>NC_090934.1:581081830-581384861 GCF_040938575.1 Ambystoma mexicanum
ATAGTTGTGTTTTTTGTCCTCAGCAAAATATTGCTAGGTGTGCAATCAACCGAGGCATGTTTGCTTTCATGATTAGAGCTAGTATGTTCTTTTGTAATAATGAGAACATTGATTCTGGTAATGTTTTTATTTTAAAGAAGATGGCATTTCTTTATCTTTTATGGGAAATACCATGCTGTTTTGGAAAATAAGGGTTGCTTTGGAGAAGCTAATGTGAAGATTTTTGGAGGAAAATAAGAAAGAAAAAAACAGAAAATACAAAATAAAAGGTGTTTCTGAAGCATCTGCCAAAAAAGGCTCTTTTCAGAACCAACCTCAAAGGGGAAATGGGGCACACTATTTAAATTTTCATCCTCCACACTCAGATTTGTCGATGTGTCCGCGGACAGCGCATATTACATACAGGGATTTTGGGGTTGAGAGGCATGCAAATGAGACTGAGCAGAGAAGGGATTGGTCAATAAGGTTTACTGGGTGTGCTGTGTAAGGAGAGATTTTGTCAATAGGTGTTTTTCCTGAGAGAAGAGCAGATAGCTATGGCTGTGTGTTTCAGAAAGCAGATTGTTTGGATTTTGAGAGATTCATGGATAAATTGGTTGGAGGTGCATGCAGATCATTGTGGAGTGGCTGCACATCTTGGATTCTCTCATGTGGAAGTGCACTGGCATGGAGTACGTGGAATGAAGTGGGAGGATTTGGTACCTCTCTGTGCTTCTTTGGTGACACAGCGTCATCCAGACATTATTATGATTAGGACATTTGTCTGGAATCTCTTTAAATTGCAATGAAAGAAGGACTTAGAAAAGTCATGGGCATGTATCCAAACTCCAGAGTAATGTTTCCCCGTAATGCGCAGAGACATATGTGGCTACGTTCTTTTTCATTTGGTCCACAAATGGAGAAAGCAAGGCGCAATGTGAACAAGGCTGTTTGTGCCTTTTTGAGAGATGTTGGTATGTCCTCTTTTCAGAATGAACATTATGTTTTGTAGCACACACATTTTTCGCAGAGATGGAGTATATCTTACTTATGCTGGCAATCAGATTTTTCTGCTAAATATATTAAATGCATTGCGATCTTTTTTGGAATTACAGCAATCCATTTTGCAATAGGTGTTGACCATTTAAAGTTTTCAAAACACAAAAAAACACCACAAAAAGACTCTTTTCAGAGCCACCACTTCCTCCCAGAGAAAAGTGAAATGGTTGTGACACCCCAGTACTGCACAGACTTTAGATGTCCGCGAACCTTTAAAAAATGCACAGGGCCCTGCATTATTTATTTGTCACTTCTGTTTTTAAACTGTGAAAGGCAGCTCTGTTTTTGTTGTTTTATATTTTTGGTTTTTTTTTAAACACGACACACAAGGAAAGGAGGGTAAGGAAGGAACACCAACCACGGGGATAAGAAAGGGCAGGTGGAGAGAGGAAGATGTAGAATGGGCCTTATTCAGGTAGGTCACAGACCTTCTCATGCTCCTTGACCGCAGTCTCGAAAGCAGTCCGAAGGGTCTCCCCCTGCAGAGTACTGCGTCACAGTGCATGCACAATATTGTGCATGCACTGTGACGCAGTCAACAGCATCATGAATGGCCTGTGAGGCAGCTGGAGAGATGCACTGTCCCACAGGAGTGTCTTTTGTGGTGACAGGAGTGGAAACGGAGGATGCTGCAGAGGAACTCAACCTACTACGTTTATTGCAAGGTACAACCTTACGAATACCCCCACCGTGGAATGACTTTAGGTGTCGCTTCATTGATGTAGTACCAAAGCTATACGAACCAGGCTTGCCATGACTCAGCACCATGTGGCACAGAGTGCAGATCACCTTGTTCGCATTAGATTTTGACTTTCCATCAACGTCAGTAAATAACCACCACACCCAAGACTCACAATGAGTGTTAGTAGTTGGGACTTCCACTGCCTCATCCTCTTCAACCTCTTCATCCGTCTCCTCTTCATCCTCACGCTTTTTCCCCTCTGCAGGCCTTTGGGGACGTGGTGGGGGTGCTGAAGTGGAGGCAGTAGCAGCAGAAGCAATTTGGGATGCCATCTGGAAGGTTAATAACCAGGAACTAGGAACCAGGGACCAAGAACAGCAACTTGAACAATTGTCCTGTTGTAAATCTTGGAAATCCAAAAGGTGAATGAGGATCAGCTCTGGGGTGTGGCCTTCTATAGGGGTGCTGGGGTGCACTTCATGGACACCCACCCCGTCCCCAAACACTTTGAACACCAAGAACGGGCTCAAAAAGTTCCAAAAGGTATGTAGATCGGCAGAGACATCGTCTGGTACATGTGCAATGTTGAACTTTTACTGTAAAATACCTTGGATTCCTCAAAAAAGCACTTTTTAAATGTTCGGGGGCCCGGACAGTGTCCGCAAATAAGGACACATGCTCAGCGTGGGTGCGGTCTCATGATGATGTCGCAGACACGTTCGCAAATGGGACGGATGCCCACAGGACACCAAATGCACAGTGACGGTTGTGCGCATGCGTGCGAGTGTTCTACGGACAGTGTTCGGGTCCCCAAACTAATTAAAAGTGCGACACATGTGCAGCAGACAGTTGCGTAGAGGCGCGATGTTCGTAGGACCCAAGTGCGTGATGCGCATGTGCGCGGGTGTTCTACGAACAATGTTGACGTCCCTGAATAAAATAAATTTGCGTCAAAACTTTGCGGACAGGTGGACGAGTTATGTATTCTACAGATATATTAATTCTGGTTGCGCACATTAAGAACAGTGGGGGTGTTACTAGAACACCCCCATTTTGGGTGATTGCGGAGAGGTGGACATCTTGTGTGTTCTATGGACACCTTCATTTTAATTACGAACAGTACGAACAGGTATATTATCCTAAGGACAGCCTCATTTGGGTTAATTGCAGACAAGCGGACATCTTGTGTGTTCTGAGGACATCGCCATTTCAATTATGTACAGTATGAACAGGTATATTGTCCTTAGGACACCCCCATTTGGATAATTACGGACAGGCGGACATGTTGTGTGTTCTAAGGACGCCTCCCATTTAATTACGGACAGTACGGACAGCTATAGTGTCCTTAGGACACCCCCATGTTGGTTAATTGCAGACATAACGGACACATGCGCTGTCTGCGGAGACCCTGACTGCCTTTTTTTTAAAAAAAAGACACGGGCATATACTAAGAACACACTTAAAATTGTATTATTATTTAAGAGGAGAACAATTAGGAAAGAGAGGGGGAAGCAGAAACTGAAACAAATACAGGGGAATTAGGGGTTTGGACATGATGTATGGGAGGGGAGGAAGGGGTTGAAGTCTCACCATACCGTTTTTCTTGGTGGGGAGGGTTTGGGGATAGTTGACTGAACATGGAGAGGGGGAACAGGTACATGTGGGACAGTGGTATTTAATGTTTTCTTTAATGTGGTCCACAATACACTCTTTTAGTTGATTGAAGTGTTGCATTAACAAATACATGTGTAGTTCCATTAATTTCAGAGGATCTTCTAATATCTCTTTTGGTACATTATTTTTATTGGTTGTCTGGTCTGTTAAAAAAATGTGTTAAGTACACATAAAGTAATGGTTATTAATTGGCGTATATAGAGAAATGTTGTGTCTACCATTATTTTCACTGTCTTCACTCATTTCCTCTCGTCGGAATTTTCTTTTCAGCCATTGCAAAGTACTGGACATTTCTGTGTTAAAAAAATAAAATATTAGTTTTAGTGTACATAATACAGAAAATGTATAGGTATATGAAATAAATGTAGCGTACTTACTACTTTTTTACAAACTTTTGCTGTTACAGCTGTATAAGTATGCTCCCACTTCTTGCTGTGCAGTTTCTGTGAGGTAATTCAGTTGGAGGCATATTTATTTTGTTTTGGTATATTCCATTATATTGGAAATGGTACTTCAGTGGATGGTTGGTGTCTTACATATACAGTTTCCACTTCTTATTTTTTATTAAATGTAATGTATTTATGTGGTGCTTTTTGAATATGTTTGGTGTTTTTATTGTATGATACAATAATGTAAGATACCCCCTGAGTTTTTGGATAGTGCTGATGGTGACCGCGTCCGCCCGCGGACATGCGCACGGTCCGCGGACATCAAAATCACTAGCAGTACAGGGGTTTTAGTGTATTCTATGTTATATAAATGTAAGGTAAGGGAGTCTTAGTAAACATTTATCACATTTCCATTATCTATATGTATATTCAGTGAAAAAACTTAGTTAAAGGGACGTTATGGTTAAGTTGCGCTACTAAAAACCTATGAAATTCAGTGAAAAAAACGTAAAAAGGGACGCTATGGTTAAGTTGCGCTACTAAAAACCTATGAAATTCAATGAAAAAAACATTATTAAAGGGACGTTATGGTTCCAAGTAAAACTGAAAAACCTGTGAAATTCGCCAGTTATGGTAAGCTTAGCAACCATAACTCGCGCCACCACCGTGCACTGCTAAGACTAATACCAGGGACATCAAAGATAACATCACAAATGTCATTGATGACATCACTGATGACATCACATGTGCATTTACTTTTCATGAAAACTCTGTTCAAAGGATTCTTATTGTAATGTTGATAAAAAAAAAGTGTCAAGGATCATTGGAATAAATATCATGAGGTACGTAGTGCATTAAGCAATGCATTGGTACAAACAGCATTCTATTATTAAGTTTTTTCCAGCATACTAAGGTACACATGTAGAAACATAGGCATTGTGTGCAGCAGACAGGATGGAGGTGCAATATTAATAATCTTGCCATGTTAAATACTAAAATTATAAATGCTTTCTTATTAGAGTTTTGCATACTATAAAATGTAATAAGTACCTAATAAAACCCACTTAAAACATAATTGCATTATTGCAAACAAATCACAAACAGACAACAACATATACAAATATGAGCATACACAGGGAAACTGAAGTAAACAAAAAAACAGCAATATTACCCGATAATCTTCATAACCTAACTGATTATCTTCATGCACAGAAATGATTGCTCTGCTTCAAAGCTACTACTTCCCTATGTATAACTATCACATGATGTGAATGGACCCTAACGAAAGTAGTGTGAGTACAAATATGAGTATATCCAGAGAAAGTACAGAAATAAAAAACAGCAGAATAATAAGAAAGTGTCTATAACCTTACTGATTATCTTCATACACATAAAGCATTGCTATCTTTCAAGTCTGTGTTTTCCCCTATGTATATGTTTCATATGCTGTGAGTGGACCCCGAGTGAATTACATATTTGAACTAAAATTCTATGAATATAGCACTTATTGAATGTGTAGATCCTCACTGTTACTGGCCTAGATATGTCAGTAAAGGAAAAAGAGGGAGCCTGGCATGTGATGTCATCAGTGATGTCCTGGGTGTTAGTCTTAGCAGTGCGTGATGGTGGAGCGAGTTATGGTTGCTTAGCTTACCATAACTGGTCAATTTCAAGGGTTTTTCGGTTTTACTTGGAACCATAACGCCTTTGCCAGGAGTGCCTTTTCACAATTGTTGCATTTTTTGCTTCACAGAGGACACAGTTTTACTTGCATACAAGATTACTTTGTTGACCTTGTCATGCTTTTGGCATAATACTGCTGTCAAGCAAGTACGTACTTGAGAACCGTGTCTCCAAGAAGAACTCCTTGTTTTTAACGGGGTAAGCCAAACAAGGCCCTTGTGAAAGGCCTCTCTTGAGTTGTTTTACTGCCTCTGATTGTTCTGGACCCCACTCCCACATGACCCCGGCCTTCAATAAATGGACCAAGGGACTTGTGACCTCTACGCAGTCCTCTATGAACCTTACTAATATAATTAGTAAGTCCAAGAAGGCTTCTTAGTTCACACAGAGTCATAGGGTCCTTTAATTTTAATAAGGCTTCCACCTTTTTTGCCTAAGGACTCAGACCCGCGAGTGCCTAAGGACTCATGCCCTAGGAAGGTTCACGCGGGTCTTACACCATTGCGCCTTCTCGAAGGACAGTTTTGCTCCGGCTTCCTTCAACTGGGTATTTCAGCTATGTATTTCAGCTATGTGTTCCTCCACATTTGAGCTTTTGGTTAGAACATCAACTACATAGGCCAGGTTTCCCCTTTCACCCAAGTCGGGCATGGTCTTACAACTAAGCTAGCTCTGAGCTGGTTTTTTATCATCTTTTGTCATGGGACTTGGGTTCTCTTCAAATTGTGAATCGGTATGACATTTCAGGGTATTGCCTTCCAGTGTGAAATGCAAAGAAGGGTTTCCATCACCAGTTTGTTCTCCTACAGAGTTTACAGGAATGTCAGGGACTTGATTGTTCCTAAAGTAGAATTCGATTTTGTCAGACCACTGTTCAATCATGTGGCATGTGCCATTTAGACTTACGTAGTTTGTGCTTTGTTTTAGTTTTATTGGCCGGTTAGTCTGTGTCCAGAGGACCTTGTTCACACAGTTGATCAGGGGTGATAATCTCCAGAGGAGCTCATTCCTCAGTAGACAAGGTGTGCCCTCTGGAGTGTTGACTATTACCGGATGTTTCACCCTATGTCGCCCAATTTTGATCTCCGGATCTGCAGTGCCCTTGGCACAAATGTAATTTCTGTCAAAGTTTTGGAGTTGTCCAGGAAGAGGTGAGAGGGGAATTTGATGACTCTCCCCACTTCCTTAATTAATTTGGTCAAATGCCTTTTTGGACAGAAGGGTGGCTTCATATACTGTATCCACCAGCGCTGAAAATGTACCTTGGCCCTGTACCTTGGCATAACACCTATGCCTTCTCTCTCCTCAAGGGGGCAAAGGAAATTTGCATTTTGGGTCAATCTGGCAGTTAATTCCTTTATTTGGTACTCCGACACAGTGTGATCTTGGGCAGTTTTCTGTGTTGGAGTCCAGGAATCTGTAAAAAAAAAAAATTGGCACCCAGATATTTGTGGGATTTCGGAATACCCTTTTTCCCTTGACTCTCTGCTGTTCCCCTTTTCCTGGAGACAGTAACTTGAGCCGGTTTGGAGTAAGATCCCTCATTGATTGCAGAGTCATCTGGGTGACTTGTTTGGGGTACAGGAATTGGTGGTTCTGGGTCAGTCCCCATACTTACCCAGTCTAAGTTAGAATCTTTTGGGACCCATTTTTCCTTTGGAGGAATCCCCCCCATCCTTGAAAGAGAAGATTTTCTTCCCCGAAACCTCCAGGGATTCTTCCCCTTCAATCTGGAGGACGCGTACTTCGTACACGAAATGGGATTTCTTTGTCCCTTGGTTTCTCCTACTAAGCCTCTGTTCCCTATATTGCAGCTTTTTGGGGGTAGGAGATGTGGGTTCAGGTTCAGATGTTTATAGGGGTTTTTCATGGGTGAGAAAGGAAGCTTCCTCTAGGGCTTTGCATCTCCCTTTCCCCTTGGCCTCCTCCTCTGGAACCTGTTGGTTATCAGGGTTTTCACCTCGGCATTGCTCTGTGGTACCAGACCCTGGGTTTGAGCTGCTCTGGACAGCCATGTTCATTTGAGGGCCCTGCTGAGCCCTCAACATGCGACTCAGGTATTGGGTCAGACTGTGGACCTGGAGTTCCAGTTGCAACATCCTCTCTGGTTGGTAGGGAGGGTCTAGAGTCATAACCCTCTGCATTGTCCACAAGGCCTTCTGGGGCCTTGGTCCTAAATACCTTCAACTCTCTCTTCCCAAATATCTTCCTTCCCGAGCCCTTCGCTCATCCGCCTCCAACTCCCTCAGGGTCAGCCGCTTCTCGAAGCAACGAGCTGGGGGTAGATCTCTCTCCGCGGCAGGGGCCTCCCTCTGGAACAGCCTTCCTGCCTCCCTGAAACTTGAGGAGAACCATCTCCGGTTCCGGAAGCACCTCAAAACCTTCCTCTTTGCCTCTGCTTTCTCTCTCCCTCTCCCCTGCTGAACAGCTAATATTCTTCACTGAAACTGCACTGATTCTGCAACTGGACCACTCTTAACGGCCTCGGTCCTGGGCCCAGCCACTCTCCACTTGCACTGATGCCCTGGAACCCCTCTGCACTGCGGGACTGTCTCTGTATCCCTACAGCCCCCCCCCCTTTTCCAGCACTTGTTCTGCACTTACCTTGCACTTGCCACCAGCTGGCCCTATTTATTTATTACTTTACGCCACTTACCTTGTACTGCACTTCCCCCCCTCCCCTTCCCCTTGCACTTTTCCCCCTCCCCCACCCCTGCACTTGCGCGATCTGAATGACACCTGGCCTAGTAGGATCGTTGTCTGTCTCCCCTTGTTTCCTCCCCTCCCTGCCTCGTCGCGCCTTGAAACACCTGTGTATAGGCACGTTACAAATGCCATATCATATCATATCATATCATATCATACCTTTGATGCTCTTGAGAAGGGTAGCTGTCCCTTATACCAGAGTAGCTTGGGTATTGAGGGTTTCCCTGGTAGACCCCCATCATTGGTCTCCCTTCTCCCTGATCTGGGGGTCTAGAATCCTGAAAGCGGGGAGAGAGAAAAGGATTATTCTGGAAGTTAGGGTTTGGAGAGTATCCAGGGAAGAAACCTAAATTGGAGGATGGAATATTTCTTTCTTCCAGAGGGAAGTTGTGTGGGACATTTTGTGGGATGTTTCTCAGGGGTGTACCGAACTGATTGGATCCCCCCTTGTACCGGGGAAGTACATACATACCTCAGGATGGGTCTATTAACCTTGTATCTTGGGCTTATGTAGGTGGCAGAGTCAGGTCATGCATTTGTAGGATACCCTGCCTGGCTACCACCCGCTTCGGACTGATCAGAGGGTCTCCTCTGCCTCTCATTTGGTTTATTAGAGGGAGGAGTATTTTTAGGCCCCCCCATTTCTAGGTCCAAAATGTGGGTATTCTTCACCTCCGCCACCTTGAGAGCAGTGGGGGTGTTGGATGATTTGGGATTTTCTGAGTATTTTTGTTTTCCATTGGCTTTTGGACTTCATAGATCCAGGTAGCCTGTTCTATGGCCCAATCCAGGGTCCTTTGATTGTGGAAGTCCCTAACCAGTTGTGTCATGATATACTTGGGGAGGGCATGAAAATTAGTAGTGATAAACTCCTTAGTATTTGTTCGCACCCGTCTAGAGGTCTGGGCAAATGCCCGCTTCAGTTCCTGCACGAACTTCCTAGGTGCCTGATCCTCTCTGCACTACAGGTTGTAAGCCGCTTTGCGAGCCTCCTGAGGGTTCCTGTGCACAGAGAAGTGTTTCAAGATGGCCCCCTTTAGGTAGATCAACTTGAATGATTTTGGCCCTGCAGCCTAGCAAAGAAGCTGGAGTATCCCGCAGAGAATGTCTACTTGACAAACTCCATGGCATTATGGTCATTTTTAATGCCAAATGACGTCATCATCTGGTCATACAGCTCCAGATGCTCCCAGACTGAGTACTTGGCAATTTTGTGGTAGGGAGTCATAAAGCTTCAGATGGCTTTTATTTGCCGGATTGGGTCTTTTACAAGAGTTCTCTTTTGTTTGGCAGCCTTCTTTTTCCGCTGCACCTAAATCCATTTGCCCTCAGACTCAGAGCTGCTACTATTTGTGGTCCACTCCCTGTCCTCTAGGTGCTCCCTGATTCTTTGAGACTGGGAGTCCCTCCCAGAATGATGGGGTATAGTCTCTTCTCCCCTGGGGTACGGTGGGCTCTCTGGGTCACTTCCCTTAGGCACCCCCTTTCGCATCGGGGAGTACTCATCTTGCTCCTCCCTTCTTCTGGGTGTGGTGGAGTGGAGAACTCCCCCCACATCCCTGAATGCGTGGAGGTTTTCAAGATGCTCTTTTGAGGCCTGACCTCTGATTCATTTTTATTTTCAAAGTGGACCAGATGGTCCCTTTGTAACCTGTGTTTCTGCCAGTCTAACTCCCTGACCTTCTCATAATAGGAGTCCTCCTGTCAGATGTATTTGTCAAGATATTTTTAAACCTAATTAACGATGCACGTCATCAATATCTGCTGGGGACTGACCTTAGGGCCCAGTTATAGTAGGCCAAATTGTGTCCAGCTGCCTCATGGTTCCCGGTTCTTGTGAACTGGTAGACATGAAATGTACAGCGCCTTGCACATATAATGTGGTGAGTTGGCTTGAGGGCACTGGTAAAGAGGGCATTGACCATGGTCAGGGGTTGCTTTTCCATGCCCTACTTGTTTGCAGTTTCTCAAGGCCTGATTGAGTCTAGCCATTTCCTTCTCCAATCTCTCTGATTTATCTTTCTCAGCCCCTATCTATTGGTGGTACATAGAGGGCTGAGCTATGAGCTTTGCTACCAGAGCTTTAGTAGCTTCTATAACCTTGCTTTGTGCCACTACTTGGCCATGGAGTCCCTTGCTTTCCTCACAAAGGGACTCATTTTCTTTCTGTGAATCTTGTATTATCTGGAAATACTCAGACCTCTTCTTCTGCAGGAGACCAATCTCCTCACTCTGTGCATTTTCGGCCTGTGTTGTCTGCTTGGAATCCCCTTCTACTTGCCTTACGTGTCCCATTAATTTTTCATGTTCTACCCTCATGTTAGTCCGTTCCTGAAAATATCACTGACTCTTTTCTCCAGGTTTGTCTTTAACTGGCACACTTCCTGACACAGGGCATCTTTTTCCCGACACAGTGTGCTATTCTGTTCACCAAGTTGATCTCTCTGCCGCTTCATAGTGCTCAACATCTGGCACTCCTGGTCAAATTCCGCCTGGGAATGGACCTCCTTTATGACCCACTGCTTATTCTCCTCTTTCAATTGCTTCATCTGATTTTGAAATGCACACGTCTTCTAAGCAGGCTCTATTGTGTGCCACTTGTTGGTTCAATTTTAGTTGACTCTGTTTCAGGTTCTCAGCACCTTCTTGACACTCCTCTCTCAGTGCAGAAAATTGAGACTCTCGCTCTGAATTCATTTGTTGCTGTGTGGCTAACTCATCCTTTAGCTGCTGAATGATGTCTCCTAATTTTAACTCAGAATTCTGGCCCTCAAGCACTTTCTCCTGTACCTGCCTTAACTCCTTTTGTGCTTGATCCAATAACTCAATTTGATTTTTCACAAAGGCTACACTTTCCTGGTATCTTTCTTCCATGATCATCATATGGAAGTACATATATACATCTAGCTGGACCATTTTATTTGCTCATCTCTGGTTGTTTGTGTCATAAAAATCTGTCAGGGCTTGTATCCTGCCACACATCCATATTTACAAAGGTCATCTGTTGCATCATTCTAGATTGCCAGACTTCATGTTCCTGTTCGGCCCATTCACCTTTAATGAGCAATTTGGATAGAAGGTGCTTCCTACCTATGTTAATTTCTACGATGTTCATTGTAAAAAAAAGTGTTCTGCACCTGATGGGTTATCTATGCCAGGGCAAAATCTCAACCCTGCTCCTGCCTAGTTTGTATTCACAATCGTTTATTTAGATGCACAGCCCTGACACCGAGGGTACAAGTTTGGCTGGCGCCTTCCCAATGTAGCCCACAAACACAGAAAGGAGGTAGAAGGGAAAGGAATCCCATAATTGACCACCCTCATACAGGTTAATAACCTTTACTACTAAACAACAAGATCAAACAGGCGTCTTGTTAGTTTTCCAAATAGGTAAGCATAGGGTCAACCACTCGGTTGTAAATCGCCTAATTGTATTAAATTAGCAGGCAGTTTTTAGAAAAAAATATAAATACTTTTTATTGATAAGAGGAAAGTCAATCATAAAAATATGTAAGACAATCAACAATTATAAAAATAAAGAGAAAATATGTATCAGTGCAGCAACATAGAAAAAATAACAACAAACAATAAGTCTAGGGTGTAGGGGGGCAGGGCAGGGTAACTGTCCTCCACAGTTTGAGATATTTTGTACTCAAAGTATCATAGTGCAAGTGCAAAATAAGCAATAATTTTGGCAGAACTCAAACTACAAAATGACATTCTAACATTCAACTTTTCACACATACACCCTTCTTGACACACAATCATCCAACATGTTTAATTCCGTCAATCACACCATAATAAGGAAAGGGTGAAAACACAGTCAAGGGAAATTCGTCAGGGAAAAAGTTGCATCAAATTCTACAGATAGTGCACTGTATAGCGTCTCTAGGTGCTATTCAAAGTAAAAATACAAAGACCAACATATTAATTGGGTCTCAAGTCTTTCAGTTCTATATTCACATAAATAGACAAAATGGCGTGAATATGCCACTTCTAGTATTAAATTGGAATATGCATCCTATACAAACAACCATTAAGTTGGATCCGCTTGAACCCTATGGAAAAGAAAGAAAAAAAACAAGAAGGGACCATTAGAACGTTTGTCCCAATGTCCTAGCCAACATAAACCAGTATATCAATTACCAGTAGCGAGTGCAATTGCTAACTCCAATTGGCTAATTTCAATTTGTTCTTATAATCAACAATTGAATCCCACATAAGTGCAGTTTCAGGTGTCTGAAAAGAAATTGTCCTCCCACATCTCTATGTACATCTCATAGCTTATACACACAAAATATATCTGTCCCTATTTAGTGGAACTTTGCATCATCAGGTGAAATGCTAATGGACATATAAACTTGCTTACCGTCCATTGGATGGTCCAGGATGTCCACAAAGTCAATTCTCCAATATTTGCTCAAAACGCAAGCTGGTGCAGAATATGAAGATCTTTACCACGGGCTATATAGCCACCCGAGCCCCAAATGGGAAAAGAAAGTGCTGTATCTGGGAAAACAGAGTCAAAACATGCAACACCGTATTAGGTTTAATCAGAGAGAACAAACCTTGGTCTTCCCTTGTTCCACAAAAGGTTGCTAGGTAGTACCTCAAAGAACAACAGTGTTCACTTTTGGGGGAACATGGAAAGCCTCCATACGGGAACCGACGATAGGACGAGAATCCTTAAAGTCAAAAGGCTGCTTATCATCTCGTGTTTATGCTAACGCGATATGGCGTACGCAGTGGTCTTCTTCCAAAGAAAACTGCTGGGAAAAGGGTGGACAGAGCAAAGGAGCGAGTTACCTACAGGCTGCCTCAAAGCCCTCAACTATACACTCTAATCTCTAAAAAACGCTGTTTACCTTAATGTGCTCTCTCTTCTGCCCGATCGGCTCTGTCTTTTTATGTATTTCTGACTTCCCGGTTTGTCGTACGAAGAGGTGTAGTCACTGCGAAACGCTGGAATAGACTGGGCGGAAAAAGGGCAAGTTACCTATGAGCTGCCTGCGTGCCCACGAGTAATAGTTCTAATAGCTGGAAGCCGCTCAATACCTGGATGCGATCTCTCGTCTTCTCCGTTCGGCGCCTTCTTCTCAATGTGAAAGTAGGCGTGGCTGGATGCATGCATTGAGCATATCATGTGCTTGTTTAAATGCAGAGCGTGACGCTAAGTTCCTCTAGTGATTGGACTGTTTCTACCATGTGTTGAATCACGTGACGAAGGAACGTGTACTACGTACTTGTGCTGTTATGAATACCCAAGCTGCTGAATGATGTCTCCTAATTTTAACTCAGAATTCTGGCCCTCTAGCACTTTCTCCTGTATCTGCCTTAACTCCCTCTGTGCTTGATCCAATAACTCAATTTGATTTTTTACAGAGGCTACACTCTCCTGGTATCTTTCTTCCATGATCATCATATAGAAGTACATATATGCATCTAGCTGGACCATTTTATTTGCTCATCTCTAGTTGTTTGTGTCATATAAAAATCTGTCAGGGCTTGTATCCTGCCACACATCCATATTTACAGAGGTCATCTGTTGCATCATTCTAGATTGCCAGACCACATGTTCCTGTTCGGCCCATTCACCTTTAATGAGCAATTTGGATAGAAGGTGCTTCCTACCTATGTTAATTTCTACGATGTTCATTGTAAAAAAAAGTGTTCTGCACCTGATGGGTTATCTATGCCAGGGCAAAATCTCAACCCTGCTCCTGCCTAGTTTGTATTCACAATCGTTTATTTAGATGCACAGCTCTGACACCGAGGGTACAAGTTTGGCTGGCGCCTTCTCAATGTAACCAGCTTTCTATCCACTAAATGTGACAATACCTTCAATGGGCTAGTCACCTGTGCTACACTGTCACGGGTGAAAACACTTCCTCAATCCCAGACTATGAACCCCCACTTTGTCACAGGTTATTACACGGCACAAGCAAGCCAGGGAACTCCTTCCCCTACAATGAATGTGGCGCACAATAAAACGCTTTTATTGTTTTAGTATACTACAGAAGCTTTTTGAGTGGGCCTCCAACCCATCTCGCACCCAACACCCCATGTCACAATGGACTAGGAACCAGGCCGGTGTGTATCAATAAGATATTTATTAATGTATTATTTTATGTCAAAGGAAAATCAACCAATTACAACAGCCACCAATGTTGTGGCAAAACAAAATGCAATAATCTCTACAAAACAACCAGGTTAAGATATACCATCACAGTTACTTCCTTTTTTTCAATGGCAGAACATAAAAAGAACAATTCAACACAATGATGGCACTAGTGTTAAGCACTCTCCCTGCAACACTCAACCCCCCAAACATCAATTGAACTTGATTCCTTTGAATTGAAGGCAGTAGCAGGGAGTAAGAATCCAGGGGGAAAATCGGTTTTGGTGTGGTGCCCACAGAAACAAGATGGGGAGCCAGCAAAGCAGGAGAAAATTGGTTTTTGGAGCACCTACGGAAGAATGTTTTTTTTTTAATTCTTTCTCACAACTACTAGCAGAAAGTGATGGAAAACAGGGAATTTGCTTGCTTATGTTTAGAAAGATAGGCAGGGCTTTTAGGGACTACTAATCAGCACACCAGGACAAAATAGATTTTTAGAATATACCAAACCTGGGCAATGGAAAGGGAATGCAAATAAAAAATCGTTTTGACCACACAATAGGGAAAGAGGAACAAAAGCTGAAAATCACGAGATGGGATAGAAGGGAATGATTCCACGTTTCGGTGTATAGTGCTTAGCATGTGGGAAATGTTGACATTTTGCCCATACATGCCCACTCATTGCACAGGCAGGGCAACCACAGCAGACATACATGCGACAGACTCCACAGCAGGTGCAGTTAATGCTGCAGCACAGCAATTACAGATAAAGCCCACATACACAGGGGGTATTACTACCCAGGGACAATTGCAGATGCAAAGTGGGGAAATGGCAGGAACTCCAGGCACCAGTACAGACACAAATCCCAGAAGTGGGAGCAATATTGGGACAGAATACCATGCCCCAATACACAGGAGTGACAATGGTGGGTGGTAACCCATTTATTTCATCCGCAAACACATTTTCCCAATAGGGGTGCCCACGGAGAGTGTGAGTGTGTCCTGTTCTAGCAGTAACTGAAGACCCAGAGGAGGAACCCGAGGTAGCAGTTCAGATAGGACAGAGGGGATTTTCCTTTCTTATAGATACTGGAGCAACTAAATCATGCATCAAGGAAGGATTTCCATGATCTAATAAAGGTTTGGACACAGAAGGCTTTTCAGGGATGATTTCGAAAGATTTATCCTTGACAATAGCGACGCAGCATATTATAGCACCTTTGCTGTATTCAAAAGACACTCCGATCAACATTCTAGGGAGGGACCTACTCAGCAAACTGAACGTCACAATTACATTTTCGAAGAAAGGGATGGTGTGCACCATACCTGGGATGTATCCGGCTCAGGTGGCAGTACTGATTCTGGCATACTATGCACACAGCACAATGAGAGGGATATCCACAACCATACAGGTGTTTGTATACAGAGTACACATGTCGTTGGGATGGTTGCCAGGGATTGAAGGGAAGGTGTTCCGACTGTCCAACACATTTTTGTTCAGGCCTCACTGTCCCTCCTCAGTTAGCTCAGGTACATGCACTCTACTGTATTTGGAGGACGTAGTGGTACAAAAAGACATGATTTTGCTAGTTGCCACTGATAAGAACAACATGAAATGGCGCCCAATATTATGTATTGCCCCACACTGACATTGACAGGAGTGACACAGAGTTGTTTTCAACAAAAGACAATGAAGAAGGAGAGGTAGTGTTTGAACTGAGCCTACCTTGCCCAGTACACATAACAGAAAGTGCAGTGCCCCAGATGATCCAGATAACGAAACAGAACGCACAATATTTGAAGGAAGATTTGGAAAAGGTGCCCAAAGGTTTGTTGACCCCATGATGTAGGAATACTGAAAGGGGTTGGGGCAGTAGACATCAAGTTAAAAGAGAGAGCACAATTGCGATGACTAAAGCAGTACTCACTTTCTCAAGAAGACGATTAGGGCATACACGAGACACTGCATGCCCTACGGCAGCAAGGCATAATACAGGTGTCACCTTGCCACACAGCTATCTATCGATGAAGAAAGCCAAGGGGAGGGTGCAGCATTTTATATAAGATTTACGCCCTCTAAATGAGATTATTGAGGCAGAATATCCATTGGTTCCCAACACTGCAACAATATTTGGCAAAGTTCCTGTGGAGGCACATTATTTTCCAGTGGTTGATTTAAAGAATGCCTTTTTCTCCATTGCACCACACCCAGACTCCAGGTATCTCAACGCCTTTACGTATTGCGGGACGTAGTATGAACATATTAGAATGCCTCAGGGGTACAGTGAAGGGCCTAGCATCTTCATCAGAGTGATACAAATGGATTTCAGAAATGTGCAGGTTGCTAGCACAGTAATACAGTATGTTGATGACTTATTGGTGTGCAGCAAGACAGAAGAGGAGTTTAGACGGGACTCAGTGACACTACTGACTTTGCTAGCAGACAAAGGATACAAAGTAGACAGAGAGACATTACAATACTGTCATAAATAGCTGATATACTTGGGTCAGATTGTTTCAGTAGATGGTGGAAAAATAAGACCAGAATGACTAGAGGCCATACACAACACTCCACGACCAAAAACAGTGAAAGAGATGCAGCAAAGTTTGGGCTTGTGCAACTACTGCAGAGCATGGGTCTTTGACTACTCCACATCCACCAGGCCTTTGTTGCAAGCACTAAAGTAAGCACAGAAAAGCAAAGCACACATAAAATGGACAGCTGAGATGGGTGAAAGCTTTGATGAGTAAAACTTTGAGTTAGCCCACACACCAATGTTAGGAACTCCTAATTAAAAAGACATGTTCACCTATTTTCTCATTCAGATGGAAAAGTGATGACTGCAGTACTGATGCAGAAAAATGGACAGGGACACGAGCCACTTGCGTATTACAGTGGATCACTGGATGCAGTTATGCAGGGACATTTCCCATGTGAGCAGGCTCTTGCTGCTGCTGCATTCACTATTGAGAATGCTTCCACAATAACCATGGTGTGTCGAGAACTTTTGTACATGGAACATGCATTGTTTGCCGTACTGGAGGCAACCCAATCGACACCGACAACTCAGAGGTCTTCACTTTATGAGGTAATTCTAACCAACCCAGCCATAGATGTGGTAACATGCAGGACAATAAACCCAGCAGAGTTCATTGCAGAGAAAGTAGAAGAAGGAGATTAGGTCCCTAATTGTGTAGCATGTATCGACAGGAGCGAAGGTAACCCCCTAGTTAAGGAAGAAGTGATCCAAGAGGGGGACATGATTTTCATTGACAGGAGTTCCAGCACAGACTAGACCACAGGGACAAAGGCAATCAGGGTGCACAGTGTTGGGGTATGTACGAGGAGTACTCAAAGGGGAGGAGTTGACAGTGTAATCACAGACACGATAACCAAACGATTACTCTGCACAAGCGGCAGAACTAGTGGCCTTGATTGAAGCACTAAATATGTCAGAAGGCCAAGATGTGAACATCTTCTCTGATTCAGCCTATGTTATCTCTACACTGCACTCAGGACTAGCAAGGTGAGAAAGGAGAGGGTTCAAAAGAAGTGATGGCACGTTCATTCAGCATGCAGCATTACTGATCCAATTGCTAAAGATGTTACAGCTCCCAGTAGAATTGGCATTAATAAAGTGCAAAGCCCATACAACAGGGAAATATTTGATTTTACTGGGAAACGAAAGGGCACATAAAGCAGCAAAAGAAGCAGCATATATGCCAGAGTGATTACATGTGCTGTTGCCTGGCAGGAAGAAACAATACCTCTAATAACAGTACTGAAAGTGAGCAAGGAGAAAGATGCATTGCCAGAAAGTTTCAATGCAATCCCAGTATTGCAGATAATTCAGATGCAGGGAGAAGCATCAGATGCTGAAAAAGAGCAGTGGAAAAAGAGAGGATGTTCTCTGTTTCCAACTGATTTGGTTTGGTGACATGATATCACAGGGAAGGTTGTCATGCAAAGAAATTGTTACAATTGGCATTGGAACAGCTTCACTATCCTACCCACGTATTGGAAGAGCATGTGACTACTGCAGGGATAAGTGAAGAGCGAATGTGCATGAGTGTGTTTCTGAATATGTGAGTAACTGCATGATATGCCAGAAGTTTTTGCCAGGTCACACAATTAGAATTGTATAGGGAAAATTGCCGCGACCGGAAGGCCCCTTTCAGCAGAACTTTGCATCATCAGGTGAAATGCTAATGGACATACTTGCTTACCATCCATTGGATGGTCCAGGATGTCCACAAAGTCAATTCTCCAATATTTGCTCAAAACGCAAGCTGGTGCAGAATATGAAGATCTTTACCACGGGCTATATAGCCACCCGAGCCCCAAATGGGAAAAGAAAGTGCTGTATCTGGGAAAACAGAGTCAAAACATGCAACACCGTATTAGATTTAATCAGAGAGAACAAACCTTGGTCTTCCCTTGTTCCACAAAAGGTTGCTAGGTAGTACCTCAAAGAACAACAGTGTTCACTTTTGGGGGAACATGGAAAGCCTCCATACGGGAACCGACGATAGGACGAGAATCCTTAAAGTCAAAAGGCTGCTTATCATCTCGTGTTTATGCTAACGCGATATGGCGTACGCAGTGGTCTTCTTCCAAAGAAAACTGCTGGGAAAAGGGTGGACAGAGCAAAGGAGCGAGTTACCTACAGGCTGCCTCAAAGCCCTCAACTATACACTCTAATCTCTAAAAAACGCTGTTTACCTTAATGTGCTCTCTCTTCTGCCCGATCGGCTCTGTCTTTTTATGTATTTCTGACTTCCCGGTTTGTCGTACGAAGAGGTGTAGTCACTGCGAAACGCTGGAATAGACTGGGCGGAAAAAGGGCAAGTTACCTATGAGCTGCCTGCGTGCCCACGAGTAATAGTTCTAATAGCTGGAAGCCGCTCAATACCTGGATGCGATCTCTCGTCTTCTCCGTTCGGCGCCTTCTTCTCAATGTGAAAGTAGGCGTGGCTGGATGCATGCATTCGAGCATATCATGTGCTTGTTTAAATGCAGAGCGTGACGCTAAGTTCCTCTAGTGATTGGACTGTTTCTACCATGTGTTGAATCACGTGACGAAAGAACGTGTACTACGTACTTGTGCTGTTATGAATACCCAAGCTGCTGAATGATGTCTCCTAATTTTAACTCAGAATTCTGGCCCTCTAGCACTTTCTCCTGTATCTGCCTTAACTCCCTCTGTGCTTGATCCAATAACTCAATTTGATTTTTTACAGAGGCTACACTCTCCTGGTATCTTTCTTCCATGATCATCATATAGAAGTACATATATGCATCTAGCTGGACCATTTTATTTGCTCATCTCTAGTTGTTTGTGTCATATAAAAATCTGTCAGGGCTTGTATCCTGCCACACATCCATATTTACAGAGGTCATCTGTTGCATCATTCTAGATTGCCAGACCACATGTTCCTGTTCGGCCCATTCACCTTTAATGAGCAATTTGGATAGAAGGTGCTTCCTACCTATGTTAATTTCTACGATGTTCATTGTAAAAAAAAGTGTTCTGCACCTGATGGGTTATCTATGCCAGGGCAAAATCTCAACCCTGCTCCTGCCTAGTTTGTATTCACAATCGTTTATTTAGATGCACAGCTCTGACACCGAGGGTACAAGTTTGGCTGGCGCCTTCTCAATGTAACCAGCTTTCTATCCACTAAATGTGACAATACCTTCAATGGGCTAGTCTGCTGTGCTACACTGTCACGGGTGAAAACACTTCCTCAATCCCAGACTATGAACCCCCACTTTGTCACAGGTTATTACACGGCACAAGCAAGCCAGGGAACTCCTTCCCCTACAATGAATGTGGCGCACAATAAAACGCTTTTATTGTTTTAGTATACTACAGAAGCTTTTTGAGTGGGCCTCCAACCCATCTCGCACCCAACACCCCATGTCACAATGGACTAGGAACCAGGCTGGTGTGTATCAATAAGATATTTATTAATGTATTATTTTATGTCAAAGGAAAATCAACCAATTACAACAGCCACCAATGTTGTGGCAAAACAAAATGCAATAATCTCTACAAAACAACCAGGTTAAGATATACCATCACAGTTACTTCCTTTTTTTCAATGGCAGAACATAAAAAGAACAATTCAACACAATGATGGCACTAGTGTTAAGCACTCTCCCTGCAACACTCAACCCCCCAAACATCAATTGAACTTGATTCCTTTGAATTGAAGGCAGTAGCAGGGAGTAAGAATCCAGGGGGAAAATCGGTTTTGGTGTGGTGCCCACAGAAACAAGATGGGGAGCCAGCAAAGCAGGAGAAAATTGGTTTTTGGAGCACCTACGGAAGAATGTTTTTTTTTTAATTCTTTCTCACAACTACTAGCAGAAAGAGATGGAAAACAGGGAATTTGCTTGCTTATGTTTAGAAAGATAGGCAGGGCTTTTAGGGACTACTAATCAGCACACCAGGACAAAATAGATTTTTAGAATATACCAAACCTGGGCAATGGAAAGGGAATGCAAATAAAAAATCGTTTTGACCACACAATAGGGAAAGAGGAACAAAAGCTGAAAATCACGAGATGGGATAGAAGGGAATGATTCCACGTTTCGGTGTATAGTGCTTAGCATGTGGGAAATGTTGACATTTTGCCCATACATGCCCACTCATTGCACAGGCAGGGCAACCACAGCAGACATACATGCGACAGACTCCACAGCAGGTGCAGTTAATGCTGCAGCACAGCAATTACAGATAAAGCCCACATACACAGGGGGTATTACTACCCAGGGACAATTGCAGATGCAAAGTGGGGAAATGGCAGGAACTCCAGGCACCAGTACAGACACAAATCCCAGAAGTGGGAGCAATATTGGGACAGAATACCATGCCCCAATACACAGGAGTGACAATGGTGGGTGGTAACCCATTTATTTCATCCGCAAACACATTTTCCCAATAGGGGTGCCCACGGAGAGTGTGAGTGTGTCCTGTTCTAACAGTAACTGAAGACCCAGAGGAGGAACCCGAGGTAGCAGTTCAGATAGGACAGAGGGGATTTTCCTTTCTTATAGATACTGGAGCAACTAAATCATGCATCAAGGAAGGATTTCCATGATCTAATAAAGGTTTGGACACAGAAGGCTTTTCAGGGATGATTTTGAAAGATTTATCCTTGACAATAGCGACGCAGCATATTATAGCACCTTTGCTGTATTCAAAAGACACTCCGATCAACATTCTAGGGAGGGACCTACTCAGCAAACTGAACGTCACAATTACATTTTCGAAGAAAGGGATGGTGTGCACCATACCTGGGATGTATCCGGCTCAGGTGGCAGTACTGATTCTGGCATACTATGCACACAGCACAATGAGAGGGATATCCACAACCATACAGGTGTTTGTATACAGAGTACACATGTCATTGGGATGGTTGCCAGGGATTGAAGGGAAGGTGTTCCGACTGTCCAACACATTTTTGTTCAGGCCTCACTGTCCCTCCTCAGTTAGCTCAGGTACATGCACTCTACTGTATTTGGAGGACGTAGTGGTACAAAAAGACATGATTTTGCTAGTTGCCACTGATAAGAACAACATGAAATGGCGCCCAATATTATGTATTGCCCCACACTGACATTGACAGGAGTGACACAGAGTTGTTTTCAACAAAAGACAATGAAGAAGGAGAGGTAGTGTTTGAACTGAGCCTACCTTGCCCAGTACACATAACAGAAAGTGCAGTGCCCCAGATGATCCAGATAACGAAACAGAACGCACAATATTTGAAGGAAGATTTGGAAAAGGTGCCCAAAGGTTTGTTGACCCCATGATGTAGGAATACTGAAAGGGGTTGGGGCAGTAGACATCAAGTTAAAAGAGAGAGCACAATTGCGATGACTAAAGCAGTACTCACTTTCTCAAGAAGACGATTAGGGCATACACGAGACACTGCATGCCCTACGGCAGCAAGGCATAATACAGGTGTCACCTTGCCACACAGCTATCTATCGATGAAGAAAGCCAAGGGGAGGGTGCAGCATTTTATATAAGATTTACGCCCTCTAAATGAGATTATTGAGGCAGAATATCCATTGGTTCCCAACACTGCAACAATATTTGGCAAAGTTCCTGTGGAGGCACATTATTTTCCAGTGGTTGATTTAAAGAATGCCTTTTTCTCCATTGCACCACACCCAGACTCCAGGTATCTCAACGCCTTTACGTATTGCGGGACGTAGTATGAACATATTAGAATGCCTCAGGGGTTCCGTGAAGGGCCTAGCATCTTCATCAGAGTGATACAAATGGATTTCAGAAATTTGCAGGTTGCTAGCACAGTAATACAGTATGTTGATGACTTATTGGTGTGCAGCAAGACAGAAGAGGAGTTTAGACGGGACTCAGTGACACTACTGACTTTGCTAGCAGACAAAGGATACAAAGTAGACAGAGAGACATTACAATACTGTCATAAATAGCTGATATACTTGGGTCAGATTGTTTCAGTAGATGGTGGAAAAATAAGACCAGAATGACTAGAGGCCATACACAACACTCCACGACCAAAAACAGTGAAAGAGATGCAGCAAAGTTTGGGCTTGTGCAACTACTGCAGAGCATGGGTCTTTGACTACTCCACATCCACCAGGCCTTTGTTGCAAGCACTAAAGTAAGCACAGAAAAGCAAAGCACACATAAAATGGACAGCTGAGATGCGTGAAAGCTTTGATGAGTAAAACTTTGAGTTAGCCCACACACCAATGTTAGGAACTCCTAATTAAAAAGACATGTTCACCTATTTTCTCATTCAGATGGAAAAGTGATGACTGCAGTACTGATGCAGAAAAATGGACAGGGACACGAGCCACTTGCATATTACAGTGGATCACTGGATGCAGTTATGCAGGGACATTTCCCATGTGAGCAGGCTCTTGCTGCTGCTGCATTCATTATTGAGAATGCTTCCACAATAACCATGGTGTGTCGAGAAGTTTTGTACATGGAACATGCATTGTTTGCCGTACTGGAGGCAACCCAATCGACACCGACAACTCAGAGGTCTTCACTTTATGAGGTAATTCTAACCAACCCAGCCATAGATGTGGTAACATGCAGGACAATAAACCCAGCAGAGTTCATTGCAGAGAAAGTAGAAGAAGGAGATTAGGTCCCTAATTGTGTAGCATGTATCGACAGGAGCGAAGGTAACCCCCTAGTTAAGGAAGAAGTGATCCAAGAGGGGGACATGATTTTCATTGACAGGAGTTCCAGCACAGACTAGACCACAGGGACAAAGGCAATCAGGGTGCACAGTGTTGGGGTATGTACGAGGAGTACTCAAAGGGGAGGAGTTGACAGTGTAATCACAGACACGATAACCAAACGATTACTCTGCACAAGCGGCAGAACTAGTGGCCTTGATTGAAGCACTAAATATGTCAGAAGGCCAAGATGTGAACATCTTCTCTGATTCAGCCTATGTTATCTCTACACTGCACTCAGGACTAGCAAGGTGAGAAAGGAGAGGGTTCAAAAGAAATGATGGCACGTTCATTCAGCATGCAGCATTACTGATCCAATTGCTAAAGATGTTACAGCTCCCAGTAGAATTGGCATTAATAAAGTGCAAAGCCCATACAACAGGGAAATATTTGATTTTACTGGGAAACGAAAGGGCACATAAAGCAGCAAAAGAAGCAGCATATATGCCAGAGTGATTACATGTACTGTTGCCTGGCAGGAAGAAACAATACCTCTAATAACAGTACTGAAAGTGAGCAAGGAGAAAGATGCATTGCCAGAAAGTTTCAATGCAATCCCAGTATTGCAGATAATTCAGATGCAGAGAGAAGCATCAGATGCTGAAAAAGAGCAGTGGAAAAAGAGAGGATGTTCTCTGTTTCCAACTGATTTGGTTTGGTGACATGATATCACAGGGAAGGTTGTCATGCAAAGAAATTGTTACAATTGGCATTGGAACAGCTTCACTATCCTACCCACGTATTGGAAGAGCATGTGACTACTGCAGGGATAAGTGAAGAGCGAATGTGCATGAGTGTGTTTCTGAATATGTGAGTAACTGCATGATATGCCAGAAGTTTTTGCCAGGTCACACAATTAGAGTTGTATAGGGAAAATTGCCGCGACCGGAAGGCCCCTTTCAGCACTTGCATATCGATTACGTTGATATGCAAGAGAGATGCACCCTGATGCCTGCGGGCTTTCGGCACACTATAAATGCAACTAATAATAATAATAGATGTACTTCTTAAAAGTACATGATTGTAGTTGTGTGTCAATTTCACGATGGTTTGAGGCAGGTCCTTGTGCCCACAATGATGCCCACTCTGGGGTTAAATTTTGGGTGAAGGAGGTGTTCCCAACATGGGGGATTCCAGATGAAATTTGTTCTGATAATGGGCAGCACTTTGCCAATGATTTGATAAAGGAGGTAACAACACTCCTGCAGATAAAGCATCAACTATGTTTGGTTTACCATCCTTAAGCCAACGGTTTGGTAGAGAACATGAATGGACTGCTGAAAATGTGACTGGCTAAGCTTATGCAAATGCTTGAAAAGTCATGGGTGCATTGCTTGCCTATTGCTTTGTTTGCGCTAAGAAATTTGTCTGGGGGAGATCATCACTTGACTCCCCATGAGATTGTTACAGGACGGAGAAAGCATGCGTCAATTCCACCATTGCATACAATAGCTGATGCTCACTCTTCCTCTGCTATTCTAGGGGGGAATCAACACATATCTTAAAGAACTTACCAATTCCCTAAACCATATCTCTTTGCAGAGGAGGCCTAAAAATCAATCTGGACAATCAGGTGATCGAAATAAACATTTCCCACCAGCAACACCACTTTTTCCAGGTGACCGCATCCTTGTTCGGAATCAAGTAAAGAAGTGGAAAGAGGAGCACTTCACTGGTCCACATACCATCATCTATTCAACACCAACCACAGTAAAGATTGAGGGATGGCACGGATGGGTCCACATGGCCGACGTTCGCAAAGACAAGAGTACCATCTTCCATAGCACAATATAATGGGCAGCATAACAGAACTTTCTTTTCATTTTCCAGCAGCTCTTAAAATGTACAGAAAGCCAGCAAAAGAGGGCGTCGAAGAAGGTTAGAATGTAAAATGTATGACCAAGAAAAAGACATTTTCAGGTTTCTGGAGCATAATGATTGAAATATGTTTTAGTATATTGTTAATGCTTTTGTTTTATTTTGTTTTTGAAGAAAAAAGTGAAAATTGAATGCAAAAAGGAAAATGGGAAAGGGAAATACAATGAATGGGGAAGGATTTCACCATGGCACTGATGAAGAGCATAATTCATTAACAGGAAATATCTGGTATGATGAAATGATGCATGTGCGAAGAGAGAGAAAGTAAATGGCACGTAATACGTGTGCTCTCTTATTCCACACGTAGTTGGAATGTCCAAGCTCTTTCTGTCCCAAGCTGGGTCCTATGAGGAGGTGGGATGCCTAATGCACCTGTCTCTCTGTAGAGTTAGAGGTGTATTCCGAGGGAAAAAAGTAGCAGTTCATTGGGTGGATGAGGGGGAAAATGTGTATAATATATTTACAAAGCCACTATTTGACCAACTGGACCGTCTGGGTGTCACCTACACGAATTATGCAGATGACACCCAGATGCTCCTCAACATCACAGGCAACTACCATGCGGACGTCACCCGGATTAATGAAATATTCTCCATCATTCAGGCGTGGATGGCCTCTCATGGCCTCTGCCTGAATGATGAGAAGATGGAGCTCCTCCTTGTCGGCTCACCCAGTAACCTGTCTAAACGTAATCCTAATTACAACAACATCATTATTGATGGTCATACCATCCCTATTGCTAAAAGAGTGAAAACTCTCGGTTTTTACCTTGATCCCAACTCTAACCTCACAAAACAAACTAACATGATCGCCTCAGCCTCCGCCTACACCGGCAAACTTATTAGGGCCAGTAGACCCTTCCTATCACCTAATCGTTGCCTCACTCTTGCCAGAGGCCTCATACAGTCCTAACTGGACTATTGCAATAACCTGTACCTAGGTGCTAACCAATCTATAATTAACAAATTACAGGTACTTCAAAACAACGCACTACGTGCAGCACTTAACATCCCAAGGCAAGAGAACATCTCCACGACTAGGAAATTGTGCAAATGGCTCTCTATATGGCAAAAAATTGATTTGATAACCATTTGCCTCACATACAACGTATTAAACCACCTAGCCCCACCTTATCTCACTAATAAATTTACCATGAAACCCACCACCAGAACCACCAGATCCTCCAACACTTTATGTTTGACAGTGCCTAGATTCTCCTTAAAGAGAGCTGGAGGTGCCAGTTTCACAGTACTTGCCTCCCAACTCTGGAACACTTTACCACTCAACATTAAAACCATTGAGTCCTTCCAGATCTTCAGGAAACATATTATCGGCTGGCTCCTGAACAAAGAGTAGCACATACCCCCAGATATGTGTGTACACCTCCCTCTGCTTAACAATGTTAATGAGTGTTGTAAATTGTTGTATATTGAAACTGTGTATATCACACTATGTAACCGTCTTCTTAAGTGCCCTTCTGCCTCCGGGTTTGGAGCGCTATACAAATAAATAAACAAACAAACAAACAACTACGTAACACATGGATGCTTCAAGATGAGGAAACGAGGCATAAGGTATTGGAGTATATCACTGAAGGTCCTAACAAGGGGGAATTACAAATAAGAGACGATAAAAGATTGCAATGCACAACTGAAGAAGGGCAAAGTATCCCCTGGTGTCACACAAGGCCACTTATGAGAAAAGAAGGAGCAGTTTGGTATGGAGACAAATGGGAACAGAGAATAATGCAGTGTTGTGCTGAAGGATTGGTAGTCTTTGAGCAAAACATGGTAGCCAAGTTTAATGACACTGTCAAGCAACTTGGGGAAAGTATGTCCATGCTTTAACGTGGTAGCATGAAAAACATCAACCAGTTGACATAAGGAGCTTTTCACGATTTCCTTTGTGTTTCAGGTCAAGTGGGTCAATTTTTCTGGGGACTAATTTGGGATGCGCCCAGGTGATTAAGAATGCAGTGCTGACGGAGGGAACAGCAGCCTTAATGGATATTTGGTGGGCTTGCAGAGCTGAAGCATATGCCCAGCTTCCGCCTAACTGGAGTGGAGTTTGCGCTCGCGTCACTTTGCACAGCCCTGCACTTGTGGTGCCCCAAAATAGCACTGCCATGAAGATTGCACTGCAGGGAAAAATGGCACAACAAATTGAGCAGAAAAAAATTACGGGAAGGATAAAAAGGGAAAACAATTATTTCTCAAGGAAGAGCGCTGAGAACTTGGCAGCTATCTCAGGTGAGTACCGATTATTTTCCACAGCTGACACCTTTTTCACTTCTTTGTTGCTTCCAGCAGTGCAGACTGCAGCAAATTCAAAATGGCTGCAGCTTACCCGATATGAGTTATTGCAGCTGGCTAATTCAACAGCAAAAGGTTTAAACACGATTAAAGAGGAGATGAGGGCCTTGTGCTTGGTGGCCCGCCAAAACAGATTTGTTTTGGACCTCCCAACAGACATCGAAATAGGTGTCTGAGCATGATTTGGGACAAGCTGCTGCACCGCGATACCTGACGGTGATGCCTCCAATGGAACTCTAAGTGCTACTATACAAGAGATACAGACACTTCACAGAAAGATGACAAGCGAGGTTAATGGAGTGCAAGCAAAAGACTGGCTGGACATAGTATTTGCATGGGTACCCATCCGGATTTCCGGATTGTTTGGAGTGACCGTCCTCATGATAGTGCTCATTCTCATCACCTTCTGCGTTTTTCAGAACATTTTAAAAGTATACTTTAACAGACAAAAAGGGTAGAAACAAAATAGTGGTGACAGATGAAGAAAAGGATACTGATGGATGGGTCTTTATACAGACTGCAGATGTTGAAAATTACAAGGAGTTCTGGATTCAATGTCTAAAGGATGAGAAAGGGGGTGTATGGGTGGGGGAAGACTTAAATGGTTGGGAACAGACTGGGGAAGACATGACACGGTTTGAAAAACGTTGCTACATAAAGATGAAGTAGCTAAAAAGGAACGGGAGGCCCAAAAATATTTACTCAGTTTTATTCAGGGACCCAGATGCAGCTGGGACAGCAAATTCAAACTGTTATAAAATACAGGGTAGAAACAAAAAAAACAAAATAAGAAGCTAAAATAACTAAAACGGACAAACTACAAAGCACAAGACAAAGGACAAAGGAATAGTAAGAAGAAAGGTAAATAAAATAATGAATAAAAGGGGATACTTCTTTAGAAAAGTTCCTGAAGGCTCACAATGAAATTCACCCACCAAGAGACAAAAAAGCAATGACAGAAAACAGAAAAGACGTGCTTGGGAGAGGGGTATAACTGCGGTTACACGATACAGCCAACCAGGATGTGTTTTCCGTATGTGTGGGTAAGTCCAATGACAGTTTCGCACCTAAATTGTTAGTGAACGAGAAGACATGCATGCACGTGGCCGTAGCCGCATTGAGTGAAGGCCCATACACTTTGAGAGCTATGTTGAGGCGGCTATATGACCGTGCGCCTGTTTTTGACAGCCAATCGGATCACGGGTTGCGCTCAGCATCCTATCGGCGTTAACAAATGTCCCAATCACACGCTGTGGTATATTGACGCGGCTATGCCCATACCGTATGATGAAATCGCAGCGTGCAAAAGGGCCCAATCGAACATCGTGCCTTGTAGACGTGTCTACACGAATTTGTGCCTCATGTGGCAGCCAATCAGAATGCGCCTTGAGGTTACGCATCTGCACATGACTCTTAGCCTTGCCAATGAACAGACCAATCACACGTTGCAGTGTCTAAATGCGGCTACTCCTACATGGAATGATGAAATCCACGGGTGCGGAATGGCCTAATCAGACATTGTGCCTTGTTAACGCATCTACACGTCTTCGTGCCTCCAGCGGCAACCAGTCAATGTGCATGCTGCAGTTACGCACCTGCACATGACTCTTAGCCTCATCAATGAACTGACCAATCGCATGCTGCGGTCACTCAATGCAACTACGCCCATGCTGTTTGATGAAATCTGCACATGCAAAATGGCTCAATTGGACATTGTGCCTTGTCAATGCATCTACGTGTCTTCGTGCCTCCTGTGACAGCCAATCAGAATGCAAGCTGCATTTCCGCACCTGTACATGACTCTTAAACTCATCAATGAATTGATCAATCCCACACTGTGGTGCCTCAGCGGGGCTACTCCCACGCTGTATGATGAAATACGTTTGTGCTAAATGGCCCAATCAGACCCCGGCCTCTGTTGACGCATCGACACATCTTCGGGCCTCGTGTGGCAGCCAATCACAATGCGTGCTACAGCTGTGCATCTACACATGATTCCTATGTGCTTCAATGACTGGACCAATCACACGTTGCAGTGTATTGATGCGGCCACGCCCATGCCATGTGACAAAATCCACGCGTGCGTAAGTGACCAATAAGAGCGTGCAGCAGTGTATAGCCGCGAATTATCACCCCACCCAGAAAAATAAATGTGTTTCAATTGATCATTGCTACTATGGCTAGTTGTCTGGTAGTGTTTTAAAATGGACAGGGTGAACAGCCATAGCTAGTGGTCTGGTGGTGTTTTAAATGGACAGTGGGCATGGCAGAAGTCCATGGCTAGTGGTTTGGAAGTGTTCTAAAATATACAGTGGGCACGACCCAAGGCCATACCCACAGGCCATGGTCGAAGGTCATGGCTAGTGGTCTGGTAGTGTTTTAAAATTGACAGTGGGCACGGCTGAAGGCTGTGTCCACTGGCCATGACCTTTTTGTCTGGTAGTGTTCTAAAACATACAGTGATGCGGAAGAAATCTATGGAATAACAAAACCCTTTAAATTCAAGGAAGAACTTTAGTTGCAGGGACGTTATGGTGAGCAATACATTGTAACAAAACCTTTGAAATTCAAGGAAAAAACTTTACTTACATGGATGTTAAGGTGAGAACTTAATGCAGCAAAACACCTGAAATTCAGCTAAAGCCACCTTAACTTCACACCCTTTGTTGTGCAGCCTATGACCACAATGATGACATCACAGATGACATTCCTGATGACATCACTGGTGACATCACTAATTACATCGTCTATTAGATCACTTATGGAATCACTGATTACATTACTAATTACATCATATATGACACCACTATTTACATCGGTGATGGCATCAGACATAACATGTATGTTTTAGCTAATAAAAGCATTGTTTAACTAAACAACAATTTAGGCCGTGGCCTTTTTCAGGGCCAAGGATGTGGCCCCTGGGCATGGCTGAAGGCCATTGCAAGTGGCGCCTTAGTATTGTGCAATATACTCTGTGGCCACTGGCAATGGCCAAAAGCCATAGATCATGGCCCTTTAATGTGTTGAAATATACAGTGGGCAAGTCCGAAGGCTGTGACCACTGGATAGTGGTCTGGTAGTGTTGTAAAATATACAGTGGGCACGGCCAAAGGCTGTGGTCACTGGCCATGGCAGAAGGCCATGGTTAGGTGTCCATTAGTGTTTGAAAATGTACAGTGAGCACGGCTGAATGCTGTGCCCACTAGCCATGGTTGAAGGCCACGGCTACTGTCCATTAATGCGTTACAATATACAAGGAGTGATGGCCGAAGGGCGTGGCCACTGGCCGAAGGCAAGGATAGTGGCTGGTTAGTTTTGTGAAATATACAGTGGGCATGGGCAAAGCCTGTGGCAACTGGCCTTGGATGAAGGCCATGGCTAGTGGCCCCTTAATTTGGTAAAATATACAGTGCGCATGGCCAAAGGCCTTTGTGGTGTCCGTTTACTGGCAAATAATTTTATCTCACTGCGCTTTGCCTAAAGAAAATGTGAGTTCTCAAAGCCTGCCATCTTTTATACATAACAATACCACTCTCAAAATAGATCAGTCTGTGATTGATGAACATCTTTGAGCGATGGGCTGCAAGTGTTTTAAAATATAGAGTGGCCGTGCCCACTGGCTAGTGGTCTGGCAGTGTTTTAAAATGGGCAGTGGAAAAGGCTATGGCCAGTGGTCTGGAAGTATTCCAAAATATACAGTGGGCGCGACCAAAGGCCGTGCCCGCTGGCCATGGCCAAAGGTAATGGCTAGTGGTCTGGAAGTGTTTTAAAATGGACAGTGGGCATGGTCGACGGCAATGGCTAGTGGTCTGGTCGTGTTCTAAAATATACACTGGTGCGGAAATAAATCTATATAATAACAGAACCCTTGACATTCAAGGAAAACACCTTAGTTGCAAGGACATTAAGGTGAGCAATACATTGTAACAAACCCTTTGAAATTCACGGAAAAACCTTCAGTTTCAGGGATGTTAAGGTGAGAACTTAATGCAACAAAACCCCTGAAATTCCGCTAAAACCACCTCAACTTTACACCCCCTGTTGTTCAGCCTATGATCGCTATGATGACATCACAGAGGACACCCCTGATGACATCACTGGTGACAGCACAGGTGACATCACTAATTACATCCTCTATGACATCACTGATGATATTACTAATTACACCCTATATGACACCATTGATTACATCTTTGACAGCATTAGATATAACATAATTTATGACTTAGCAAATAAACGCTTTGATTAAATCAATAACAATTTAGGCCATGGCCTTGGCCGTGGCCTTTGTCATGGCCAAGCCAAGGCTGTAGCCACTGGGCATGGCTGAAGGCCATGGCTAATGGATGGTTAGTGTTGTACAATATACAGTGGCCAAGGCTGGAGGCCATAGATCGTGACCCCTTAATGTGTTAAAATATGCATTGGGCCATGGCCGAAGACCATGGCCCATGGCCATTGCAGAAGGCTATAGCTAGGGGTCCATTAGTGTTTGAAAATATACAGTGATCACAGTCGAAGGCCGTATCCACTAGCCATGGCTGAAAGGGGTGGCCAAAGGGCATGGTCACTGGCCGTGGCCAAAGGCATGCCTAGTGGCTGGTTAGTTTTGCAAAATATACAGTGGGCACGGGTGAAGGCCATCACCATTGGCCTTTGGAAGAAGGCCATAGCTAGTGGCCCCTTAATGTGGTAAAATATACAGTGGGCATGGCCAAAAGCCATTGCTACTGTCCTCTTACTGGTGTAAAATAAACAGTGGGCACAGCCAAAAGCTGCAGCCACTGGCCATGGCCGATGGCCATGGCTTGTAGCCAATTAATGTGTTAAAATATACAATGGGCACCGCGGAAGGCCGTGGCCACTGGCCATGGTCGAAGGCTATGGCAATTGGCCCCTTCATGTGTTAAACTATACAGTGGGCACGGCCAAAGGCCCTGGGCACTGGCCATAGTTGGTTAGTGTTGTAATCTTATAAGAAATGCGATCAGTGATGTCATAGATGATGTAATTAGTGATGTCACCAGTGATGTCATCAGAGATGTTATCAGAGATGTCATCTGTGATATCATCTGTGATGCCATCATTGTGGTCATAAGCTCCACAAAAAGGGGTGTGAAGTTAAGGTGGCTTTAGCTGAAATTCAGGGGTTTTGTTTAGTTAAGTTCTCAGTTGAACAACCCTGCAACTAATGTTTTTTACTTAAATTTATATAAATGCTAAAGATGTGAGCAATTCAACAAAAAAAAGGCTCGGTGTGGGTGTTGTCTGTTCAATCATAGCACCTTCCATAACCTCAAATGGACATAAACCTCAAAATGTTTAACAACGTCCGCAATTCACTTGGACCAACTTGAAAGTGATCATCCCTGACATCGGTGTAAGCATAGCTCTTCTGTGGCGCATCATTCATGGCCAGCATGAGTTAAGCACAGATCCAGAGCTGTATTTTTAATCCAGCCCAAGGTTTTAAAAAGTATTAGTACCAGGCGAGAGTCAAGCAGAATGCAACACGCATTCTGATTGGCTCTCGCCGGGACCTTACCCGGCCGAGAATCCTTCGATTCTCGGCCGGGACTCCAGCTATCTTGTCCTCGGCGGGGGGGCGTGGCAGCCCCTCAGCCAATGAGGAGGCTCGAAGCGGGGCCATCCCCGCTCCGAGCCTCCCCACGGCTGAGAGGCTGCCTCCGCCCCTTGCTGGGGACTTGGGTAAGCTTTTTTTTTTTTTTCCTTTCCTTCCCTCCTCCCTACGAACCCTACCCCACCCCACTTACCTTCTTGCTCCTGCGTCCCTGGTGGGGGACGATGGTAGCCTTCAGCAGTGTGGAGACACCACGCCTCCACACAGCTGGAGGCTTCCATCGTCCCCTGGCAGGAACGAAGGTACGTTTTTTTTTTCTCCCCCCTTCCCCTCCCTCCCTCCCAACCCCACTTACCTTCTGCTTCTTTTTTTTTCGGGAGCGGAAGCGCTGGGAACACTTGTGTTCCCAGCACGTCCGTTCCCGAAGGCCGCCATGGAAAGAGAAAATGGACTCCCGTTTTCCCTTTCCCGGCGGCCATTTTCTTGGTCTTTTTTTTTTTCTGTCCCGAAACGCTGTGGCTTTTCGGGACAGAAAAAAATGCTTTTAGTGCCCCGGTCATGCATATAATGTAGGCCGGGGTACTAATAGCAATATGACCTGAGCGGCGGGGGCATTACCTGAGTCGGTAATGCCCCCGCCGCTCGGGTCATATTGCTTAATTAGAACATGAAAATTGTAATTGACCGCCTCTCAGCCAATCAAATGTTCAGAGTGCAGTCCAGGGTCGGACTGGACCATAACATTGTCTCGGGCACCAATGAAAAAGTGGCCCACAGTTGCAAATGGCAATTCATTCCTTTTGTGATAAACTGTGACAAACTGTTTTGAATAGTACCCAGGGAGAAAATTGAATAATATTTAAATAATATTTATCCAGAAAGAATGGTCAAAACTGCTAGATGCATAGTGAAGTAACTAATCAAACTGGCCAAAAAAGTGGTCTACTTTGACACAATAAACGGTCCCACACCAGCATTTTGCATTTTTGGTTCGGCCATGGGCCTATTGATCTATAGGCCAGTCCGAGCCTGGTGCAGTCAATAATTGCTGGTATTCTGAATGAATGACTGACTGAATTCTGAACATTCTGACTTCAATAGCAGAGCAGAGAACAACCATGCAGTTTCATCCATGTTCATTGCAATTTTGTGAAAAAGTTAGGAAACCGATCCCATAGAATATGATGGCGACTAAGGACTGGCTGGGCCTGTTAAATATGTTAATTTCCTACTTAGGCTTAAAATGCAAATATCTGTGGTTTGTTTCCAGAATTAGCCTTGTTTACAAGGAGTGTAAAAGTAAGGAACTAAAAAGTTGCACATGTTTCCTAACTCTGCCAAAGAAGGGTAGAGACAAATCAAAAAATGATATAGAATCGGATGAGACCGAGGAACACAGAGAGTTAAGTGAGAAGACCCTACAGTGTGAAAGTGCCAGAGGGGGGGTAGCTTGCTAAGGTTGCAGCTTGCAGAGTTACATGGGAAGCGTAAGCCTGCCACTTCTATTTCCGCCTTGAAGAATGTGGGCCTAATAAAGTTGAAGAGCTCCAATACGGGGGCAATTGTCTAATGCTCATAATGATTTACTTTGCTATGCTGGAAAATGTTTTCTTATTTCATCAGCAAAACGTTCTCCACATTATGCAACCACTGAACTCCGAGATCCCAATTTTCGGAGGTCTTTGAACCACCCAACAAAGATCAAGGTCAAATGTCCCCTGTTTCCTTTCAGGATGTTTGAAGGATTTGGAAGTGATGAAGGAGCTAGATACACGCTATAATTAAAGAACAGTCGAAGGCAACCTTTTGTTGTGGTCAGGCATCGCCATTTCACAGGTCACAGCGGCAGAATGCGCAGGAAAACTATGCATAGTTAATGATCCGCACTTTGCAGGATCCCTCCCTCACTGGACTGGAAACATCAATGGGACACAATAATCGTCATCCTGTGAATAACAACACACGTCAAGGGACCACTTTCAAAATGAACCCCCAAAGCTCTATGAAGTAACCAGTCCAGCCTGACTTCAGAGATAGCTTAACGTCACTGCGCCATTCAGAAAAAAAACGCATATTGCTGCACACGAAACCCCTTTCTATGCACGCTTCCTTGCTCTTTTTAAACAGTTGCATCCAGATCTGCTAAAAAAATTCATTGTAATTGTAAAACTAAACATTCAGGTCGACCCGGCTAAGTCTTTTTTTTTCTTTCTTGTTGGACACAATGAAGGGAGTGCAATTATGAAGTCATGGGCGAATCTGAACCGCTCAAAGAAAGTCTGAGACACTCTGGCTTAAAAGGCAGCAGACGGGCGCAGAAGAATGGGTCCAGCCCTCTTTCAATAGGTCTCCGAGGGCCGCGTCTATTCCACATACAAACTAGCAAAGGACCCCCTCAGGGCACGGTGTGACTACGATTGTAGGCCCGCCCTGCGAGTCGGTTTGCAAAGTGCCTTCTGCGGTGGTTCTTTAATTCTATCATTGTAGTTCGCAAACCAGGTGTTAAGTCAATGGCTGCGCAGAGTGTCCTACATTCGAAGGAGAACCCACGGCTTCCCACCATCTCTTCTCCCAATCCTGCAGCAGGCATTGGTGTAATGTAGCAAATGTGCAAAGAGCTTGTGTTCGTCGGTACATATGGTTCTTCTTAAAGTCTGATAGTAGCTGCATGTGTCTGGAAAAGCTTTCTGGAACACAGCAGTACATACAATAATGTATCCAGCAAAAAATCAATGAGTCGGAGCAGCAGACCAACAGTGGCTTCCAATGAGTATTCTCAAAATTGTATTAGATTGTAAAGGCAAATGGGGGTAGGGAGAGGTCAATGGAATGGTGTAGGGATAAAAACGGCTAAACACATTGGGCCTCATTAGGACCCTGGCGGAGAGGGTTTTACGCCAGCGTAGTGCATGGCGTACCTCTCCGCCATACTACGAGTTCCCGTAGCGCCATGGCGGCCTTTTCCGCCTGGTTTTACCAGGCGGAGAAAACCATGGCGCTACGGGACCTCGTTGTTAATTACGCCACCGTATTTTACGGTGGCGTAATTAACTCCTTCCCCACTCCCATTATACCCTATGGGGCAAAAATGGGAATGGGGAAGGGCAGAATGGGGATTGGGGATTTACCGCCCCGCCAAGGTCGGAATGGGGCGGTAAATCCGCCAACCCCCATGGCGCTATCGGCGGCTTTCCGCCATGCTTCGCGGTGCATTTAGCACCGCGAAATCCGCCTGGGTCGTAATGAGGCCCATTGGGCCTCATTAGGACCCAGGCGGAGTGGGTTTCCGCCAGCGCTAATCGCGGCGGACCCGTCCGCCGTACTACGAGTTCCCGTAGCGCCATGGAGGTTTTCTCCGCCTGGTTTTACCAGGCGGAGAAAACCATGGCGCTACGGGACCTCGTTGTTAATTACGCCACCGTATTTTACGGTGGCGTAATTAACTCCTTCCCCACTCCCATTATACCCTATGGGGCAAGAATGGGAATGGGGAAGGGCAGAATGGGGATTGGGGATTTACCGCTCCGCCGAGGTCGGAATGGGGCGGTAAATCCGCCAACCCCCATGGCGCTATCGACGGCTTTCCGCCGTGCTTCGCGGTGCATTTAGCACCGCGAAATCCGCCTGGGTCCTAATGAGGCCCATTGTACATTCTGATGGATGGCTAGAATGTGACCTCCCGACTCCCAGCCTGCCCGAAACCTGATTGGCCACGTTACACACAGCATCAACGACGGTTTAGGCCGCTCGTTCTGTGCACAGCCACTCCGCTTTTCTGCTGCCGGGAGGTGAGTTCCTTGTCCTTTGAGGCCGCAACCCCCTTTTGTTGAGTTTTTTATTTACATTTTTTTTTGCGCTCTCGGCACGCTCACTCCCTTTCGCCCACCCCCTTCCAGGCCGCTTCATGATTTCCCACAGCTTCCCTCCTCTCGTCCAGCCAGACCCCTGTTTAGCCACGTTACACCCAGCATCAACAATGAGGGTCTTGGCCCCTCTTTCTGCGATCAGTGACTCTGCTTTTCTGCTGCCTGGAGGTGAATTTTTTGTCCCTGGAGGCCGCAACCCCCTTTTATTGAGTGTTTGATTTGAAATCTTTAATTTTGCGTTCTCAGTACGCTCTCTCCCCTTCCCCTGACCCCCTTCCAGCCCGCTTTCTGATTTCCCACAACCTTCCACCTCCCATACCGCCCGACTCCTGATTGGCCCTGTTACATGCATTATCAACAAGGGTCTAGGCCCCTCATTCTGTGCCCAGCCACTTGCCTTTTCTGCTGCCTGGAGGTGAGTTACTTGTCCCTGAAGGCCGTGACCCCCTTTTGTTGAGTTTTTAATTTTAAATATTTTTTGTGCTCACGATACACTGTCTCCCCTTCCACGACCCACTTCCAGCCCATTTCCTGATTTGCCACAGCCTACCGCCTCCCATTCCGCCTGACCCCTGATTGGCCACGTTACATGCAGCATCAACCACGAGGGTCTTGGCCCCTCGTTCTGCATCCAGCCACTTAGCTTTTCTGCTGCTTGGAGGTGAGTTCCTTGTCCCTGGAGGCCGCAACCCCCTTTTCTTGATTTTTCCATTTTAAATATCTGTTGTGCTCTCTCCCCTTCCCCTGAACCCCTTCCAGCCCACTTCCGGATTTCATACAGTCTCCCACCTCCCATCCCGCCTGACTCCTGATTGGCCATGTTACAAGCACCATCAACAACAAGGGTCTAAGCCCCTCATTTTGTGCGCAGCCACTTGCCTTTTCTGCTGCCTGGAGGTGAGTTACTTGTCCCTGGAGGCTGTGACTGTCTTTTGTTGAGTTTTTAATTTTAAATATTTTTTGTGCTCACGATGCACTGTCTCCCCTTCCCCGACCCACTTCCAGCCCATTTCCTGATTTCCCACAGCCTCCCACCTCCCATCCCGCCCCTGAACCCTGATTGGCCAAAGAACACATTTTAAGACAGCCGCCCACCCCCAGGGCCGCACCTGCATGGGCAGCCCTCAGTGAAGGGCCACAAGGCAAAGGGTAGCACCCAGCTAGGCAGCTCCACTCCATATTTGACCATGTTCACCTATGATGCCTGACTCAGGCAACATACAGTGACTTATCAGGGAAGTGTGGTCTGGGCGGGAGTACAACCATTACTGTACTCCAGTAAAACCCCACCACTCTTACTATCTAATATCGTATACCTACATGCATTTAGCCTAAATTGTATAAGGTAGCCATATTTTGCATTTAGCCTGAACTATATAAGGTAGCAATATTTTGCATTTGGCCTAATTGTGTAAGATAGCCATATCCTGCTTTTAGCCCAACTGCATCTGTCAACCATATCTTGCATTTGGCCGAAATTGCATAGGATGGCCACATTTTGCAATTGGCATAAATTATATAAGGTAGCCATATTTTGCATTTGGCCTAACTGTGCAAGCTAGCTTTACCTTGCTTTTAGCCCAACTGCATTAGTCCGTCACATGTTGCATTTAACCTAAATTGTATGAAGTAGCCACATTTTGCATTTAGCCTAAATTGTACAAGGTAGCCATATTTTTCATTTAGCCTAATACTGTAAGGTAGCCATGCCTTGCTTTAAGCCTAACTTCATTAGTTAGCCATATCTTGCATTTAGCCCAATTGTGTAAGGTAGCCATACCTTGTTTTTAGCCCTACTGGACTAGTCAACCATATCTTGCATTGAAGTCCAAGTGACATAGTTCATCTGTGCTCAATACATGATTTCAAATAATTACAATAAGGCTACACGTTTTGTTACACATGGGTGGTTTATTGTTGGGCTATCCCACAATCATAGCAAGTTAAACATCAAATCAGCCCCAGCTTCATGAAACCTAACGAACATGACACATTGCAAAACATGTTGAATTTACCAAAAACAATTTGGAACCACACATGTGGAAATTGTAAAATGTGCCCTAATATGATGACTGGAACAAACACCATAGATCTTTAAAGCAAAAAACAAATATCAGTTCATAAATTGTAACACAAAATATGTCATATATGTCATCTATGGAATTTGTTGTTTATGTGAAAATGGTACATTGGAAATACAATAAGAAAGCTGAAGATCAGACTAATGGAAAATTTCAGAGTGATACGCATCAAAGACATCATCTACCCAATAGCAGTGCATTTTAATTCAGAACACCCTAATGACAAAGTGGAAAAAATCAAAGTAGTGGGTCTACAAAGAATAAACATGTCTCCAAGGGGAGTAAACAGAGAACTATCACTTCGACAAAAATAATGCAAATGGATCAATATTATGGACACATGCTTTACAGGTTTAAATCAAGAAATTGAGTTCTATACTTACCTGTGAATTATGCAACTATGATGAATTTGGTTCAAATATGTAAACTTATCTCTCTTTATGTTATTTTATTTATAACTATATTTATTTATCCTTTGAATAATTGAACTGAAAAGAAAAAAAGAAAAATGGGTATCTTTGATTTTTTTATTTGCTTGCTGAATTTCTTTGCTACATTTTTAGAGAATGCCTTGAAACGCAATGAATGAAACTTTGTTTAGATTGCAAAGGCAATCGTAATGTGTAATTTATCATCTAGAAAATAAAGCCAAACAGGCAAGGACATAATAAGTGTAAGGTTAGACACCGTATCTATAAAAATGTATTGTGCTTTAGCCAAGATTGATAACGTTTTACACTTTTCCTTACATACAAAACATTTGACAAAGAGAAGAACAATACATATTTCATCAAAATACATTTCAACATATATCAGAGAGAAAGAAAATAAAAGAAAGAAACTAAAATAATAATAAAATTACAACTATCACCTAAGTTCCCTTTCTTGATAATTGTCTAACTTTAAATCTTTCAACAATCTTACCATTTCAGCTGTTAAAAAGGTTTCGACCCCAGAAGAGGCTCTGAACCAAAATTCCTCTGTGACTAGCCAGCTGATATCCTGAACAAATCTTCTCAGTCTCAGAATTCTCAACTCCCTTGTGCCCGTGCACTTAATTACCAGATGTTTTAATGTTTGACATTCATTAGCATCACATTTCATACAACAATTACCTGATTGAATTAAATCTATGGCTGTTTGAATTTCCTGAGTAGGGAGTAAATTGAGCCTGACCCTCAACAAGATGTCCCCAGAACATGGATCTGGATAGTATCGGGGAAGAATTGCCCTTTTTTTACCCATGCTGGAAAAGGATTGTCATAGTTTTGTCATCCTCATTCTCTCTCCTGTGATCACCCAATCCCACCTTTTCAGGTTGTCTTTCACTTTCATTTGGTTTTGTATCAAAAGATCTGCTGTACAGTCTAAGTTGTCCAGCAGATCTTGGCATTTCAACTTTAATTTTTCAATTAATTTATTCGTATTACCCTGGAGTAGGACGTATACATCCTTGTATAAAGACCCCTTTACAGGAAGCAATAGGGACCAATACAAGGAGATCCATTTCCACTCCAGCCACGATCTTAAAGAAGAAAGCCCCAATTCAAACCTCACAGATACAATTGGAACACAATTCAGGAGGGAAATTGTTGTTTTCCAAAGTTTTTATTCTATCGAATCCCAATTAAGATCCAATGCTAGTACATTTGTGTCCATGTTATACAGAATAATCGGGACCACCTTTCCTAAGTAGAATTTTACCAACGGAAGTATAGAGAATTTACAGAATTTCATTTTCATCCTTTTCATCTGAGCCCCAAACTTAATAGTTTTTAAATTGATCATTTCTAACAGATGGATCTTAGTTAGGTGTGATTTAATTATGGCTCCCAAATAAGTAAGCTCAGACACAATCTCAATTTTTCTGTGGTCCAATACCCAGGAATACTTCTTGATTATTTTCTTTGGATGTTTAAAAATAAGGATCCTAGATTTCTCCGGATTTATCCTGAGATCATTATTTTGGGCATACAAGTCAAGTGCAGAGAGCAATCTCTGTAGGCCGACCTGTGAGTGGTCCAGTATCACTACGTCATCGGCATAGGCCAACCAGTTAATTTTAGTTGAGCCGATGCGCAGTGATATTAGCCCACTATCTTTCAGGTCGAAACCCAAGTCGGCCATAAAGAGAATAAACAAGAGAGGCGCTATCAGGCATCCCTGGCGCACCCCTCTCTCTACCCATATTGGGTCTGTTAATTGTCCACTTTTAGAGATTCTTACTCTCATTTTAGTATTTTGATGGAGTTCAACTAGGATAGAGAGTAAGTGTGATGGAACTCCCCAGGCATACAGTTTCTTCCACAGAACCGTCCGATTGACCGTATGAAATGCTTGAGTAAGGTCAATCCAAGCTCCAAAAAGGGTTTTGCCATATTCATTTCCCTTTCTGAAGCCAGATAGTCCCTTTCTGAAGCCAGTTTGCTGTTTCGGGATTATATCATTTGATTTGGACCACTCTTTCTCTCTGCTTCACGAAACTCACCAACAGTTGTGCGGCACAAGCGAGCAGGTGAAATCAGTTCATATGGGTTTGATTAGAGATCAGGGTCTCACCCCTAGCCACTCAGACGCCCCTGGGACCTGCACACATCCCAGGGGAACAAACACTGGCCTAATCAAGGAGAAAAAATGGGTAAGTCCCAAGATTTTTCGTTAAAGGGGGATTGAGCAATGGTGGGACTACTTATATAGTGTTAGCAGCAGGAAAAATACTCAATTACCTCTCTTTTAGTCTACCTTATAAGGTGGTCAGATAGAAACTAACAAAAGCATAAATTATCTAGTTCATTTACCCACATTCCATATGTATTGACAAAATTTGTCGTGCCAGAGAAGTGAACATATTAAAACACATACATATGGAATGTGGGTAAAAGAACTAGATAATTTATCCTTTTGTTAGTTTCTATCTGACCAACTTATAAGGTAGACTAAAAGAGAGGCAATTGAGTATTTTTCCTGCTACTAACACTGGCCTAATCAAGGCTGATAGACTGCATTCTGTCTTGCTCTGGCTCCCTGGAGACATGGCTCTCTGGCCATGCTGCAGCCCCACATACACAAGCGGGCTATCGTCTCAGTGTCCCACACTCCACCGGTCCTTTGCTTGCAGCCTCCTTGGCCTCCTGGTTCAATCCAGCAAGCACAGATCGCTCAATGACCCTGGCAGAACCACCCTGTATATACTGCAAGTGAGAGCCAATTGGAGTTAGGTGTGCACAGTTGGGAAAAAGTGTCTGACCTTGCTGACTCTATTAATGGGCCAATTCAAAGGTGTTAGATGGTAGGCCTCACTTTGTATCCCTATGTTGTTTCCATGGGTAATCATTATTATTCTCAGTCACCTCTTCCTCGTCCCATTTTTTGTTAGAAATGGGGAGCTGGAGATGAGGTGTGATTGAAAATACCTCATAAGGGCTGAGGCAGAGTGGGTTGGTGTACAATTGGGAAAGGAGGAGTACCATGTCTCAACCTTGAGTATTCTTCTCCCAATCCCCCTTGACTCTCCACTTAGATGATCCTGCCTCGCTTATGCATCCCCAGGATCGGGATCCAAAAGTGATGGCCCGCCCTGGCCAGCTGCCTGGAAGATTCTGGGAAAATACCATCAGGTTTCTCACAGACACTTCCCCTATGCGATTTGGGTTGATTTACTTCACAGGGGAACCAAGAAAGGAAATCCACATTTCCTTGTTCTCAGCCCTTTCGATGTTCTATTGAGAAGCAATAGGGTTGCAAGTCCAAGAACCATCGCATAACCCTTGGATTAGAATCTTTCCTGTGACTGATCCATATTAGGGGGAATGTTTGGAGATCTATCTAAACTTTCATCCTAATAAGTAATATTTGAGATGTGCAATGGCCCACTCGATCGCTAAAGCTTTTAATTCGATCACCAAATAGTTATTTTCCCTGGGGAACAGTTTTCGACTAGCATATAGTATGGGATGTTCTAACCCGTCATGGATCTGAGATAATACTGCACCTAAACTAGTCAAAGAAGTGTCAGTCTGTATTATGAAGTCTTTAGAAAAGACTGCTACCTTGAGAATAGGGCTTTGACATAGTGTGTGTTTGAGAGACTGACAGCATACGTCGTCCTCTTCATTCCATTTTAGTTTCTGGGCTTCTGAGTTTCGTAGTTTGTAGGTCAGTCTGACAGTTTTACTGGAAAGGTTAGGTATGAATCTCCGATAATACACAATTAACCCTAGGAAAGATCTTAAATCCTTTTTAGTCTTGGGCGTAGCGGATTCGAAAACTGCTCTAACCGTTTCCTCTTGAGGTTGAACGCTACAATTTCTGATAAAAAACCCTAGGTATTTAACGGCAGGTTGGGCCAAATTGCATTTTATTGGGTTGGCTGTCAATCCTGCTTTTCTCAAGGCTCTTATTACAGTGTATCAATGGTACAAATGGTCTTCCCAGGTTGAACTGTGGATTACAATGTCTTTGATGTATGCCCCGCAAAATTCTGAATAAGGTTGGAGAATCTTATCCATCAACCTTTGAAAACTTGCTGGTACACCATGCAACCCGGAGGGTAAGACTTTAAACTGATATAGATCTATTGGGGTGGCTAAGGCGGTCTTTTCTTTATCTGCTCCGTGTAGTGGGACTTGCCAATAACCCTTGGTTAAATCTAGGGTGGAGAAATAGACGGCAGTGCCCAATTTATCAATAAGATCGCCAATGCGAGGCATTGGGTAGGCATCGAAGGCTGAGATGTTGTTCACCTTTTGGAAGTCTATACAAAACCACAAACTTTTGTCTGGTTTTTCCATAAGCACAATGAGAGAGGACCAGGGACTGGTAGATGGTTCAATTATGTTGGCTGGGAGCATTTGCTCTACCTCTTTGATGACAATATTTCTACGGGCCTCAGGTAGTCGATATGGTTTAAGATGTACTACCTGGCCTGCAAGGGTGGGGATATGATAGTATATTCCTTTCACCCTGCCAGACGATTCACGGAAAACATCTGGGAATTGTTCTAGCAACTCAAGGAGATCATGATGTTGAGTGTAGGTAATATCAGAGGGAATTAGGATGTTATTATTCATCTTGTCCGGTATCAAACAAGATAACACTGTGGCATTAGACTCAGAGATGTTCTCCTTGCATCCTTTCAACAAGTTTACATGGTAGATCTGCATCTTCTGGAGACGTTCTGGTTGGGTGATCTCATAATTACACGGTACTGTCTTGTCCAATCCCCCATATGGCCCATGCCATTTAGAAATAAGCTTGTTGCTTGAGCTAGCGAGAAGTAAAAGGACCTTTTTCCAGATGGAGAATGACCTAAGGGAGATTTCTTTGTCAGAAGATGCCTTTTGTTGGCTTTGGGATCTACCAAGGTGGTCCTGTACCAGGGAAAGAAAAGCCGTCATATGTTCTTTTAAACAAGAGGCTGTCGGGAGAGTGTGATTGGAGCTTCCACCCTTTCCTCCCATTTTTCTTGAGGCAGGTCTAAAACATCTCTGGCTTCTCGCCCATACATTAACTCAATGGGTTAGAAACCAATGCACACTTGAGGTGTTTTTCTTATAGCAAACAAGGCCCACCAAATCATCTGATCCCAGTTGGTTCCATCCTTGTTAACTTGCTTCCTAAGAATGGTCTTAAGGGTCTTGTTAAACCGCTCAACTTATCTGTCTGTTTGGGGATGATAAACGGACGCCATCAAGGTGGTTATATGAAGTAGCTCTTTTACCTCACCCATGAGTTTACTCATAAAAGTGGTACCCTAGTCCATTAGGAGTTCTTTAGTGAAGCCCACTCAAAGAAGAAGGGAAGTAAATGTTTTAGTATCTGCTCAGTGATATTATTGCACAGGGTAAATGCCTCTGGGTATCGGGTGGTATAGTCGAGTACTACTCGCACGTATTTGTTCCTAACTTGCATTTTTCAAGGGGTCCAATAAAATCCATCCCAATCCTCGAGAATGGTACTTCGATGATGGGTAATGGATTTAAAGGGGCTGGTGGTGGTAAGTGAATGCTGATATGCTGACATATTTCCCAAGTCTGGATACAATTTATTGAGTCAACATGTAGCCCAGGCCAGTAGAATTTGCTGGCTAAGTGAGCCTGAGTTTTGGCCTGGCCCAGATGTCCCCCTGTAAGATGTCAGTGCGCGATCTCGAGCACTATCTGTTTGTGACTTCGGGGAATACTAGCTGGGTTTTTGGTATCCTTTCGAAGTAACATCCCCTCTATACAGGAGCCCTTTCTTAAAAAAGAAAAATAGCCCCCCCTCCCTTTCGGCCATCAGACTCAGGTACAACTTGTTGGAGGGCTTCAGTGGGTAAGGGATTGTTTCACTTGGCAAAGGCCAAATCGTGAAGTATGTTAGAGCTGTTGTCACTGATGGGTGGAGGTTGGATAGAACTACGTTAAGCATCAGCTTGCCCAAAGCCTAAAGCACCTCTCTCAGTGGTCGCTTTCTCAGTCTATTCTTTGAGGACAGGTGGCATCATCCTCTTAGGTATCCCAGGTATCCCCTTGGCTATTTGATCTCCTGCCTGGATCTGAAAGGCCTATTCCCCATGATTGTGGAGTAATACTTTCACATCCCCTCTAAAATCAGGGTTGATCACCCCTGCCAGGACATTGATGCCAAACCTCCAAGCAAGTCCTGATTTGGGAGCCAACCTGATGTAGGTTCCGGGAGGTGGAATAAGGACAAGATCGGTAGGGGTGAGACATTTTTCTTTTGGTGGGATGGTTTCTGACCGACTACTACAAAGATCAACCCCAACAGAACCTTTAGTGGCCACTATGGGGTTTGAGGCTTTACTACTTAACTTCTCATATTTAGGGTTCCCCAACCTGTTTCTGCTGAGTTGCATCCAACTCTTGACACCATATGTGAGACAGGCATGGTGTCAAGAGAGACACAGACTCAAAAGTAACAGTTTGAAAACCTTTATTATCAAACTTTGGGGGGTTAGTGTAATGCCTATCTGACCATAACTCTCAGGTGGTTGTTCCCTCAACTGATTTTTCTAAGGGCCTTCAATATCCATAAGTCCAAAAACAAAGTTTGTCTGTGTCCAAACCCATGCTTGCCCTCACTCTTAAAACAAATGTGATAGGGGGCCTTCTTAATGGCTAAATGGTGATGCAAAAGAAATTGTAAACCACAGCTGGTTTCAGGTTGTCTTACCAATAGGTGTAGTTCTGCCAGCTTAAAATAGCTCAACTCAAAAGGGTTGCCCTTTGAACCTTCCATGTAGGGCTTTTGCAGCAAATAAATAGAGTTCACAAGGTCTCTGGGTCTCTTAGGGTTTCCTTCCTAAAGTTTTGATCCTTCCAGTGACAAACAAAAAGACACAGTCCCTGTTATGCCAATCAGGTTTCCCTTTCCCAAGTCTAGGCATCTCTTCACAAAGTTCAAACATTTCTTTAGTGGGCATCTTAGGGTTCCCATCCCCAAGCTTAGGCCCTTCTGGTCCCAAAAAAACAGAATGTTCCTCTTGACAGGATGTACCTTTTACTGTACAGTTCTTTCATGGGGGTAGTATCAAATACTTTCAAGACGCTGGGTTATTTGCTCCTCCCAGGCGTGACCACTCGGACCTCTAATCCCTCTCCTTATTCACTGGCACCTTTTCCTCTTCTGTGCCTCTTTCACCCTGTCCTTTTCTACTCTATTGTGTGCCCTGCACACCTTCTTTTCCTGACATGCACACTTGCACATTCTTTCCACCTTTCAGTGCCTCTTGCACACTTTTCTTTACTTTTCACCATGCTCTCTTGCAACTTCAGTTTCTCACCATGCTCTCTTGCACCGTTTGTGTTTCCTTTGGGTCGCTTGCACTCTTTCCTCATTTTCGGGTTCCTTTCACCCTCCTGTGATTGTCCATTTTCCTTCTCACTGTCTCTGTACTGTCTCCCTCTTTTTCCGGTCCCTTGTGCCCCTCTCCTTATTTTTGGGACACTCGCACCCCCTTTTAGCTGCTTTCACTCTGTAGGTGCACTTGCATCGTCTTTCTTTACCTACGTGCCTCTAGCGCACCTTTTCTATTATTCGGCTTTCTTTCTCTTGCCGCTTTCCAGCTTTCGCCTGCTTCACTTTGCCTGTATCTTTCTTTTGCTTTGCTTTGCTTTCTTCCGGCTTTCGCTCACCATGCTTTTCCTTTCAGAGCGCTTCTGCACTGGCCACCAGCACGCTACTGAGTTTCCCGGGAGTGGGTTGGTGTATAATTGAGAAAGAGGGAGTATTATGTCTCGCCCTTGGGTATTCACCTCCCAATCTCCCGTGACCCTCCACTCAGGTGATCCTCCCTCACTTATCCGCCGCCAGGGTCAGGATCCAAAAGTGATGGCCCTTTCCTGGTCACATGCATGGAAGATCCCCAGGGGAGAAGGTGGGAGAATACCGTAAGGTTTCTCATATTAGCCTTATAGTAATTATTTGAAATCCTGTATTGAGCGCAGATCAACTACTTCACTTGGACTACATTTAATTTTGTTATTGAGCACACACAATAATAGAGGTTGGAACTCTGCGACAGCAGGTAAGACATTTTGGAAGCAATGGTTTGCCAGAAGGTTTAAAAATGCCTGCATCTTTAATAAATATCTTGCATTTAACCTAATTGTGTAGCGTGGCCGTGTTTTGCATTTAGCCTGATTGTGTAAGGTAGCCATATCCTACTGGAGTAGACAGCCATATTTTGCATTTAGCCATATTGTACAGGGTAGCCATGATTTGCAATTAGCCTGATTGTGTGAGGTAGTCATATTTGCAATAAGCCTAACTGTGTCAAGTTGCAACAGTTGACATTTAATTTAACCTAACTTTATAAGATGGACATAGTTTGCACCCAGCATAATTAGGTAAAGTGCCAACATCTCTCAACTGGCCCCCCAGAGTAAGTTTGCCTTTGTATTGGCTGTCAATGTGCCCCTAACGGGCTCTTGGACAGGCTGGGAATCTATATTGTGTGGGGCTATGCTTACTGCACTGTTTAGAGTTAAGCATTGTGCCAAAGTTACAGTCTGCTGACTCCACATCCAACTTCGCTCAGACACTATTATATTATTCATGATTTGGGGACAACGAGACTGATATTTTACATATTTTTTGGTATCTCGCTCCCAACTGTGCCCAGGGTTAGACACTCTGTGGTTCATTGCCCTCCAACTTGCCCTGCCCCACTATGACTTCACCCTTCCCCTACAAAGTACAGGCAGTAACGCTCTCCTTGACACTCGGCATAGCCACAGTGTATCCCTTTGAAAGCCACTAACCTTAACCCGGTACTACTCACAATTCGCCAAAACTAACTAGAGACATCACAAAGGAACTTCCACAACATAAAGGGACCCGCAAAGCAACAATTAAGGAGGAAACAATTAGGTTGACAAAATCAAGCGAGCTTCATACGAAGCCTAACGCCTCTGTGATCCAATGACATATACACCAAAGACCCAACCAAAGGAACCTGATAGAAAAAAGAAAGAAGCAAAACAATAATAAGCCATAGAAAGAACCGCACATCGACAACTACGACTCTTGAAACAAAGCCACAAGACCCTCCAACAAAGAGAAAACTTCAGAATCAGACTCACAGGAAGGAAGCTGCAATTGTGAACCACGGCAACACATCCAGGTACTGAACGGAAATCCAAAGGAGCAACACAGGGAGAACTTCAAATCAGCAAGTACTACCTTTGGCACAAAACCAGAGAATACTCTACAATAAAATATCAAACCTCAGATTCCCAGGAAATCATGTGTAATACTCCAGCGCATCCAAGTATTCAAATTGTAAACTATTAGAAGACATTGTAGCATAGGGTATGCCACAACACTGGAGAGGACAACATGCGAGAAACCACAGAAAAAAGACAAGCAAAACAGAATCACACCAGGCACATGACAGAAATAAGAGCCACTGCCCAAACCAGAAAAAAATCACTCCAACGCCTTACTTGACCACCCGCCAGAACAGCAACCAACAATCACAAACATTAAACACATCAGCAGGATATTAGGGGCCTGATTCAGAGAAGCGTGTTATAATGGTGCAATCCCGTAGGAAAACATTCTGTGAATCAGGCCCTAGGAGTCCAAAGGGAAAGGCAAGAAATACACAGAAGAAAAACAATAGAAAACAACACCTCCACTCCATAGATTACAAAAAACATTGGCACCATCACCCTGAAACAGAAGAGGATCCAGAAGAAGACTTGAACCCAATACAAAACCTAACCGAAATACTCAATGATGAAACAGCCCCAAGAGAACACAACCAGCACCTTGATAACAATAAAGAGTGTTGCCATCAAGACCACCTGAAGACAAAAGCAAGGAGAAAACAGGCCAAAATAAAGAAAAAAATACACTGCAACATAATCATCACCAAATCTATGTCCAAACACATAACCGAGATCTGTGATCTACTTTGCGATGGAGGTATAAACATCCTATTCATCACAGAAACCTGGATAGCTCAAAACTACAAAGTCATGCTGCACAGCTCTCTGACAACTTTAAGTGAATACAGGCAAACAGAAAAGGAAAAAGAGGAGGAGGACTCGCTGTGGAATACAAAGAACATCTAAAAATAAGAACAGCCGATACACTGAACATCACGAACTACGAATCCCTCGTCCCACACCTGACCTCAGACCTACAAACAAACCTCACATTTATACTATTCTATAGACCCTGACTTACGACGCAACCTTCGTAGACACTTTCGCAGAAGCTATTACTTACATGGCCATTAAGCATGATCACCTGATCATTCTCAGTGATTTCAAGATATGGTTTGAAGAAGAGAATGCGAACTCGCAGAACACACTAACTAAACAGCTTGAGACATTGCAACTACGACAAATGATCAAAGGAGCTAGGCACTCAGCGGGCCACACTCTAGATGCAATCTTTGCCAGTAAAAATTTGATCACAACGGCACCCCCAATCCAAATACTGTGGAGTAACTACCTCATTTTACACTTCGTGGTCCAAATACCATCAAAAGCATCCAACAAGCCCCAAAATAACACCTTGATCTGGAAAAGAAACTAGAGAACTGTCAAAAGCAGTGATTTAGAGGAAAAACTAGAATCCTCAAAGTCATCGATTGGCACCCTGAACGCAACTGACATAGACGAAAGGATAGACATAATCCTGAACTGGATCACGAAAACAATAGATAACATCTCACTGGAAAAACCTGTCATCCCATCATGAAATAAATTGGTGGATAGATGGCTCACGCCCCACCTCAAAGCAATGAAAAAACAAATTGAAAACTAGAACAAGAATGGAGGAAAAACCATGACCAAGACAAAAGAATATAATTTCAAAGACAGATCTGATCATATAAAGCAGAAATTGTCAAAGTAAAAAAGAAATACTACAACAAACAGATCACGAAAGCCAACAACACTCAGAAAGAATTGTTCAACATCATAAACAAGATGTGAAATTCTCCCGGATGCAGTAACACACAGGTCCCCTCGCAAAAACTATGCAACGATCTCACAAATCACTTTAAGAATAAAATTATCAACATACAATGATTCATACAAAGTAGATTCACCCAACCACCCATTCACCTCAAACAACCAACCAACCCCTGGCCCACAGACCAGGCTGAACCTCTTTCCCTAAGTATCAAGAGAAAAAAGCAACAAGGCAGGCTCCCCCGCTGACCCCTGCCCACTAGGCATATATGGTATGATATGTTATTTATAACACGCTTAATACCCAGAGGTTTCTAAGCGCGCACCTGGGGATCGAACCTGTGTGGCTTTGTGTTGTCTTGCTTCCAAGGAAAGCACGTTTCCGCTGAGCTATCCTCCCAGTGCTACAAATTGATCCTTGAACAGGGGAAACCATCAGAATACTACAAAAACCTCTTCAATCTGTCTCTTTTAACTGGAAGAGTACCCCCAACCTTCAAATCAGCCTACACCAACCCGCTCCTCGTGGATACAACAGGTGATTTGGAAGACCTGTCAAACTACAGGCATATTTCAAACATTCCATACCCAGCAAAACTAATAGAGACCTATGTTTATGAACAAATATTGGAACAGATCAAAAACAACCAGCTATTGGATCAGGCACAAGTAAGCTTCAGACGCATGAGAGGATCAAGGATGGCACTACTATATGGGACAACATGAAGATCAATGCAGACTGCAAAACAAACTCAGCACTGACAATAATGGACCTCCACATAGCATTCGACACAGTCAACTGTAGCACCCGAGTCAAGATACTTGAAGACATAGGGATCGGCAACACAGCACTCCCTTGGATTAAATCTTACCTGTCTAGAAAAACAGAAACAATATGGCTAAAACCATTCAAATCCACACCGTGGGACACCACAAGGCTCCTTGCTATCCCCACTATGGTTCAACATTTACATGACACCCCTAATTAACCTCATCAAAAGACATGGCCTCACATGCTACAATTATGCAGACGACACCCAAATCATCTACAATATCAATGGCAATTAGGAGGAGAACCCCACATTAACAGACTGGAAAGAACTCTACTAATGAATGAACACTAATGACCTTAACATGAACCCAGACAAAACGGAAATCATGATTTCACTGAACAACCAAGGAATCAAACAGAACATCCCATGGCCAACAGAACTGGAAAACCCACCGGAAACATCCAAAGTAATCAAAAACCTTGGAAGCCCAATGGACAATGAGCGAACACTAGAACCACAAGTCAACGCAATAACTAAGAAATGCTTCTTCCAATGGCAAACTATCAAAAAGATACTACCCTTCTTTTCCTTCATTCACATAACACTTACCATCATCTCCCTCATCATGTCCAGGATAGACTACGCCAACAGCATATACCTTGGAATACCAGAATACTTTCTGAGAAAACAATAATGAATACAGAATGCAGTTGTCAGACTTCTCCTCAAACTATTCCGAAGAGACCACATCACACCATTGCAAAGGATGCTACACTGGCTGGTATAGTACAATTTTAACTAACCTCAAAAGTTCGACTCCCAAAAGTTCGACCCCCAATTTCCCGCATATATATATATATGTGGGGGGGGTAAAGTATATAAAAAAATGTATAGGGTTAAAGTGGGGAGGTTCTGGGGGGGTCTCCCACCACATATATATTTATGGGAATTTTTTTTTAAAAAATTGAACTTTTGGGAGTCGAACCTTTGGGTTCGGTAAAATCACTTAGAACCCACTGGCTGCCAGTCAGAAAAGAATTACCTTCAAAACAATGTGCATAACAAACAGAGCACAGCGGAAGTGCCAGCAGAAGTGGCTGACAGCTGACAGCTGTGAAGCCGTGCGGCCTCGGCCGCAGCACGCTTTGTGTATCTCAGGTGGGCTTCGGAATTGTGAATTCTATACGTGGCACATCAGGGCTTTTTTGCTTTGGACATATTTTGACCTTCTATGCGAGTCCTGCTACTCGTGTATCGAAGTTGGTGGGACTCAGCAATCTGAACCGTAGCTTCGTGACTCCGCACACAGAAGTAAGCCTCAGGACTTAAGACTCTCATTATTATATTTCTGATTGGTTTTTGATTAGGAATGTTTTGCAATAATTTCTGTGTGTTTCTGAAGCAAACTGCAATGTGACAAGACCCATTAGTTGCTTATTCTTTGAATACATTTCAAATATGCACACGGTCATTGATTTAGTGGAAGGGAAATAATATTTAAATCATAAAGGGAAAGTGTGAAAGCCCTCCTACTTGGGATTGTTTTCAAATTTAACTAGTGGAATGAAACCTTTCCTACGCTCAAACATGAGTAAATGGGGGGAAAGGGTATGTACGATGATATTCTTTCTGCTCCCTTAGTTTTTACTCAGATTAAAAATATAGTACAGTGGGGGGGTGTGGCCAGCAGCAGAGCTATGAGGATGTGAGCCCCTGTAACTCCTGCGGCCGCGGCAGATATCCTGTTGAAACAGCCTGCTACAAATGGCTTTCCTGTAGAAATTATACATTTTCCAGAAGACAAACACACCGTACAAAACAAGGCGAAATCCTGGCCAAAATCGAGCTGGCTAGCGAGAAGTAAAAGGACCTTTTCCCAGATGGAGAATGACCTAAGGGAGATTTCTTTGTCAGAAGATGCTTTTTGTTGGCTTTTGGCTTTGGGCTCTACCAAGGTGGTCCTGTACCAGGGAAAGAAAAGCCGTCATATGTTCTTTTAAACAAGAGGCTGTCGGGAGAGTGTGATTGGAGCTTCCACCCTTTCCTCCCATTTTTCTTGAGGCAGGTCTAAAACATCTCTGGCTTCTCGCCCATACATTAACTCAATGGGTTAGAAACCAATGCACACTTGAGGTGTTTTTCTTATAGCAAACAAGGCCCACCGAATCATCTGATCCCAGTTGGTTCCATCCTTGTCAACTTGCTTCCTAAGAATGGTCTTAAGGGTCTTGTTAAACCGCTCAACTTATCTGTCTGTTTGGTGATGATAAACGGACGCCATCAAGGTGGTTGTATGAAGTAGCTCTTTTACCTCACCCATGAGTTTACTCATAAAAGTGGTACCCTAGTCCATTAGGATTTCTTTAGTGAAGCCCACTCAAAGAAGAAGGGAAGTAAATGTTTTAGTATCTGCTCAGTGATATTATTGCACAGGGTAAATGCCTCTGGGTATCGGGTGGTATAGTCGAGTACTACTCGCACATATTTGTTCCTAACTTGCATTTTTCAAGGGGTCCAATAAAATCCATCCCAATCCTCGAGAATGGTACTTCGATGATGGGTAATGGATTTAAAGGGGCTGGTGGTGGTAAGTGAATGCTGATATGCTGACATATTTCCCAAGTCTGGATACAATTTATTGAGTCAACATGTAGCCCAGGCCAGTAGAATTTGCTGGCTAAGTGAGCCTGAGTTTTGGCCTGGCCCAGATGTCCCCCTGTAAGATGTCAGTGCGCGATCTCGAGCACTATCTGTTTGTGACTTCGGGGAATACTAGCTGGGTTTTTGGTATCCTTTCGAAGTAACATCCCCTCTATACAGGAGCCCTTTCTTAAAAAAGAAAAATAGCCCCCCCTCCCTTTCGGCCATCAGACTCAGGTACAACTTGTTGGAGGGCTTCAGTGGGTAAGGGATTGTTTCACTTGGCAAAGGCCAAATCGTGAAGTATGTTAGAGCTGTTGTCACTGATGGGTGGAGGTTGGATAGAACTACGTTAAGCATCAGCTTGCCCAAAGCCTAAAGCACCTCTCTCAGTGGTCGCTTTCTCAGTCTATTCTTTGAGGACAGGTGGCATCATCCTCTTAGGTATCCCAGGTATCCCCTTGGCTATTTGATCTCCTGCCTGGATCTGAAAGGCCTATTCCCCATGATTGTGGAGTAATACTTTCACATCCCCTCTAAAATCAGGGTTGATCACCCCTGCCAGGACATTGATGCCAAACCTCCAACCAAGTCCTGATTTGGGAGCCAACCTGATGTAGGTTCCGGGAGGTGGAATAAGGACAAGATCGGTAGGGGTGAGACATTTTTCTTTTGGTGGGATGGTTTCTGACCGACTACTACAAAGATCAACCCCAACAGAACCTTTAGTGGCCACTATGGGGTTTGAGGCTTTACTACTTAACTTCTCATATTTAGGGTTCCCCAACCTGTTTCTGCTGAGTTGCATCCAACTCTTGACACCATATGTGAGACAGGCATGGTGTCAAGAGAGACACAGACTCAAAAGTAACAGTTTGAAAACCTTTATTATCAAACTTTGGGGGGTTAGTGTAATGTCTATCTGACCATAACTCTCAGGTGGTTGTTCCCTCAACTGATTTTTCTAAGGGCCTTCAATATCCATAATTCCAAAAACAAAGTTTGTCTGTGTCCAAACCCATGCTTGCCCTCCATCTTAAAACAAATGTGATAGGGGGCCTTCTTAATGGCTAAATGGTGATGCAAAAGAAATTGTAAACCACAGCTGGTTTCAGGTTGTCTTACCAATAGGTGTAGTTCTGCCAGCTTAAAATAGCTCAACTCAAAAGGGTTGCCCTTTGAACCTTCCATGTAGGGCTTTTGCAGCAAATAAATAGAGTTCACAAGGTCTCTGGGTCTCTTAGGGTTTCCTTCCTAAAGTTTTGATCCTTCCAGTGACAAACAAAAAGACACAGTCCCTGTTATTCCAATCAGGTTCCCCTTTCCCAAGTCTAGGCATCTCTTCACAAAGTTCAAACATTTCTTTAGTGGGCATCTTAGGGTTCCCATCCCCAAGCTTAGGCCCTTCTGGTCCCAAAAAAACAGAATGTTCCTCTTGACCGGATGTACCTTTTACTGTACAGTTCTTTCATGGGGGTAGTATCAAATACTTTCAAGACGCTGGGTTATTTGCTCCTCCCAGGCGTGACCACTCTGACCTCTAATCCCTCTCCTTATTCACTGGCACCTTTTCCTCTTCTGTGCCTCTTTCACCCTGTCCTTTTCTACTCTATTGTGTGCCCTGCACACCTTCTTTTCCTGACATGCACACTTGCACATTCTTTCCACCTTTCAGTGCCTCTTGCATACTTTTCTTTACTTTTCACCATGCTCTCTTGCAACTTCAGTTTCTCACCATGCTCTCTTGCACCGTTTGTGTTTCCTTTGGGTCGCTTGCACTCTTTGCTCATTTTCGGGTTCCTTTCACCCTCCTGTGATTGTCCATTTTCCTTCTCACTGTCTCTGTACTGTCTCCCTCTTTTTCCGGTCCCTTGTGCCCCTCTCCTTATTTTTGGGACACTCGCACCCCCTTTTAGCTGCTTTCACTCTGTCAGTGCACTTGCATCGTCTTTCTTTACCTACGTGCCTCTAGCGCACCTTTTCTATTATTCGGCTTTCTTTCTCTTGCCGCTTTCCAGCTTTCGCCTGCTTCACTTTGCCTGTATCTTTCTTTTGCTTTGCTTTGCTTTCTTCCGGCTTTCGCTCACCATGCTTTTCCTTTCAGAGCGCTTCTGCACTGGCCACCAGCACGCTACTGAGTTTCCCGAGAGTGGGTTGGTGTATAATTGAGAAAGAGGGAGTATTATGTCTCGCCCTTGGGTATTCACCTCCCAATCTCCCGTGACCCTCCACTCAGGTGATCCTCCCTCACTTATCCACCCCCAGGGTCAGGATCCAAAAGTGATGGCCCTTTCCTGGTCACATGCATGGAAGATCCCCAGGGGAGAAGGTGGGAGAATACCGTAAGGTTTCTCATATTAGCCTTATAGTAATTATTTGAAATCCTGTATTGAGCACAGATCAACTACTTCACTTGGACTACATTTAATTTTGTTATTGAGCACACACAATAATAGAGGTTGGAACTCTGCGACAGCAGGTAAGACTTTTTGGAAGCAATGGTTTGCCAGAAGGTTTAAAAATGCCTGCATCTTTAATAAATATCTTGCATTTAGCCTAATTGTGTAGCGTGGCCGTGTTTTGCATTTAGCTTGATTGTGTAAGGTAGCCATATCCTACTGGAGTAGACAGCCATATTTTGCATTTAGCCATATTGTACAGGGTAGCCATGATTTGCAATTAGCCTGATTGTGTGAGGTAGTCATATTTGCAATAAGCCTAACTGTGTCAAGTTGCAACAGTTGACATTTAATTTAACCTAACTTTATAAGATGGACATAGTTTGCACCCAGCATAATTAGGTAAAGTGCCAACATCTCTCAACTGGCCCTCCAGAGTAAGTTTGCCTTTGTATTGGCTGTCAATGTGCCCTTAACGGGCTCTTGGACAGGCTGGGAATCTATATTGTGTGGGGCTATGCTTACTGCACTGTTTAGAGTTAAGCATTGTGCCAAAGTTACAGTCTGCTGACTCCACATCCAACTTCGCTCAGACACTATTATATTATTCATGATTTGGGGACAACGAGACTGATATTTTACATATTTTTTGGTATCTCGCTCCCAACTGTGCCCAGGGTTAGACACTCTGTGGTTCATTGCCCTCCAACTTGCCCTGCCCCACTATGACTTCACCCTTCCCCTACAAAGTACAGGCAGTAACGCTCTCCTTGACACACGGCATAGCCACAGTGTATCCCTTTGAAAGCCACTAACCTTAACCCGGTACTACTCACAATTCGCCAAAACTAACTAGAGAAATCACAAAGGAACTTCCACAACATAAAGGGACCCGCAAAGCAACAATTAAGGAGGAAACAATTAGGTTGACAAAATCAAGCGAGCTTCATACGAAGCCTAACGCCTCTGTGATCCAATGACATATACACCAAAGACCCAACCAAAGGAACCCGATAGAAAAAAGAAAGAAGCAAAACAATAATAAGCCATAGAAAGAACCGCACATCGACAACTACGACTCTTGAAACAAAGCCACAAGACCCTCCAACAAAGAGAAAACTTCAGAATCAGACTCACAGGAAGGAAGCTGCAATTGTGAACCACGACAACACATCCAGGTACTGAACGGAAATCCAAAGGAGCAACACAGGGAGAACTTCAAATCAGCAAGTACTACCTTTGGCACAAAACCAGAGAATGCTCTACAATAAAATATCAAACCTCAGATTCCCAGGAAATCATGTGTAATACTCCAGCACATCCAAGTATTCAAATTGTAAACTATTAGAAGACATTGTAGCACAGGGTATGCCACAACACTGGAGAGGACAACATGCGAGAAACCACAGAAAAAAGACAAGCAAAACAGAATCACACCAGGCACATGACAGAAATAAGAGCCACTGCCCAAACCAGAAAAAAATCACTCCAACGCCTTACTTGACCACCCGCCAGAACAGCAACCAACAATCACAAACATTAAACACATCAGCAGGATATTAGGGGCCTGATTCAGAGAAGCGTGTTATAATGGTGCAATCCCGTAGGAAAACATTCTGTGAATCAGGCCCTAGGAGTCCAAAGGGAAAGGCAAGAAATACACAGAAGAAAAACAATAGAAAACAACACCTCCACTCCATAGATTACAAAAAACATTGGCACCATCACCCTGAAACAGAAGAGGATCCAGAAGAAGACTTGAACCCAATACAAAACCTAACCGAAATACTCAATGATGAAACAGCCCCAAGAGAACACAACCAGCACCTTGATAACAATAAAGAGTGTTGCCATCAAGACCACCTGAAGACAAAAGCAAGGAGAAAACAGGCCAAAATAAAGAAAAAAATACACTGCAACATAATCATCACCAAATCTATGTCCAAACACATAACCGAGATCTGTGATCTACTTTGCGATGGAGGCATAAACATCCTATTCATCACAGAAACCTGGATAGCTCAAAACTACAAAGTCATGCTGCACAGCTCTCTGACAACTTTAAGTGAATACAGGCAAACAGAAAAGGAAAAAGAGGAGGAGGACTCACTGTGGAATACAAAGAACATCTAAAAATAAGAACAGCTGATACACTGAACATCACGAACTACGAATCCCTCGTCCCACACCTGACCTCAGACCTACAAACAAACCTCACATTTATACTATTCTATAGACCCTGACTTACGACGCAACCTTCGTAGACACTTTCGCAGAAGCTATTACTTACATGGCCATTAAGCATGATCACCTGATCATTCTCAGTGATTTCAAGATATGGTTTGAAGAAGAGAATGCGAACTCGCAGAACACACTAACTAAACAGCTTGAGACATTGCAACTACGACAAATGATCAAAGGAGCCAGGCACTCAGCGGGCCACACTCTAGATGCAATCTTTGCCAGTAAAAATTTGATCACAACGGCACCCCCAATCCAAATACTGTGGAGTAACTACCTCATTTTACACTTTGTGGTCCAAATACCATCAAAAGCATCCAACAAGCCCCAAAATAACACCTTGATCTGGAAAAGAAACTAGTGAACTGTCAAAAGCAGTGACTTAGAGGAAAAACTAGAATCCTCAAAGTCATCGATTGGCACCCTGAACGCAACTGACATAGACGAAAGGATAGACATAATCCTGAACTGGATCACGAAAACAATAGATAACATCTCACTGGAAAAACCTGTCATCCCATCATGAAATAAATTGGTGGATAGATGGCTCACGCCCCACCTCAAAGCAATGAAAAAACAAATTGAAAACTAGAACAAGAATGGAGGAAAAACCATGACCAAGACAAAAGAATACAATTTCAAAGACAGATCTGATCATATAAAGCAGAAATTGTCAAAGTAAAAAAGAAATACTACAACAAACAGATCACGAAAGCCAACAACACTCAGAAAGAATTGTTCAACATCATAAACAAGATGTGAAATTCTCCCGGATGCAGTAACACACAGGTCCCCTCGCAAAAACTATGCAACGATCTCACAAATCACTTTAAAAATAAAATTATCAACATACAATGATTCATACAAAGTAGATGCACCCACCCACCCATTCACCTCAAACAACCAACCAACCCCTGGCCCATAGACCAGGCTGAACCTCTTTCCCTAAGTATCAAGAGAAAAAAGCAACAAGGCAGGCTCCCCCGCTGACCCCTGCCCACTAGGCATATATGGTATGATATGTTATTTATAACATGCTTAATACCCAGACGTTTCTAAGCGCGCACCTGGGGATCGAACCTGTGTGGCTTTGTGTTGTCTTGCTTCCAAGGAGAGCACGTTTCCGCTGAGCTATCCTCCCAATGCTACAAATTGATCCTTGAACAGGGGAAACCATCAGAATACTACAAAAACCTCTTCAATCTGTCTCTTTTAACTGGAAGAGTACCCCCAACCTTCAAATCAGCCTACACCAACCGGCTCCTCGTGGATACAACAGGTGATTTGGAAGACCTGTCAAACTACAGGCATATTTCAAACATTCCATACCCAGCAAAACTAATAGAGACCTATGTTTATGAACAAATATTGGAACAGATCAAAAACAACCAGCTATTGGATCAGGCACAAGTAGGCTTCAGACGCATGAGAGGATCAAGGATGGCACTACTATATGGGACAACATGAAGATCAATGCAGACTGCAAAACAAACTCAGCACTGACAATAATGGACCTCCACATAGCATTTGACACAGTCAACTGTAGCACCCGAGTCAAGAGACTTGAAGACATAGGGATCGGCAACACAGCACTCCCTTGGATTAAATTTTACCTGTCTAGAAGAACAGAAACAATATGGCTAAAACCATTAAAATCCACACCGTGGGACACCACAAGGCTCCTTGCTATCCCCACTATGGTTCAACATTTACATGATACCCCTAATTAACCTCATCAAAAGACATGGCCTCACATGCTACAATTATGCAGACGACACCCAAATCATCTACAATATCAATGGCAATTAAGAGGAGAACCCCACATTAACAGACTGGAAAGAACTCTACTAATGAATGAACACTAATGACCTTAACATGAACCCAGACAAAACAGAAATCATGATTTCACTGAACAACCAAGGAATCAAACAGAACATCCCATGGCCAACAGAACTGGAAAACCCACCGGAAACATCCAAAGTAATCAAAAACCTTGGAAGCCCAATGGACAATGAGCGAACACTAGAACCACAAGTCAACGCAATAACTAAGAAATGCTTCTTCCAATGGCAAACTATCAAAAAGATACTACCCTTCTTTTCCTTCATTCACATAACACTTACCATCATCTCCCTCATCATGTCCAGGATAGACTACGCCAACAGCATATACCTTGGAATACCAGAATACTTTCTGAGAAAACAATAATGAATACAGAATGCAGTTTTCAGACTTCTCCTCAAACTATTCCGAAGAGACCACATCACACCATTGCAAAGGATGCTACACTGGCTGGTATAGTACAATTTTACCTAACCCCAAAAGTTCGACTCCCAAAAGATCGACCCCCAATTTCCCGCATATATATATATATGTGGGGGGGGTAAAGTATATAAAAAATGTATAGGGTTAAAGTGGGGAGGTTCTGGGGGGGTCTCCCACCACATATATATTTATGGGAATTTTTTTTTAAAAAATTGAACTTTTGGGAGTCGAACCTTTGGGTTCGGTAAAATCACTGGCTGCCAGTCAGAAAAGAATTACCTTCAAAACAATGTGCATAACAAACAGAGCACAGCGGAAGTGCCAGCAGAAGTGGCTGACAGCTGACAGCTGTGAAGCCGTGCGGCCTCGGCCGCAGCACGCTCTGTGTATCTCAGGTGGGCTTCGGAATTGTGAATTCTATACGTGGCACATCAGGGCTTTTTTGCTTTGGACCTATTTTGACCTTCTATGTGAGTCATGCTACTCGTGTATCGAAGTTGGTGGGACTCAACAATCTGAACCGTAGCTTCGTGACTCCGCACACAGAAGTAAGCCTCAGGACTTAAGACTCTCATTATTATATTTCTGATTGGTTTTTGATTAGGAATGTTTTGCAATAATTTCTGTGTGTTTCTGAAGCAAACTGCAATGTGACAAGACCCATTAGTTGCTTATTCTTTGAATACATTTCAAATATGCACACGGTCATTGATTTAGTGGAAGGGAAATTATATTTAAATCATAAAGGGAAAGTGTGAAAGCCCTCCTACTTGGGATTGTTTTCAAGTTTAACTAGTGGAATGAAACCTTTCCTACGCTCAAACATGAGTAAATGGGGGGAAAGGGTATGTACGATGATATTCTTTCTGCTCCCTTAGTTTTTACTCAGATTAAAAATATAGTACAGTGGGGGGGTGTGGCCAGCAGCAGAGCTATGAGGATGTGAGCCCCTGTAACTCCTGCGGCCGCGGCAGATATCCTGTTGAAACAGCCTGCTACAAATGGCTTTCCTGTAGAAATTATACATTTTCCAGAAGACAAACACACCGTACAAAACAAGGCGAAATCCTGGCCAAAATCGCACACTCCTGGGTGAGTTCGGAGCTGAAGAAAATGAACCGCGCGGCAGCGGGAAATCGCAGACAAAATGGCCGCGCCCGCCGGACCATAACCGAATGAAGGATTGTCACTCCAACTCGGGTCTGCGATCAGTGACCAGTGGCTGGGAATTAAGACGCGCAGCAACAACAGCCGCGCATGACGAGGTGGAAGCTCCACCAGAACAGCAGCGCTCACATCGTCTGTGGAACACTCCCAGCCAGCAAACCGAACCAGGCGGCAAACCTGTTGAATAATAGGGAGAACGGGCCCATCGTCTCCCGAAGGCGGCGAATCCACGCTGCGCCCATCTGAATGGTGTGGCGACCCCTAGCGCACCATCGGGCCGCCAGGGTGATCCAAGAGGGAGACGGCACCCTTGGGTAACATCCATACGTTCGCACTACCCCTCGCGCTTGTACAGAGCCTGCAAGAGAAGAAACCCAGACGGCGTGCAGAACCAGGAGGCCCGGTAGGTCCATGGCACGTGACCCGCTGGCCTCATAACCCATCTCGGGAGACGCCGCAGACCATCCAAGGACTCCGATCTGTGGGTATGCGAAGCGAAGACCCGTGCCTGCGTAGTTCCGTGGTGTGATCAGTCCGGTCAGTGATTTTACAGGGCAGCCGGAAAACACTGCCAAAATGGCCGCACCCGCCAGTACATAGCAGAGTGAAGGAGTACCATACTGTGATAGATCTGCGAACAGCGACCTATGCCTGGAAGTGGCTACCCACAGGCCTAACCAACAGATGCCCGCACCTCCACAGACCAGCATTCGCCCCTGACCCAGGAAGGCGCAGAAGGAATACTACGCAAGCCAGCCTGAAACCCCAAAACTGTGCGCCTGTTCAGTCGGAGGCACTTCACCATCGCCGTACAACATGGGCAAGGATAAACCCAGGAAACTAATCTCCCAGAGCAGGATGGATCAATTCACGATGCCGACAGCAACCACCCTTTCTGAACAAGACCTACCAGACACTATACCACAAGCAGAAGGCACAATTTCGCTAAAAGACTTCATGACTGCCATAGCAGACTCACGGGTCTCAATGGAGCAAAAAATAGATGGCATCAGCATGGACGTCTCCCTCCTCTGACATGATCTCCAGAAGCTGACGTCCCGTACCGGAGAAGCAGAGCAACGCATATCTGGGACGGAGGACGGCCTATGGCAAGTAGAACAACAGCTGGCCAGAGTTACGTCCCGCCTGAAAAACATGGAGGAGAGGGTCAATGAAAGCAAGGGAAGATCCAGGCATAATAATGTTAGAATCCTGGGACTGCCGGAGAAGGCTGAAGGCCTGCACATGGAACTATTTCTGGAGCAGCTACTCACTGACATGTTTGAAACGGATACATTTTCCAACTTTTTCTCAATTGAACGGGCCCACCGTGTGCCAACGGGTCACCCAGTACTGGGCGCCCCCCCACGCACAGTGATAGCAAAGCTATTAAACTATCGGGATCGTGACGCATTGCTCCAAACAGCACGGGCAAAAGGCACCCTCACTTACAACAGTTCGAAGATAACATTTTTTCCAGACTACACCAGAGACATGCAAAAAGCCCGAAAATCGTTTGATCAACTCAAAAGACAGTTGCAAACCTTGAATGTGAAATATGGCCTCCTATTTCCTGCCCAACTTAAAATATACAACAAAGGCACGACGGTTCACTTCACTGACCCCAAAGAAGCATGGAAATGGGCAGAGCAACACATTGAAGGTGACAGGACCAAGACAAGAGGCAACGGAAACAGAACCCCCCCAGCCCGACCAAGACATGAACCGCCGGACCGACAACCGCCAGGCAACGTGCCGCAACCACAAGAAAGAGAAGACTGACACCCGAGGCATGAATAATCAGGAACTCTGAAGGCCCCAATGACCAAGGTGTAAGGTACTGTGTACTGTTGACATTCTGTTTACACGATTATAACAGCCATGAAGAGACTCATAGAAAAGCGGCCAGAACGTGTGGAAGCCCCCCCTTCCTCCTGGAAAGCTCCCCCCGCCTCCCTGCGTTGGAGCACGGTGGGAACTTACGAGCGATGGGCTGCGAGTCTACAGCTTTTGTTTAATTTGTATTAGAGTTGTAATGGGGTGACAGATGCTTCAGTTGGGGGTGAAGTATGGGGAAGGGGGAGTTGGATATATGTTTTTTTGTTTAAAGGATGGACAAACTCAATGGAACATTGAAGTTCTCGAGACACAGGTTTTGGTGCGGCCTAGACCGTTGTTCCCTGCCATGGTACAAACGAACGCATTGGCCAGACCCAAAGGACGGTACTATCACTTACACCCACATATGCCTAAATGACTCCACAGGACACTAAAATCCGAACTTTAAAGCTCCTCAACTGGAACGTGAATGGTCTAGAAAGCAGTCTGAAGAGACGATTAGTGCGACAATTCCTGAATAGGCACAGCCCAGATATTGCTTTCCTAACTGAAACCCACCTAGCAGGAACAACCAATGCACTGTTTAAGCGGTCCAACTACCGCACAGCAATACAAGCAGGATTCACGATGGGAGCCAGAGGAGTAATAATACTGATACACAAAAGACTTCCCTTTACCCTTACGGCCACAATACAGGACACTGGAGGCAGATACACGCATGTCACAGGCACGCTCTGGAACAAAACGATCTCCCTACTGGCGATCTATGCCCCACCCACACTGCAAGCCACGCTGATAGAAGACATCACACCACTGATCACTATGGACACCTCAGACATCCAAATCCTGGGGGGAGACTTCAGCGATGTAATGGTCAATACCCGAGACCGCACACACCTCCGCAGTAGAGACCCCAATCGCCAAACTAATCTAGCCACCTTTGTCAAAGCATTTGGTATTAGGGATGTATGGCGGGACCTTCACCCGGAAAGCAAAGAATACTCCTATCACTCTGGGGTGCACGCATCACTGTTGCGTCTGGACTACTTCTTTATACCAGCATCAATAATACACACGGCAACGCAGGCAGAGTACCTCCCAAGAGGCATCTCGGATCACTCCCCCCTATTAATCTCAATCACAACGTATAAACCAACCCCGCCACCGGTATGGAGGCTGAATAATTACCATCTAGGGTCCCCGGAACTGCTAGAACGTCTACAACACGCTCGCACAACATACTTCGAGCTAAATGAAGGAACGGTGGACTCCCCCATCACTCTGTGGGAAGCCTACAAACCTGTGATTCGTGGAGAGATCATCTCCTGGACCGCGGCACAAAGAAAAGCACACCTGAATCAATAAGAGAAGCAGAGGCAAATGTCAAACTAGCGAAGGAAACACACCTAATCCATGATACTCCTGACACGAACAGAGCTCTGATCCTAGCTCAAAAAAAGCTACAAAACATTGCATTGGACAATGCTAAACAGGCACACGGAGCGATGAGAGCCAGAGTCTATGAAACAGGAGACAAAGCTGGAAAGATGCTAGCATGGCTGGAGCGGAGAGATGAGGGACACAACCAAGTAAGAGCGATAACAACACAAAACGCTGAAACGAGATCAACAGATGCAGATATTGCAGAGGAATTTGCGAAATATTATGAAAAACTATACAGGGCACCTGAAGCTCCCCTTGAAACCTCTGTGTTAGACAGGATCGCCCTTCCCTCTCTTAATGCTGAACAAACGGCTGGGCTAGAAATGGAAATGATAGAAGACGAGATAGTAGCAGCTATGATGCAACTGCAGTCCGGAAAGACACCTGGTCCGAACGGTTTCCCCATTGAAACCTGGAAGAAGATAGGCGGACCTGAACTGGCCCCACACTTACTCAAACTGTATCAGCAGGCCAGAGACAAAGGCAGCCTACCAGCGGATTTAAGGAAGGCGACAATAGTGGTGATACCTAAAGCAGACAAACCCCCAGACGAATGTGGCTCTTATCGACCAATATCTCTAATTAACAGCGAGACGGAGATACTGGCGAAACTGTTGGCGATGCGTCTACAACAAGTCATAACATCCCTAATACATCCAGATCAATGTGGTTTTATGCCTGGTAGATCTACGAGAATGAACATACGCGGACTACACCTGGCCATTGAGTGCACCCAGATCCTGGACATTCCTGCGGCAGTACTCGCGGTAGATTTTGAGAAGGCCTTCCACTCGGTCCACTGGGAAGCACTCTGGGCGATCATGCATAAAATGGGGATTGGCGAGCAATTCCTAACCTGGATTCAACTGCTGTACGAGGCGCCGACGGCTGAAGTGAGGGTGAACGGCTGGACGTCACGATCCTTCGCCCTGGGGAAGGGGACACGACAAGGCTGTCCACTATCAGCCCTTCTCTTCGCGCTGGCCATGGAACCACTGGCCCAATGGCTGAGATACACTAGTACATGGAAAGGCATCCCCGGAGGACCAGAGTGGGAGGACAGGGTCTCACTATACGCGGATGACCTACTAATATACCTTCAAGAACCTAAAACAACTTGCCCAGTGGTAACACAGCTATTACAAGAATATGGCACCTTTAGCGGTCTGAGAGTGAACCGATCCAAAACCACACTATTTGCACTGAACCAACTGGGAAACAAGTCCCCTGAGGCCTGCCCATATAAAGTCGCGCATGAACAGTTTCGATATCTGGGCGTCCAGATTACAAGAAATCTCAACGACTATATACCTGACAACCTGCAACCCATTACGGAAAGGTTTGCAAGTGATGTGCAACATTGGAAATCTCTACCCCTGACCCTCCTAGGGCGAGCTGCATTGTTCAAAATGTTAACACTTCCCCGCTACTTCTATGTGCTACAGAATGCTCCGCTGCACATACCAACCAAGACGTTCCAGGTGATAGAGCGTGTACTTAGGTAACTCCTGTGGGGTGGCGGACACCCGAGAATAGCAATCAACCCATCATGATACCGAAGTTACATGGTGCCTGTCTCAGAGCGCAGCACGGAGCATAAGGTTTAGCTATACTATTAGACTAGATGCAGAATTGGCTAACCTACACATACATTCAATTGTGGAAGTGGCTAACTTACACAGTTCGGTTAAATACAGGATAAGACTGCCCCAACATTGAGATCAGACCCCTCTGACCCCTCAGACCCTGGGGGGAGAAAAACTAGGGGTTTTCTCCCCCCGCAGGATTCTCAAACTTAGGTGGCCTCTCCACTCTGTACCTGATACGCATTACTGTGTGTTCTGATTTTGTGGTAATCTAGGGCTACCGCTCTCTTCCTGTCCGCTTGTACTTGTCCTGTCTCCCCCCCCACTCCCTCCTATTCCATGGTGCTCTCTATCTCACCGATCCTTTCTAACTGCTTCTCCATTGACTATCCTGCTCTCCTCACTAAATCTGGTAGGAAAAAGTTTTAAATGGACATCCTGGTCTCCAACCCAGGCCTCCCTATCGCTGACACCTACACTAGTTCCTCCTCCAAGGAAACTCTCACTGACATCCTCTTTTTCGTGCCTTCACCTGACCTATGGAACCTTCATATGGTCTCTGGGCTCTCTCCTTTCTCCTCTTCTCCCATTAATGGTGGCACCCGTTGGGATGTCCTCTTGGCCTCCTTCCACTCCTCTAAGGCCATCATTAATGTCTACGCTAATGGGACCGTCTTGGTCCAAGGCCCTCAGGCCAACCTTCACCTCTTCGATAGACGCTCCGCGCGCCTCATCAACTTCCTTTCCTCTCCTGCTGTGCCCCCTCCTCTGTCCTCGACTACCTTGCCTCTACCCTCCCCCCAACCCCCTATCTTGCTCGTTCTTCACCTCCGCAGGGCGTACCTCTGATCTGTACCCCTCCCCGGAAGAAGTCCTTCAAAGATGGCAACCTCCACATTGCCACTCTTAACTCTCGCTCTGCCGTCAAACATTCCTCTGATATCTGCCGCCTTCTTGAGGAATGTGACCTTGATGTACTCGGTCTCACTGAGACATGGTTCACGGCCAGCTTTGACACATTACTACCTGACGGTTACAAGATCCTCTCTGTGCCCAGGCCCAACCATGCTGGGGGGGTGTGGCCCTTATCTTCCCTGAGTGGATTCCTGCCACTGTTACTCCCACACAGACCTACTCCTCTTTCGAATGTCTTGTCTGCCGACTCTCTCTCTCTCCTAGCCACTCCCTTACCGTGGCTACTATCTATCGGCCACCTGGTCAAATTTCCTCCTTCCTCTCCGAGTGGGCGGACCTCTCCTGCTCACTCCTGTCCTCAACCACTCAACTCCTCTTTCTTGGTGACTTCAACATCCACCTGGATACCTCCTGTCCCCCCTCTGGACTCTTTCGAGACCTCTGCAACTCGCTCTCACTCTCTATTCTCCCGTCTGGGCCGACTAATTCTGCAGGGCACACCCTTGATGCCCTGATCCCCTCTGACCTTCCCTTCCCTGTCCCCCTCTCCACTCCTCTCTCCTGGAGTGATCACTTTCTCCTCTCCTCCCACCTCACCCTCCCTACCCCACAGGCAAAGCCACCCCCATCACTGCCACCTTCCTTCTCGGTCATCCGACCCATGAAGCGCGTGTCAGTTGAGGCTTTCGCTGCCACCTTCTCGCCCCCTCCTCCACCTTCGGCTGACTCCCACCCTGACACAGCCCTCTCCACTATCCACTCTGCTATATCTGATACTCTTGATGTCCTTGCCCCTGTCATGAGTATCCGCCTGAAGCCCAAAGCCAAATGTAACTCCTGGTATGACTCGGATATCGTCACACTCAAACGCAAGTGCAGGGTGGCAGAGAGGAAATGGCGTGCTTCATGTTCAACCTCTGACAAACTGGCCTGTCGCCTGCTCCAATGGCAATACCGGCTCTCCGTTCTCACCAAGAAGAGAGCCCTTATCCAAGCCCGCATCTCTGCGGCATCTAACAATTCGGCCAAACTCTTCAAAATCTGCAAGGAGATGGCCAACCCTGCTGCAGTCTCTACCTCTCCTGTCCCCTCGCAGGCCCTCTGCACGGCACTGGCCTCTCACTTCATTTCAAAAACTCAGGACATCCTGTCCTCACTCTCCTCCTATCACCTCCCCCCCTCTATTCTCTGCCCTTCCTCTGGCCCTTCTGCAGCCACCCCTCCGCTCTCCTTCTCTGCCTTTCCCCTTTTTTCTGCTGACGAGGTTTCAAGACAAGTCCGATCAATGAAAGTCTCGTCAAAACAGGTCCACCCCTGTTCCTCCAAGAGTATCAAGGACCACATAGACTCCCTGGCTCCTGCCCTTGCTGACTTCTGCAATCACTCTTTTGCCTCTGGAGTCTTCCCATCCCCTCTCAAGCACTCCCTTGTGCACCCCCTTCTTAAGAAACCCTCTTCCGACCCTTCCTGCTCGGCTAACTATCGCCCAATCTCTACCACCCCCTTCCTGGGCAAGCTCCTGGAGAAACTGGCCATCTCCCAGTTCAATCTCCATGCTGAATCTGTTGGTAGTCTTCATGACCATCAGTCTGGCTTCAGAGCTGCCAGAAGTACGGAAACTGCTCTCCTGAACATCCGTGAGGACCTGCTCTCGAACCTTGACTCTAACATTCCATGTGTTCTCATTTTGCTTGATCTCTCTTCCGTCTTTGATACTGTCAAACATACCATCCTGCTCAACCGTCTCCGTGATAACCTGGGTATCACTGGTCAGGCTCCGGCGTGGCTGACCTCTTTCCTCTCTAATCGATCCTCCCAGGTCCAACTGGGGTCTTTCCTCTCTGACATCTTTTTCTCTACCTGTGGTGTCCCCCAGGGATCTAACCTCTCTCCCTGGTTGTTCAACCAGTATCTGGCACTTCTCTCCCACCGCATCGCTGCTCTCTGCCCCAACTTTCAGTGCTATGCGGATGATAGCCAGCTCATTTCAGGCTACCCTCGACCTCCTCTTCTCCTTCCCTCATCTATGACTGTCTTTCCGCTATCCAGAAATGGTGTGCCGCCAACAACCTCTGCCTTAATGCCAGTAAGACTGAGATTCTACTCATCGGCACACCCACTCCCTCCGTCCCTGCAGCTCTCTGACTGGCCTCTCTTGGCCCTCTTCCTGCTCCTACCTGCAAGGCAAAAAACCTTGGGGTCATCTTCGACTCCACACTCTCCTTCTCTCCTCACATATCCGACGTCTCTAAGAAGTCACAGTACCAGCTACACCTCCTCAGAGGTATCCTTCCTTTCCTCTCCTTCCCCCAGAAGCTCACTGTCTCTAGAGCCCTGGGTCTCTCGAAGCTTGACTACTGTAACAGCCTATATCTAAATCTGCCCGCCTCTACTCTCCGCCCTTTGCAACTCATCCAGAACAGGACTGCGAGACTTGTCCTTGGCCTCAAGCCCAGGGACCGTATCTCTCCAGGACTGAAATCACTGCACTGGCTCCCAGTGACTGCGAGGATCAAGTTCAAAACCCTCTGCATTGTCCACAAGGCCGTCTGGGGCCTTGGGCCAAAATACCTTCAACTTTCTCTTCCTAAATATCTTCCTTCTCGAGCTCTTCGCTCATCCGCCTCCAACTCCCTCAGGGTCAGCCGCTTCTCCAAACAACGAGTTGGGGGCAGATCTCTCTCTGCTGCAAGGGCATCCATCTGGAACAGCCTTCTTGCCTCCCTGAAACTTGAGGAGAACCATCTCTGGTTCCGGAAGCACCTCAAAACCTTCCTCTTTGCCTCCGCTTTCTCTCCCCATCTCCCCTGCTAATACTACTGAAACTGCACTGAATCTGCAACTGGGCCACTCACCGTTCTCGGTCCTTGGCCCAGCCACTCTCCCCTGCACTGCCTCCATGGCAATCCCTGCACTACGTGACTGTGTCTGTATCTCTACAGCCCCCCTTCCCAGCACTTGTCTGCACTTACTTCGCACTTGCCACCAGCTGGCCCTTGTTATTTATCCTGATGCTGTATGCTATTAACCTTGTACTGCACTTTCCCCTCTCACTTTCCCCCTTGCACTTTTCCCTTTCCCTCTACCCTTTGCACTTGCGCGATCTGAATGCCACCTGGCCTAGTAGGATCGTTGTTCTATCTCCCCTTGTTCCCCCCCTGCCTCGTCGCGCCTTGAAACACTTGTGTATAGGCGTGTTACAAATGCCATATCATATCATATCATATCTCCCTGTGGTCTTTCTGCAAAAGCCTCAAAACCTGCCTCTTTAGCCAAAATACCTAATAAGTACCTGCATACTAACACATAGGGCCTCATTACAACCCAGGCGTCAATATGAACGACTACTATATGAATCTAGCGATAGAAGATACCAGGGACATCAGATTTGTTTACACATAACGGCATAAGTATGCACGTCATAACATAATTGTTTTACTTAAGTGGAAAGGTAATATGGCACCCCGGCACACAAGCGGGACGCCGGTACTTAGACAGCAAGCAAGGTGCATTTGCGCCTAAATATACAACAAGGTAAGGACTGAAAAAACGGGGTACACCACAGGGTGAATACACTTATGGAGAATCTGTGTATTTGATGTGGAGGACACTGCGCAGTGACGCACGTATTTATATATTTATTATACCACATCTTTTTTACTATCGCACACAGAGGATCATGATACGAAACCCGAGTAAACAACACACGACATGAAGCAATGATTTAAACCTACCTAATCAAGTACATGTCAGTAGGAACAGACTTGTTCCATGTACTGTTTAATCGTACCAGTCACAATCTAGAATACACCAAGTGAATTATTACTTATAATTATTAGGACACGATGTATCAGGAGCGAGTCGCACATCAGCCAATAAGTGAGCTCCCTATTGAGAGACATATAAAGCTGACGCAAACTTATCTTTGCACAAAGTTAGATTATTTTGTCATGATTCAAGGACGCTTATCAATGAGAAACACATAAATTGCACGGGTCTAATAATTGTCCTCCTTTTTTGGTTCTTTCATCCTCTTGTTGTAATGTGCACGCGCGTGGCATCTGTGGAATGTTGATGCATGTTCAGCTATCAACATTCCACAGTAGCGGTTGAGCTAAGGACGCTGAAGGCAGGAGCCTGCGCTTGTGGGGTCCAGCAAATAAAGTGCTTACTATACTAGTTACCTGTGTCCGGTGAGATCTTGTCAATGGCGACGAGGATTTAGCTGGACCCCGATCCCACGTGTGCGCCGGCCGGCTGTCCTGGTGCCGCTGGCCTACCTCCGGCATCACTGTTGCGGAGACGTGGATTGCTTCGGAGCCGCTTGCCGTGCACCCCGCTCATCCTCGGGGGCAGCAGTGGTTGCAGGTGGCCTCCGCTTGTGGGCCAGCGGTTCTCCCACGTGCGCGGCTGCCCAGGAGTCCAGTTGGGTCATTGAAGGAGGGGACGACGATCCTTTGGCGGCTGCTGAGGGAGCGCCGGGCGCTGGAGGATTGGTGCTGCGTGCCACCTACCCCGTGACCCTGTGTTTTCCGAGTGCAGTGGTGGTCGTCGCCCAGAGCTTGGCTGTCTTGGAGCCCAGTCGGGGCTTCGGAGGAGGAGCAGCCACCACGGGACACGGAGGCGTGCATGCCTGTCGTGCGTCCTTAATAGGCCACTGAGTAGCGCCGCCCCCGGCAGCGTCTGCGCACTCAGCTGCTTACCGCTTGTCTTCCGAGGAAAGGAGGAGGGGCTGCGGTGGCGCTGCGTGGTGCGGATCACGGGTCAGCTGACTGCTGCTTGTCTATCAGGAGGAGGCAGGAGGAAACCAATCAAGGATAGCGGTTGGACGACCATTGTCCTTGCGGACAACTCGGAGGTTTGACTTGCCACTAAGTACATAAAATCTCTGCTGCGCCACCTGAAGGGGCCACCGTGGTAAGGTTGGGGCACACGACTGCTGCCAGGTGGGGATTGGTGCATGTTGGCTGCGTTGTGATCGTTTCAAGGCTCGCTTTTGGATTGGTTTGGATTATTTTGACTCACCCGGTGATAATGTCACGCTCACCTGATTCCCACGGAGGCGCAGGTCTGGCTTCGAGTGCTGATGCTTCTTCAATGGTGAAGCGCAGGACTCTGAAGATGGACAGGAAGGGCCCCTCTACTCTGGCTTTCCTGGCTCGCAGGAATATTCCCCTGTGCGTGAAAAGGGAGTATTACCTACTGACGGAATAATGCTCAAGCCTCCCACTCCCTTCCAACCCTCCACGATACCCTTCCACGATTCCCCGTGAAATCTCACCTTAAGGTCTGGAAGGATGAGTTCTCCATCCTGCTTCTGATGCAGGGGCGCGTTGAAACCCAGTTACTTCACTGGATTGAGGTTTGATGGGAGTTCAAAATAAGCTTGACTATTCAGGTGAGGCGTTGTAAGAGTTCTGTTGCAAGTTCAAAAGTTCAAGCTTAATAATAATGTTCATTGTCTTTTTGCAGCAAGCGCTAATGCTTATGTCTTTTTCCCCTTAGGGGCCGGGGTTCGGAATGCCGGAGATATGGCGCCGACCCGAAGTGAAACGTGCAGTTCCAGTAAATGACAGGTAAGTTCTGGATGAGCGTTCAGGTAATGTCTTTGCATTCGCTCATTCAATGTCTTTGGGCCTCATTAGGACCCAGGCGGTAAGGGGTTTATGGCGGCGTAAACAGCGCCGACCCTTACCGCCTGATTCCGAGGTCCCTTAGCGCCATGGAGGATTTAACACCTGCTTTTAGCAGGTGTTAAAATCCATGGCGCTAAGGGACCTTGTTGTTAATTACGCCACCGTAATTTACGGTGGCGTAATTAACGCCTTCCCCACTCCCATTATGCCCTAGGGGGCAAAAATGGGAATGGGGAAGGGTAAATGGGGATTGGGGACTTACCACCCCGCCAACCTCGGAATGGGGCGGTAAATCCGCCAACCACCATGGCGTAAACGTAGTTTACGCCATGGTGGTAAAGGTACGACCCAGGCGGTAACTTACCGCCTGGGTCGTAATGAGGCCCTTTGTCTTTTTTCCCCATAGGGGCCGGGGTCCGGAAGGCCAGGAAGCGGCAGGACCCGAAATGAAATGGGAATGACCCAACAAGTAAGTCTTAGAAGGAAACTGAGCCTTTCCTATTCCCTTCCTTCTCTCACCTTGTTTTCTTGTCTTTTTCTCTCTAGGCTCAGGGAAGTGTGTGCCGATCCGGATGATCGCTGCTGAAGATGGAGGCGCCCAGGAAAGGTGAGTGAAATGCAGCGCTGCAGCGATCGAAGCGAAATGCTTTTAAAATGATGTCTTCCCTTTCAGGATCGTCGGTGTGATGTCTCCGTGATGCAGCTTTAGCAGGTAAGGTCTTCTTTCTCCCCAATTCTCTCTTATCTCCCCTTGCAGGCGACCCAGGATGCTGACAGGCGTGGCTGAAGTCCAGATGCAGGAGCTGACACGGTGAGTGTCCAGCTGCGAGGAGCAGAACAACGCGAAGCGTGAGTTGCTGATCGGGCGTGGTTTAAATAGCTTTGGAAGAAGTTCCAGATATGTATCCTTCCACCGATCAGGTATGTATCCTTCCCTGACCACACCCAGGTGGAAAGTAGTCCCACAGGTAAAGTAGTTCCATTCAGGCCTCAAGAGGGCCTGGATGTAGCAGCATGGTCTGCATCAGGTAAGTGCACATTAAAACACTTGAACACATGTCTAGCTTTATGAGCCTGGCGCCTAAGGCGCCAGGACAGGGGTCTAACATGAGCCTGGCGCCTAAGGCGCCAGGACTGTGTCCAAAGGGCCCCAGCTTGGGCCCGCTGGCACTTACCTGGGGGGAATGATGCCTGCCTCTGGGGTTGCTGGGTCGGACCTGGCTCCTTGGAGGTAGGCATCATGACAGATAAACATACTGCTGTACTACATTTAACGTGTGGGTGCACGTGATCAAGGTGACAGTGAGGGGACACCCACCCACTTCAAGCGAGCAAGGATTCTTGGGGCTCGCACAGTGGTGGGCGAGTTCCTGTTGGGGGCCTAGTGAACAAGGCATCGTATCCAGCCATGTTGTATACGGCTGCCAGGACTCTGCCTGCCTTTTAGCCAAACCCTGGGGAGCCTGTTGCTCCTTGGGAGCAGTAGGTGGATGCCTTCAAAGTGTACTGGAGGGCTGCTGGTGGGGCAAAGTTCAACGACGATGAAAAGGAGGCTGCATTACTAAATTGTATTGATACTGAGGAGTTGAGGATTTTTCGTCACCTGCCTGGAGAGAATGTAATGGTTCAAGGGGGAGGTGAGGGAGAAATGGTGATAAGTGCGTATGAGACTGCTTTAAGGAAATTGCAAATGCGTTTTGGTAAAAGAGTTAATGTGGTTTTAGAGCGGTATAAGTTTTTCTCTAGGACGCAAGGTTCCACGGAGAGCATAGATACTTATGTTACGGCATTACGTGCACTCATGGCTACATGCGGATTTCCTGGCAATGGGGATGAGCACATTAGGGATCAAATTATGATGAAGACTTCCAATCAGAAAATCAGAGTAAGGTTGTGGATTGAGAGCGATCCATCACTTGATAAGGTGTTGGAGATTGCCAGAGCAATTGAAACTTCTAGGACGAGTGTACAAATTGTTACTGAAAGGGATATGTCTAGGGACATGGTGCATGCTGTAGTGTTAAGGAAGAAGAAAGGTTTGGATAAAGCTGTGGTGCAAGGGAGTAGGGGATCTAAGAGCAAGGAGGGGTGCAAAAATTGTGGTTGGTCTAGTCATACTGCTGATTCTAAGTCCTGTCCTGCTTGCAATGTGGAATGCAGGAAATGTAAGCGTTTGGGCCACTTTGCATGCATGTGTAAGGGGCAGATGGTTGCTAGTGTGGCTCCAGATGACTCCGCCATGTTGCTAGAAGGTGCATCAGGAGGCGGATCTAATCAAGGTGTCATATTGCATGTGGAGGGAGGTGGGCGGAAGGGTCCATGGGTGTCGGTATTGGTGGATCAACACCCGTGGATATGCTTGTGGATTCGGGCTCACCTTATACACTGGTGTCTCCGGAAGTGTATCAAGACGTTTTGGGTAAACAGGTGTCTGCTTTGCTGGCTCCGGACATCAAACCATGTGCATATGGGCAAAGTCCCATTGACCTACTGGGATACAATTGGTCAAACTTTTCTTTCAAAGGCAGGCAAACTTTGGGGAAGCGGTATGTGGCTTCAAAGGGCATGAGTGTGTTGGGTTGGGATGAGCAGGCTGCACTAAAAATACAGATTCATCCGGGTGAGAAGATGCCGGTTCTCATTGTCATGGAGGGTAGGGGGCAGAATGACATCATGGTGACTCCTACAGTGCTCATGAGTGAGTTTCCGGAGGTATCTTCTGACACCCTTGGCAAGCTCAGAGGTTTTACCCAATGCATTGTCCTGAAGAAGGGTGCAGTTCCCAAAGTGCATGAAGTCAGGGGTGTGCCAGTTGCGGCAAAGGAAGCATTGAAAGCGGAATTGGCTAAATTGCAGTCAGCAGGGATAATTGAGCCTATCGATCCCTCGGAGTGGTTGTTTCCTGTGGTTTTAGTTAAGAAGGGTGACGGGAACATCAGAATGTGTGTAGACCTCTGGGAGCTGAATTCTAGCATATGGGTGGATCGGCATCCTTTGCCGAATATCAATGAGTTGTTGTTGACATTGGGAGATGCTAGATATTTTTCCACCTTTGATCTGTCAACGGCGTATCATCAAATTGACCTGCATGTGGATTCTAGACCCCTCACTTCATTTGTGACTCCGTTTGGGGCATACAGATTTTGTCACATGCCCTTTGGCCTTGCGTTGGCTTCTGCTGTGTTCCAGCTGTTGATGCAGCAGATGTTTGGAGGGGTGTTGGGAGTCAATTATTTTCAAGATGATATTTTGGTTTGGGGCAGTAGCAGGGAGGAACATGATGGCAGGGTTAGGAGGGTCATGCAAATTCTTAAGGAGAGAGGTCTGACCGTAAAGTTAACCAAGTGTCAGGTGGGTGTGGAGGAGGTCACATACTTGGGACATACATTGAGTTCGCAAGGTGTGAGCCCCAAAGGGGAGTTGGTACAGGTGTTGAGGGACACACCGGCTCCGGTCAATAAGGATCAGTTAAGGGCTTTTCTAGGCCTTGCGGAGTACTATATTAAATTTGTGTCTAATTATGCTGAAAAAACGGTGGCCATGAGAGCCCTCATGAGGAAGTGCGTAAGGTTTGCGTGGTCTGAGCAGTGTGCGGCAGAATTTGAGTTGGTCAAGAAGGATGTGGAGAAGGCTCCTTGCCTGAAGTCATTTGACCCGAAAAACAAAACTGCTCTGACTGTGGATGCAAGTGAGGTGGGGTTGGGGGCAGTGCTGGAACAATGGATAAATGGTGAATGGATGCCAGTGGCTTTTGCCTCGAGGACATTGAGAGATGTGGAAACCAGGTACTCGGTAATTGTGAGAGAAACCTTGGCTGTGTTATGGGCTTCAAAACATTTCAGGACATTTTTGTGGGGCATACCGTATATTGTCAGGACGGACCATAAACCGTTGGTGCAAGTGTTTTCTACCAAAGGCGTCATGGCAGTATCCCCGAGGATTGCAAAATGGTCAGTGCAGCTACAGGATTACAATTTCTCTTTGCAGTATTTTCCTGGGAAGTTTAATGTTGTGGCGGACTGCTTGTCCTGTTTGCCTGTTGTGGAGGTGGACAGTCAGGCAGGGCTGGTGAAAGAGGAGGACTTGCAGGGCTGTCAGGTTGCTTTTGTGGCTTCTGCTGTGGACAAGTCGTTGTGGGATGTGGAGTCTGGGGCCGATCTTGAGTTAAAGTGGATTAGGGAAGGTTTAGTAAAAGGTTGGCATACTGTCAAGGATAGGCCTGAGGGGAAAGGTTACGCCCAGGTTCTGCATGAATTAGCCGAGGGTCCCTGGGGTGTGTCTAGGGGAGGTAGGTTGATTCCCCCTGTAAGTCTGAGAGGTAGAATGGTGGAATTGGCACATGTTGGTCATTTGGGTCGATCCTTGAACAAGAGGAGACTTAGGGAGGAATACTGGTGGCCGTCCATGGACAAGGATGTTGAACAGGTGGTGAAAGACTGTCAGGCATGTGCTGTCAGCGATAAGAGCAAGGTTCTGCATCCTCAACCTGTACATCCTGTAGAGGTTCCTGAGCAAGTATGGTCAAAATTGGCTTTGGACATCATGGGTCTGTTTGATTGTTTACAGCCTGAGTCTAGATACTTGTTGGTGTTGGTGGACTATACGTCCAGGTGGATTGAAGTAGCAGCATGTTCCAGTGTCACTACCGATTCTGTTATTGCCTTCTTGAGGAAAGTATTTGATCGTGAGGGATTGCCTGCCTGTTTAGTTACTGATAATGGTGTGCAGTTCACATCCAGAGCTATGAGAGAGTTTTTGGGACAGCATGCCATTTCCCATTATAGGACAGCTCTGTATAATCCCTCTGCAAATGGGTTAGTTGAGAGGGCCAATGGTACAATTAAGTCAGCTATACAGTTGGCTTTGGCCAATGGTTTGGATTGGCAGGAAGTGGTGTCAGAATACCTTGCTGCATATCGGAGAACCCCTGTCGTGGTTACGGGAAGATCTTCATTTGAGCTCATGAGGGGCAGGAAAGCAGGTACAATGTTGAGAAGCCTGGCCATGGGTGGAGGTGGGCCATGTAATATGGATCTGCAGGCTGTTCATCGCAGTATTCTAGCACGCCAGGAGGCCACAGTGTGTTCACAAAAGTTCAGGAAGGAATTGAGTGTTAAGCCTGGGGATGATGTGTACATAAAAAATCCCAGGATGGTTCACAAAGGCTACAGCACGTTTTTGCCTTCAAGGAGAGTTGTCAAGGTTGGTAAAGGTCATGTACAATTGGAGGATGGCTCTGTCTGGAGTAAGAGACGGGTGGGGGTGGATGGCTGCAAACGTGCTGATGGGTCCAATGTCGAGTATGATCCGGAGTCTCAGGAAACAGTGTTGGATTATGAGCCTGTGGGTTCACAAGCGATCAGGTTAGAACAGGAAGAGGTTGTTCCACTTCCAGGCCCGTCGGGTGCGGAAGTGAATGTGGAATGTCAAAATGCTTCTGATCTGCAACCTGATGTGGGACAGGAAGGGGGTCGTCTGGCCAGGAGGTGTGGTCCTCCCATAAGGTTTAGAGACTATGTTTGTTAAATATGCTATGTTACATAACATTTTATGGTGGGTTGCTCCCATGCGGGCAAGCTCGTCACATGTTTGAAATTAATTTTATATATATGATAGTTCATGTAAGCTTCTGTTTATGTTTCCATTGTTCAATTCATGTTTTCACTTAATCCTGTTACAGCGTGTTAACATTTTGTTATGTAAGGGAAGAGGATATGTTGTAATGTGCACGCGCGTGGCATCTGTGGAATGTTGATGCATGTTCAGCTATCAACATTCCACAGTGGCGGTTGAGCTAAGGACGCTGAAGGCAGGAGCCTGCGCTTGTGGGGTCCAGCAAATAAAGTGCTTACTATACTAGTTACCTGTGTCCGGTGAGATATTGTCACCTCTCTCCCTCGCTTACTCTTTCTCTTTTTTATGCTTTAGTCCAACAAGGAACATCAATTCAGACTCACCTTGATGAAGCCGTAGTGGCAAAACTCATGGCCATGTAGTTGGTTTCTATTCTTAACGAACTGTACTAGTGTTTGCGGATTATGATTTATGCTCCGATTCTTAACGGACTAACCACTGTACTTGTTTTTGTGGATTATGATTTAACCTGATTTCAACCATAATGATTGTGGTCACATTAGTCTAAACAGACAACTTTCGGTTCTTAAGGAAAGACCACAATACTTACCGCTATGAACTTTGTTTCTTATTACATATGATACACAACTAAGTCAGCAAAATCATTTGATATATTCTGTGAAGTAATATGGTATATGAACAGGAATAATAAAACCCTATGAGACAACAGGTATCATCCACAAATCACTATTAGTGTTGGTTTCAATTCACAGAATAGTGTCAGAGCGCGTACACTGGAATGCTTCATCTTTACAGTAATTTCAACTAACACAGGGTTGTATGGTAGTATTTCCCGTGCACCGCTCCACCTTTCAAGAATGTTTTAGCAAGGCGTAGGACTCACAGTTCTCACAACCCACGTGAGTACCAAGGTAGCACTTGACACAGTGATTTGCTAGTGTAGTTTACTGTCTAGGTGCATGGGTGGGCAGCAAGTGAGTAAGAGTGCTTATATAATGCTAGGCATCACTTGTGGAGCAGTGCCAGCGTTCTGGTGATTAGTTGCTGGATTTCCAGTGAAGGTATCAAGGAGCAAGGCCAGAAATTTGGCCCTGTCAAATGTGTATATAATCCCTTGTCTCCCTAGGATGAAGGGTCTAAGAAGAAGTCCAGAGCCAATGCTAACCCTGCGGATGAGGGCAGTAGTGAGGGCCCCAATTCCTGCCCTCAACCCTTGTGCCACCATGTATCTCAACAGTACATCTCTATCTCAAGCCTTGCCTCAAACACAAGATACTTGACAGTGTTTCTTTGTGTCGTTTAGAGACCCCATCTTCCAAACAAGAAACCAGCGTGTTCACTCAAAGTGCACAGTAAAACCCAGCTTTATTCAAAGCATAGAATCTCGGACAGGGACAGCATACAAGTAGCTCTCTCAAAATACAATGAGTGTCAGCAGATTTTGTACTATAGATATGTCAACAATGAAGTTATAATACGATTTTGTTACAATACCTATGAGGGGTTGGGATTGGTTAATAGTTTAAAATACATATAGATTGCAAAAGTGTTAATTTCCCCATTTGTCCATAACTGTTGTATACAGAACACTACTTGTACCTCCAACTGTTTAACAGTAATCCCTACTACTGTCACACAAACTAACTACTTCTTTATGGCAGAGGTATATACATTAGCTATTTAAACTATTGCTTCTTAGAATCTGCCTTAGTTTGTCTAGTCTCTCACCCCTCGATGCATGAGGCGGTAGGGCTACCTCAGCTGGTATCGTTTCTCACCTGTACGGTAATGGTGAGGAGTGCGGCCGGGATTTGGCTTGCATAGCAGGGGCAGTATGTGTTAGCTGCATATTCATCTGCCTCATTACCTCCCCCCTCGTGTCGAATTTTCAACCACCCCTTCACTGCTGCCCATTCCATTATAGCCATCCTTAGGTAGTTATATTTTCCAGGCCCCCCTCATGCTGCCTCCTTGTGTACCCATGAAAACAGGTAGACAAATTAGTCCTCATTTTCAATGCCCTTCACCTCTGACACAATCTTAGTGTGCAGTTCTTGTAAGGTTGTTTTGGCCTCTGTAAGGGACCCATTCTGCTTATCGTTTGCTTGTATGTACTGTGAGAAACCTGATGGTATTCTTCCACCTACTCCCACAGGTCTTCATTCAGGTGGCAAGGGAAGGGCTGTCGCTTTCGGATCCTGACCCTGGGGGTGGACAAGCAAGGGAGGATCACCTGAGTGGAGGGTCAAGAGGGATTGGGTGGAGAATACTCAAGGACGAGACATGGTATTCCCGCTCTCCCCATTTTCCATCAGAAACCCTTTCTTTAGCCTTCATGGGATATTTCCAATCCCATTCCATCTCTCCCTCCGCATTTCAGACTAATACTGCGAAGAAGAAGAGGCAACCGAGAGCAGTGAGGATTACCTATGAGAAACAGCTTGACAAACAGAGCGAAGGCTGCCACCTTCTACCATTAGGTTGTCCCATTAATAGAGTCAGGCAGGGTCAGGCATTTAACACTGACCACTCACACCTGACTCCACTTGACACACTTTTCAGGACTAAAGGACAGGCATGTCCTGTTAATTGGAATATTGGAGGTCAGGCAAACCCAGCCCTGACCACACACCTGCAGCCCAGTGATACAACCCAGGTGTATAAGAGGAGACTGCTGAGAGAGCAGGAAGAGCAGAAGTTGGGAGAGCAGAAGGGTGGCTGTGTGGCAGAGTCCATCAGGGGATCCTTCTCAGTCCCAGTCCAATTTCTGTCAGAAGCAGAGAGTGAGCTTGGGATGCTGTCAGACCAGGGAAGCAAAGGAGCAGAGAGGGGCAAGAGCCGAAGGCTGGAGGAGAATGGCATGCAGATACACTGGTCCACTATCTGTGAGCGACTGCAGAGTGGTGAGGGAGCCATGCCTCCAAGGAGCAGGAGTGAGGCTGCCTGCATACTACTGGCAGCGTACAGGGGAGAGCTTGTTTCCTTAGGGCCTTTGCCGGCCCCAAGGGCGTCTAAGGGGATGGTGGTGAGACCCTGACCTCAACACTGTGTATCCTTGAGGGACTGCCTGTCAACGCAACGCTTCCCGGTGAGTTTCATGGAAGTTATTGAGAGAGAAACTTGGGAGCTTGCGTGTGGCTGCGGTGCAGCGGGAGGAAGGCACCAAAAGCAAAAGGCAAGTGACAGATTGTGAAAAGGAATTAGGCAAGAAAGCAAGCAGAAAGAGTGTAAGGCAGCACAAAAGAAAGAAAACCGAAAGCAAGAGAGAGAAAACAAGCAGACGGTATGAAAGAAAGCTTGAAGGAAAATGCGCAAGGGGCGCTGAAATAAGAGGAAAGTGAACTGTAAGAAAGAAGGGTGTGAGTGACCCGACAGATTTGAAAACGGAAAGTAAAAGCGAGAGGAAGTGAAAACAGGGTACGAGTGACCTGAAGGTGAAAACAAGAAAGTGCGAGCAGCACGAGAAAGTGACAAGAAGGTACAAGAGTGCAAAACCAAAGTAACAGAGAGTGACAGGGGCACGATAAAGGCAAGAGAAGTGTGCAAGAGGCATAGCAAGACAAAAAAGAGGGTGCAAGTATGCACGATAGAAAAGACGGCATGCAGGGGGCACAGTGAAGTGGAAGAGAACAGAGATTGTAAGAGGCACAGAAGAGAAAAGGTGCCAGAAGAAAGGTACAAAGAGCAAGGAGAGGAGTTGCAGGTCAGAGTGGAAGCACTTGGGAATATCGAAGAGCCCAGCGTTCTTGAAAGTCTCTGATACTACCCCATGTAAAAACTGTACAGTGAACGATACATCCTGACTAAACTTTGTTTATTTAAAGACAAAATGGGCATAATCTTGGGGAAAGGAACCCTGAGAGTCATAAGAAGAATTGTGTGAGAAACAAAAGGTACATCCTCAGCAGAAGAACTTTGCTTGTTTGTTAAATTGAAGTTGTGTTTCAAACTGAAGGGGTCTGAGCTTGGGGAAGGGAAACTTGAGAGGCCTAACAATTTTGATATTGAAGGAATTGAAGCTTGGGGAAGGGAGCCCCGAGAAGTTGAACAAGGAACTGTGTTATATTTCTTTTGTTGTGTTTAAACTTGGACAAGTTGAAGCTTGGGGAAGGAAATTCCAAGGAACCAAAGACTTTGAAAGTATTGACAATATTGCCAGGGCCCTGTGGAGAAGGTCTTACGAAAACCCCTTTTTGATTTACCTCCTTTATGTGACATTGATCAAACTAAACCTGGTGAGAAGCCCACCTGAAACCAACCTTGGTTTCCTATTTTCTGTTGAACAACTATCTTTCCTTTTTAAAGATTTCCTAACACATTTTTGTTAAGAGTGAGGGCAAGGATAGGTTTAGACGCAGACGGGTAATTGTTATGGAATTTCAGACACTGACGGCCTGTAGAAACATCAGTTAAGGGAACATCCCTTTAAATTTAGGGCCAATTAGGCATTACACCAACCCAGCAACCTTAGTAAATAAAGGTTTTGAAACAAACATCTTTGAGTCTGTGTCTCTCTTGATACCATGCTTGTCTCACAGTACATACAGCAAGATGAGCCGATCTTGGCACAAATGCCTACGTTCATGGGTGTGATGAGACCAAGAACATATCTATTTTGGAGATTCATCAATCTTACGGTTCTCAATTCTTCTTTAATTGCATTGAACCTCTTTACTCTGTCATTTATCGCTTGCAAAAGCTCCCATTAGGTTATTTGTAACCATTTGAAATTCATTGCTGCTTGCTAGCCAGGGGTAATGTAGGAGGTGAAGAGCATTGTCGCTTTGCCGAACAGTTTATGTTCGTCTTGTATGTTACCGTAGGCCTCTACTGATGTTGCTGAAAAATGATTCTCCCTTCGGGTTTTAGGGCAAGAGACCTTTTCTTTCTGGTGTTTGCGCTCATCAGGGGAAAGTCACCAATCTGCACCTCACTTTGTGGCACCATCAGAGACGGTGCAATTACTACTACTATGGAGCATATGCCTCCCCAATACGGAAGGAGCTGCATATAGACTTGTGAATCACAAGCCCAATAGTGGTCCATTAATACAGCTGTACCCACCTTCATGACTGGTGGGTCCATGATAAATTGGCAACTCTCGTTCACTCCTATTTTCACTAAACCATTGTTTCTGAAATAGAGGGTTCATTTATTTTTTAATTATTGGATATTTATAAGGCGCTTATACAGCAAGACAGTGTTTCAAAGTGCCACAAGACAAAAGGGAAGGGAACAAGGGAGAAAATAAACATTGAAAATTGAGAATGAATAAATAGAAACACAAAAGTAGTCCTACTAGGCCTTGTGACATTCATAATGTGCAAGTTTAGTGAAAAGAGAAAAGCAGGTGCTTTGGGGTTAATTGCTATTTGGGTCCCCAGGTGGGGTTAGGGGGAGTGCCATGGGTGCCTGTAGGGGAGGCAGCAGTTAAGTGTATGGGCAGAGGCATTCCAAGCAAAAGGGAGGAGGTAAACTGCCCAACAGGTAAGTGCAGGGCAGAGGCAAACCACCCAACAGGTGGGTGTGGGCCCAGAGGGCAGTGCAGGGGAGGGTGATGGTGGTGACTGGGCAAGGCCGGATCGTATTGGACACTTGAGGGACCAGGCTACCAATCTCAGCAACAGATGGGATGGTTAGCATGGGAGGGGGAGAGGGGAGAAGGAGGACAAGAGAACGGTCTTTGCGGAACTTGTGGTGGTCTGGTTCATGACAGAGAGAGAGAGGAGGAGACTGTTGTCACGATTCCATTACCCAACCATCAACCTTTTTTTAAATATTTGCAAGGAACTTGGGGTTGGTCACCCTGAGTTACCTGGGGGCAACCAGACGTGGACTGCCAGCTCACTGTGCTCAGAGAGGCACAGCTTCACCTCACTGATGAGGCCCAACAAGGCTGAAACACGTGTATGGGGTTGCTGTTGGTACTTTTGTTCAGAGAGGAATTGCCATAGCATTTCAGTGCTGGTCTGCCCATGTGGGCGGGACAAAGACTGATATGCAAATGAATATTTCCCATCTGTGAAAGGCACAGTGAGCAAAAAGCATGTGCTGCAAACTCTCATCTCAGAACAGGTTATCATGCCATGTTCTTTCTGGAGAGGAGCACCTGCTACCTTTTATAAAATATTTGCAAGGAACTTGGGGTTGGTCACCCTGAGTTACCTGGGGGCAACCAGACGTGGACTCCCTGCTCACTGTGCTCAGAGAGGCACAGCTTCACCTCACTGATGAGGCCCAACAAGGCTGAAACACGTGCATGGGGTTGCTGTTGGTACTCTTGTTCAGAGAGGAATTGCCATAGCATTTCGGTGCTGGACTGCCCCTCTGGGCAGGACAAAGACTGATATGCAAATGAATATTTCCCATCTGTGAAAGGCACAGTGAGCAAAAAGCATGTGCTGCAAACTCTCATCTCAGAACAGTTTATCATGCCATGTACTTTCTGGAGAGGAGCGCCTGCTACCTTTTTTAAAATATTTGCAAGGAACTGGGGTTGGTCACCCTGAGTTACCTGGGGGAAACCAGACATGGACTCTGTGCTCATTGTGCTCAGAGAGGCACAGCTTCACCTCACTGATGGGGCCCAACAAGGCTGAAACACGTGTATGGGGTTGCTGTTGGTACTCTTGTTCAGAGAAGAATTGCCATAGCATTTCGGTGCTGGACTGCCCATGTGGGCGGGACAAAGACTGATATGCAAATGGATATTTCCCATCTGTGAAAGACACAGTGAGCAAAAAGCATGTGCTGCAAACTCTCACCTCAGAACAGGCTATCGTGCCATGTTCTTTCTGGAGAGGAGCGCCTGCTACCTGTTTTTAAACGATTCCATTACAGGCCCAGCATGGTCGGGCCGAGGGGAGAGGTGTTTTTCCCCATGATAAAGTAGGGAGGTGGTGGACAGGTATGGTGGCTGGCTGGCATAAGCGTGTAGAATGGAGCAAGGCTGCAATCTGCACCAGCACACCAACTAGGGGAGAAGGAACGCCCGGCACGTGCAAAGGAGTGCCTAGCACGTGCGAGGAGCCAACGCCCCTGGCAGTCTGACAGTGACAGGGCGTGGCCCTACGCTATAAAACCACGCCCCTGGACCACACCCTGTGCTTAGCGTTTCTTCTGCTCTTAGCAAGAGCAGTGTCTCGCTTACTGCTCTTGCTCTCAGTGTATCTGCAAATGACTTTACATGGATGGAAAGCAGTGGAAACTCACCTGAAGAAACTCAACCGAAAAGAGGATCCACGCCCCAGTGTAAAGACTTTGGGCCTCATTAGGACCCTGGCGGTAGCTGTGCCCTTATTAAGGGCACGGCTGCCGCCGGTAATTATTTTTTACCTGGTCCAAGAAAAGGGCAATAACCGGGTTATGCCGACCTTGGCAGACCCGGTAATTGCCCTTTTCTTGGACCCGGTAAAAATCAATCCCCATTCCCATTTGAGCCCCATAGGGCTCAAGGGGAATGGGGAGGATGCTAACAACGGGCCGTTAATGCTATTATCTGGCCCAGATATAATACTTCGTCCTGACAATATTGTAATTTTCCTTGTCCACTTTGTATCCTTTTTCAGCCAAAACTGTTAATAGCTTAACAGAGTCCTTTTTGTGCTCTTCCTCTGTGGTGCTGCACACTAGCAAATCATCCACATACTGTATCACTGTGCTGTCCGTCTGTAGTTTTCCCAAATCCGCGTGCAGCACCCTATTAAAATCATTGGGGGATTCACAACATCCCTGTGGGAGTCAACTGTGCTGTAATTTGATCCTGTGATAAGTTAACGCAGTCCAATATTGTGAGTCTACGTGCAGGAGGATGGAGAAAAAGGCATTTTTCAGGTCAATAACTGTAAAAACCTGGGCTTTAGTCTGTATCTTACATAATACTGTGATTGGATTTGGCACCAATGGCAATTCTGCCTCAACAATATTGTTCAAGGAGCGTAAATCCTGTGTAAATCTCGAAGAATCCCCTGTTGCTTTTTTTCGATGGATGTACACCATATTGCATGGCGATTATGAAGGCACTAATATACCATGTCGTGTTAGGGTAGCAATAGTTTCATAAATACCTGTGTCTGCTTCTTTTGACATAGGATACTGTTTTACTCATGGTAAAATTGCACCTTTTTTCAGTTTTATTATCCCACCCCTACTTTTTTTGATAAGCTCACAACAAGTGGCCCACTAGTCCACAATCAACTCAGCACATTTGCCAAATCATCCTGCAAAGTGCGGAGGACTGTGTAGAACGCAGGAGTGCATAGAGCAGATGAATGTGCAGAGCGGAGGAGTGTATAGAGTGGAGGAGTGTATAGAGCGGACAAGTGTATAGAGCGGATGAGTACATATGAGCGAACAACTTTGTAGAGCAGATGAGTACATATAGCAGATGAGTGCGTGGAAAGAACATGTGCATAGAGGGGATGAGTGCGGGGAGAGGATGAGTGTGTGGAGCGGATGAGTGCGCAGAGTGGATGGGTGCGCAGAACCGTTGAGTGCGCAGAGTGTGATGGGTGCGCAGAGCGGACAAGTGCACAGAGCGGAAGAGTGCGCAGAGTGGAAGAGTGCGCAGAGTGGATGATTGCAAAGAGTGCGCAGAGCGGAAGAGTGCGCCGAGTGGAAGAGTGCGCCGAGTGGAAGAGTGCCCAGAGCGGAGGAGTGTCCAGAGTGGAGGAGTGCGTAAGAACGGGTGAGTGCGTAGAGTGGGTGAGTGCATAAAGCAAATGAGTGCCTTGAGCAGACGAGTCCATAGAACAGGCGAGTGCATAGGGCAAATGAGTGCGTAAAGCGGATGAGTGCGTAGAACGGATGAGTGCATAGAATGGATGAGTGCATAGAGCGGATGAGTGCATAGAGCATGTAGAGTGGATGAGTGCCTAGAGCAGATGAGTGCGTAGAGCGGATGAGTGCGTAGAGTGGATGAGTACGTAGAGCCATTGAGTGCATAGATCGAATGGAACGGGTAAAGTATGTGGATGGAATGGGTGACGTATGTGGATGGAACGGGTGACGTAGGTGGATAGAACGAGTGATGTATGTGAATATAACGGGTGACTTATGTGGATGGTACGGGTGACGTATGTGGATGGAACAGATGACGTATATGGATGGAATCGGGTGTCGTATGTGGATGGAACGGGTGAAATATGTGGATGGAACGGATGAAGTATGTGGAAGGTACTGGTATAATATGTGAAAAGTACAAGGAAGTATGTGAATGGTACGGGTGAAATACGTGGATTGAGTGCATAAAACAACTTAGAAATACACAGAACGGATCTGAGTACATGGAACAGATTCGAACGCATGGAACGGATTCAAGTGCGTGGAACAAACTGGAGTGTGTGGAACGGATTGAAGTGTGTGGAACGGATTGGAGTGTGTGGAGCGGATTGTAGTGCGTGGAGTGAACCGGAGTGCGTAGAGCGGACTCGAGTGCGTAGAGCGAACTCGAGTGTGTGGAGCGGACTGGAGTGCGTGGAGCGGAATGGAACGCATGGAGCGGACTGAGTGCATGGAGCAGATTGAGTGCTTGGAGCGGACTGGAGTGCATGGAGTGGACTGGAGTGCATGGAGCGGACTGGAGTGCATGGAGCGGACCAGAGTGCATGGAACGGATTGGAGCGCATAGAATTGCGCGACTTACATGGAATGGTTTGGAGTGCATGGAATGTTTGAAAGAGCATGTAACCCATCATATCACATCACCACGCTTACTCTCTTCTTTACACCACCATTCAACTAGAACACAGAGATACTATGACACCATTCAGTATAGCTGTTCTCATATCAACATCTGCCTCATACTCCCCATCACTGTAACTAATCACTGCTGGTTACACCCCCCCAGCCAGACATTTTCCTCAGGCCTAACGAAGCCACAATTGGTCTGGATAAATCCTGCCAGAACGAACACATAATCTTGATCTCTCAACCACCACACCTACCGCTAAGAAGCTGCTATTACACGAATGTCATAGCAGCTGCACACATATCCGGTGCTCACACACACCTTTGACTCTCTCTACTCTCTCTACTCTCTCTACTGACTTGAACTTCGGTTCCCAAGGGCGTTCAACCTACCAGCGCCTTCAGACCATACCAATGGTACATAAGGCGCCATATAAATGCAAAATAACATAACATAACATTTGCAGACCCGCCTCTTCGGTTAAATTGCTGCCAATTCTGTTGCATTCCTACTCTACCTCTGAAAACCCATGCAATGTGTCCTGCTTTTCCACATGCCCAACACTGTGCTACAAATCCCCCAAATCATGGCTGTCCTCCATTATACCCTCCTGTTTGTGGTGCATGGAATGCAAACTCTCTTCCTCTTGGTAGAAATCCCCTCCCTGTGGATAATAATCATATTCTTATCATCCCACACCATTTCCATTTAACCCTGGCTGCATTTGTTGTGCTTCCTGCACACTATGGATTCCCCAACATTGCTTAATACTGCTCCTTCTATTACCAATTTTGAAAAATTATTTTGTACTAACCTTGCTTCCTCTGTCCTTCTCTCCTCAGTCTTCTTCCTGACTATTTCTTGTTTTAATCACCATGGTGAACAATGTACAACTGTATCTCGGGCCATGGTTTTGCCTCAATCCCCACACATTTCTTGTATTGCCTCTGTACCTCTTTGGGGAGTCTCTGGCATAAAATGTGATGGAAAACATTTATATTTTTGTCCCAAGCTGCCCTCATTTCTAAATGCCATTTGTACTACATATCTTGTATGTAGGCATCTGGGTCTTCACCTGGTCCCATTTTGTGGGTCATTATCACACTCATGTCTGACATGTCTGGAAAATGGATTCTAAGTGCCCTCCAAATGTCTGCTTGACTATTGTTAAAAGGTGCCCCGTCATGTCTTGTATTTTGGGCTATCACCCCAAGGTACCCTGCCTGTTTCTAAATGTCCTCTGATTGTTGGCCCAGCATTACATCAGCCAAGCTTTTTATGTCGCATACCGGCAGGGTCATGGCCATCGTTTCCCTTTCTAATTCATAAATCCATTACCTGGTGCCCGCTGTAAGTGATGGCAATTTATATATCAGGCAATTTCTGTCTGTCTGGGGCCAGGGTATATGTTGTGCCAATCCTCTGCCTTTCTGCAATAAGGGAAGTTATGTCAGTCCAGTCCTATCCATGGGTGCAGCTGCACCCTTTGTCTTTGCTGGTATTGCTGTCATACGACCTGGCAGATATCTTAATTTATTTACATATGGTGTGTTCCTTTCTGCATTCATTGGACGTCTCTCTGGGAGCAACAGATACGTAATGGGCTCCATCGCTCTTCCCTCCAAATCTGACCCACTCACTATCACCTCCAATATATTCTGACCCATACTTTGCAGATATTTCCCTCAATGCTCTCTTTGGTTCATGCTATCTATTCTACTCCTATTTACACTGTCGCTATTCTTTCTTGTATCGTCTTCCCTTTCTCTGTCAGTCAATGTAAGTCTGCTAATTATGTCATAAACTTCCTTTTGGCGCCTCTCCGCCTCTTTCTCTTCTGTTTGTTTACTTTCTCTTTCTCTCTCTTCTTCTTTTCACCTATTCTATATCCTCTCTGTTTCCATCTTCTAACATCTTCTCTTTAGAATCGTCTATGTCTTTTCCATCAAGTTTAAGTATTATTTGTCCTCTTATCCATTTAACGGACACAAATGTTGTCTTATCCCGTTCTCCCTGCATGTCTCTTGCTCTTTGACCCTCCTCCTCTGCTTATGTTAGTTTTGCTGGCAAACTATGCTGTGCATCATATTCTACCTGCAGCGACAGTGGTCATTGTTTTTTCACTGTCTATCCCCTCACGCTATCGTCATCACTATACATTGGGGAAAAATATTTGTGGTTGATATATCCGGCAGCCGCCTTTAATGGGTATAGTCCTTGTACAGTCGAGGAACACTGGTCAGAGGAGGAGGAGGAGGAGAAGTGGGCAGGATCGGACTGGGACCAGAAAAAGTGTCCCACCCCTCGCTTCAAAAAAGTGTCCCACCCCTCGCCTCGCAACCCTTGACCTCTGATGACATCACCGAGAGTGATGTCATTCGACCTCGCCCCAAAGTGAAATCCCAGGAAGCGATGAAACGCAACCTTTCACCCCTTGACAAAAAAGGAAGTGGCATCAAATAGCATTGTTCCTAAGTATACTACGAAAATATGGTTATGATTTCACTAATGTGATATACATTTCATACAAGAATGGATCACCATATGTATCATTAATATCTGTGTGTATAGATCCATATTGTCAAATTACTTTGAATGCAAGCAGACGTCCAAGGCCATATGATAATGTTATTGTACAGCACTTACGCTTAAACTCTTTTTTATAGAACAAATATGCATACAATCTCACCCAACCTGTGTTGGTACTCATTTATCGACCTAAGAAGGATGAAAGGCTGAGATGGCCTTGCTGGGATTTGAACATGCAGATCACACACACATCGCAGCAGTGAGCTATCATAGCGGCGATAGTAAAATGAGCAATTATTGTGTAGGGGATACCATTAAATTGGTAACTGAGATTTAACAGCAGACCAGTTAAGTTCATCTGCATGTCTGGTGCAAAGTTGGCCACATGGCAAGCCTGCATGCATCTACTTTCAGGCTTCAGAGGTTGGGAAAATAGGGAAAGCAGCACACTCACAGGACATCCCATACTCTGAGCACTCGTTACCTCATACATGCAAACAAACATCCTGAACAGCATGCTAGGGAGATGGGAAAGATAGACACATTACAACAAAGCATTCATTGTGGCACAATGAAGTCAACAGTCATTTGATGTGCTGTGGTCAAATATTTCTACACTTTCCTAAGCTTTTAGGCACAAGGATTTTTTCAAGTGACCGAGGACACTGAGATTGAATGTCTTGTGATGATCCTAACAGAGACAACGCCACAGAAAAATGACATTACTGCAACTTGTGAAAGGCAAAATACATAGTCTGAAATGGATACTTATTCTACTCTAAATTGGTCATTTGTCACTAATATAACTAATACATATTTACAACTAATACATCAGCACAGCCACTCCAGGGGGCACCGTGCCCCCTGGACTGGTGGCAGGGTGACAGCCAATGGCCCGGCAGCAGCCCTGGCCCCTCAACTTTGCATGCTGCAGCAGCATGCATGCAAATCAATCATCAAAGCAAGGTAACATGTGTTACATTGCTTTGATGAATTATGCCATTGCAGGTGTTTTTTGTTTCTTCAAAAATGTACATTCTTTGTTCAAATGTTTTTTCTTTTTCAAACCGGCCCATGCGTGGGCAGAAACCGGCCCCCACTCCCTAGGGACGATTACCGCCTGGCCACAGGCAGAGAGGCCGTGGGGCCAATCAGACCCTGGAAGTGGGCCGTATACGCCCTTCGTCATGAGATTAAGCAACCATTCTTTCTTGCTCGTTCCAGTACCTCTTCCTTGAACATTTTTCACAGCTCCAGTATTCTTAGCCTGTTCTGTAGTTGTCTTCCCTTATGTGTGGCATGTAAATAGATACACATGTATTGCAGCACGCACCTCTTTCGAATGAGTACCGCATAAACATCTTGCTGGCTGTATCTTTAACCCATTGAACGTGGTAATTAAGGATCCTGTTTTGTATCTGGGAACACAAATGGATAATCAGGGTATGAAACACAACTTACCAATAATCGATGAGCACCACGTCAACACTTGCTCACCTTTGTCCCTTCTTTTTCCTACCCCTACCCAGAAAGCATTTTCTCCAATATTAACACACCCACATCTCTTACTCCGAAACCATGTGGCCCAAAAATCCTTCTCCTGAGCAGCACCACAATACAGCTGCTCACACTTCAAAACACGTTTCCTTGTCATTAACACAAAATCACTCTTATACTGCCACAACATACCCTATGCTATACCACAACAAGGTAAATGGCGCAACAACTTTAACATCAATAAAATAACAGCTGTCTTTCCTTTATGCAGGAGATCATTCTTTTTTCTCAGCCCTTACCATGCAGTCTTTTCTGACTCTTGTCAAAAGCTTTCTCTTCTTCTATACCACATAAAACAATAATACACAAAACACTAAATACACAAAACACCAAATGTTCAGTTTTGCCATGCACAGTTCATAATCACATCCACACATCCTCTGAGGGTCTTCAGCGTTGAGTTCCATTTAGCTGCCTTCTCCCCTTCACGCCCAGCGGGGTAGCTTGCGGGGACAGGGCAGGACTTTTGTGTCAACGGGGTACTTGCCAATCTCTTCTCTCAGATGTGCATTATTCTGCTCTCATGCAGTCCACCCTTGTTGTCCAAGGGGATGTGGCAAGTAGCCCTCGATAGTCCGGAAACTCCTAGAGAACCATCCTCTGCTACCAGGTGGGCCCAAATTCCCAACAGCACAAAAACAATACTCAATAACGTAGTACTCACAGTCCACAGTAAAATCCAGCTTTATTCAAAACAAAGAATCTCAGCTGGGGACAGCATACACGTAGCTCTCTCAAAATACAATGAGTGTAAGTGGATTTTGTACTACAGATATGTCAACAATGATGGCATACTAATATTTCAGTTACAAAACTTATGAGGGGTTGGGATTGGTTAATACCTTAAGATACATATAAATTGCATAAGTGTACATTTCCCCATTTGACCATAACTATCTAATGGCTGCTTCTAAACCCAGCCCATCACAGATAACATTTTTACTACATCATTATGTTAGCCACTAATTGGCGTGCATTATTCATCATATGCAGTATGGTAAGAAGGATTTTTATTTGTTGGCACATTATTCACCACCCTTGGGCACTTTGACGATATGTCAAAATGTTAGAGACAAATAGGGTAGGGGAAGATAGAAGTCAATGGTCTATACTAATTTTCAATTAAAAGTACTCCCCATCATTCCCAAGCCATGTGGCCTATCTATTCCTTTCTATTTGGCCTTGTGTATCGTCTTGTGTCTGTGTGTGCTCTAGGGAGTTTCAGCAGGTGTCTTATATGTACTTGGCTTAAAATTAATAGCTAGTGTTCTTCATGTCTTGATCACGTTATAGGGGACCATGCTGTAGAATTAAATTCTTCTTATTTACTGGATTTTTAGCTAATTCTGAAATGCATGTTGTACTCTTTGTGACCACCGGAGACACACTTCATCTATCCGTTCCTAGGTCTTTTGGCATACTGATCTCATGCACATGGACATCAATAGCTGTTTGCGATCTTATTGTAACTTAATTAACTTGGGAGTCTACTGCTTCCCATTCTGGGAACTGTTATCTCATACATGCGTTCTGCATCTCCATTACTCCCTTCCATGCATCTGACCTTGGCTTCTGCTATGAACTACTTCAGCTTCAGGCTTCTAAAATAACCATGTTTTTGTAAATTCAGCATCTTGCCAGAGGCATTGCTAACACCTAGGCCTCCTGCTGTGACCTCTGTTCTAAATAAATGGCTACAGTCTTGCGCTTCATGGCTCCATGTTGGTGACCTATATTTGTGTCTGTTCATGTTATAGTCACTTATTTCATCTGCCATTTGCTGATTTCCCTGCCCATGTATTCTGCATCTATTCTGCTTATGATTCAATCTGCCCTATCAATGTAGTGAGCCCCTCTCTTGGTATCCTGGAATCCTCCCCCCTTCTGTGTTATAAACAGCATGGTACTTGTGCTTCCTACTATCTATCTGTAATCCCTACTAGTATTGGGCAATCCAACTATTTCTTTATGGCAGAGGCTTATACATTGACTATTTAAAGTATTGCTTCTTAGAATCTGCCTTAGTTTGTCTCGTCTCTCACCCCTAGATTCATGGGGCAGTAGTACTGCCTCAGCTAGTTTCGCTTCTCACCTGTACGGTAATGGTGAAGAGTTGGTACTTGTATAGCAGGGGCAGTAGGTGTTATCTGCATATGCATCTGCCCATTACAAGGAAGAAATATCAACGTATGAATCCAGACCCAACACCCCACATTCATGATAAGAAAGATGTACCCCAGTCACTACCAACCTGCAACAACAATCAGTTGCAGGGAGCAAGAAACCCACAAAGAGAATTTGCAAGCTTCTGTGAGCCACAACAGGGAGGAGAGAGCAGCAGAGAGAAGTTGCATCCCTCTGCAGCAGACAGGAAGGAAGACCTTACAGAGCTGCTGAGGTACACAGCAAAGCCTGCAAATGACCCACAAACTCTCTAGATCACAAGGGACCTAGAGGGGAGTAATAGCAGCATTGACCATTGAACCTGCTTCACGGCATCCAAACCGGTCCCCAAAACATAAACTGTAAAACTTGCTTGTGCCGGCTGAGATTACTTTTCTGCAGCAGATCTGTGCTGAAAATGTGGGCAGGGTTTTGTCGATTAATTAGAATTTTTTGTTTCTTTAACCTACCCCAGGTACAGAAAACAGGGCCAGATTGGCCAGGAGAGAGAACCAATACCAGCAGAAAAAGGGGCATATGAGGAGGCCACAAGAAGTAGGAGGTGTTGGTTATCCAGGTGAGGTCAGAGCAGGAGGTGTACAACTATGAGACCAGCAGGAGGCCGGGCGGTGTGGTAGATTGTAGAGGCATTTTCAGGAGCAGGTGAGGTATTGGCTAATTAGTGGAAGTGGTCCTGCTGTGTGAGTGTGTGTGTTAGTGTGGCGGGTGTGACTAGAACAGTTAGCATAAGGATTGAATGTGAAGTGTGTGGCACAAAGTGAAACAAGGGTGGTTGAGTAAAAGCTGGAGTGAAGAATAGTAGTAGTAGGAGGAGGGAATAATAGCGTGGAGGGGAAGTAGTCATGTGGAGGAGGGAGTAGTGGTGTAGAGGAGGAAGTAGTAGTGTTAAGGAGGGGGTAGTAGCGTGGAAGTTGTAGTAGTAGTAATGGTGAACAGGAAGGAGTAGTGATGCAGAGGAGAGAATAATAGTGAGATGGGAGGGAGAAGTAACATCAAAGTGTGGAGGAGAGGCGCGAAGGAGTGGAAGACATCAGAGGAACAAACAATTCTGGGAGAAGTAAGAAGAAGTGTTTAGTGAGAGGGAAGACTAGAAGAAGGAGAGAAGAGAGTAAGAATGATGGAAGGGGGACAAAATCTAACAAAAGGTTTATAAGGCACAAATACCAGTAGACCACTAAAACTGGATAAAGTATGGAATGTTAGGAAGTCCCTGAGGGTGTTTGGACACCTGAGATATGGAGGAGGTGCTAATAAAGGCAAGAGAGAGAGAGAGAGGGCTGGCACTACAGCCCAATAAGAAATCAATACAAATTCTTGAGCAACCTCTGAGAGTTAAAAAGATTCTTGTGCCCTCTGTTACACTAGAGTGGTAAATGCTTTGCAAGGGACTTTTAGTCCGCACAGGCAGCCTTTGGACGGCCATTAAGAGCATACTGGTGGGTCACCTTGGTAACTTTCCAGGCCAAAGGCTGGTGGAGCATTTTTTGATTTAGGAAGATGGATGTACCTTATGCTTTGAAATAGTTATGGTGGATTTAACGTGAGAATTTCTTTTTTTTATAGTTTATATGATTGATAAAAACCCCACATGCAAAATTACTCACTTCAAGGTCTTTAATATAGGGCGAGGGAGAGGAAAAGGCATAGTTTAAGTGGATATAAGAGGGGAAGTACTGGGGAAGGGGTTATACAGAGGTCTCATTCACATGTAAATATGCATCTACATTTCTTGGTGCTCCAAGTAGTAAGTCAGATATGTGCACAAAAGGTATGTTGACCAGATATGACATCCACTACACTTAGAGAGTGCTGGTGTAAGTTGGTGGAGTCATGTGCTGACTAAAACTCTTAGTTGACATAGTGATCCAATAGTGACATTTTCAGTTGTTTCCTGAACTTCCTGGGGTCTCCCATTGAAGCTCTGGGAAGAGATCATGTTTATCCCAAAAAGTTGGTCTTGGGTAGACAGCAATCTCAAGTCAACTAGAATTTTCCTAGCTGTCGTCCACTGGAGAGTCAATGGAGTGAATGATCTCATGGTTCTTTTCAGCCTGTTGAGGACACCATAGTTACAGGGATATTTTGTGCCCTTCTTCCAAATCACTTTCTGGGTTAGACATAGAATTTTCAAGGTAATCCTCAATTTCACGGGAATCCAGCAAAGGGTTGTTGGCGCTGCTCTAATGGGATCCCAGATTTCGGGCCGAGGATAAGACTTGTAGTCTTGTTCATAACGAATAATAGCAGATTTATTGATCTCTGGAGGAAGCCCGGGTATAGGGTAATGCATATTGGAGTAGTCAAATTTAAAAGGCATCAAAGTTTGTATCGGTTCTGTTTTGTTGGCTACGTCTAAAAAATGAGGGATCCTTTTTAGCACATGTAAGTGAAATTGTGCATTTCTGGTCCTGAAATTTACTTGAGGAATTAATGTGGGTTTATTATCAAAGATTAAGCCAGGATTTCCGGCTTTGGCTCATTATTCTGGGATTGAGAGGTCAGTGGTTCTGGCCACTTGGTGAACTATTCTATCTTCACCTATCAAAAGTATTTCAGTATTTTCTTCATTTAGTTGAGGGCATTTGTTATAAATGTAGCTATTGGTAGCAGAGAGTCATTCTGGTATGAAGTCACTATCTGTATCTTTTCCCCAGAAGTCAAAAAGTAGTTGCATGTCATAAATGTCAAGTTGGAAATTTGGCATGATGTCTGTTAGTCGTCGCACAATTGCTTTAAACAGTTATAAGGATAGAATGTAGACATGTAGATCTCCACATGAACGTGTGCACAGAAATAATAAGGCACTAGCCTGACTTTGCTTGAGTGCTGAAGCAACGTTTAGGGAATGATTTCGCACATTGTGACACATTTCAGAACACCCCTCCAATGCCTATTGGATGTTGACAGTAGGTTATGATTAATGTTCACTCTAATTATTTTTCTCTGTGTTTATGAACCGGTTTGCTGTTGTGCGCACATTATTTTCCATGTGCGTAACAGACTAACGAGGTAAGCCACTTTGTGAGCATGTGTATTTAGTGAACTACTATAGCAGAAGAGAGTTTGGAAAGGAATTTCCTCTTCCAGCCACTGCAATTATTGACAAATCTTACAACACTTCTTCCAAACACATAGGCTAAAATAAAATATGTCATATGTGATTAAACAGAAAACTCATCAACCAGTCCAAGACTTCAACATCTGTCACAGTACCTTGCAAACGTTTTATGCCACTAGAAAATCACTCATGTGTACTACAAAACCCAAATATCTCTTGTCATAAACGGATGTGGCTGTCAAGAAATTCAGACAGAATAGAACGTTTGCCGATGGATTCATGGCAATTAAAATCAATGTGCCAAACATGCTGATAGGAGTTCAAGTGCCACCTTAATGAAGTAATTCAAGGGCCAGGAAAACATGCTTCTAATAATTTGTGTAAGGATGATAATTGCATCAGAATAATAGCACCTCAAAATATGATGAGTAAATATTCCTGTGCCTCTGCTTACTATACACATTACGTTGTACTTTGAGTAGTGATAATACCAGCCTTACAGATAAGAGACATATACACCATTCATTTTTACTCCCTAAAAATGAAAATGTGCCCAACAAAAACAAGAAACAATTAACATTGTGTTGCTTCAAACCACAAAGCTCCACTGATATTTTTTGAATTAGTGACCAGCAGAGCAGTGGCATAGGAAGGAACATCTCAACAGGAATTTTAAGGGGAAGAATATTTTTTAATAAGCAGAAAGTATCCCTATTGGCAAAGCGAATAACTTTTTTACTCCCCAAAAAATCTTTTGACCTTAAGTAGGAGGGAGCAAAATCTGATTAGAGCCTTGCTTGTAACCCTGACATAGAAAGTGAAATGACAGGGAAAATAATATAGTCTATAGTTTTGCCCACCCTTCTGCACCAGAGCCTAGACAAATTAAACATTATGAATCCCTGTGTAAGAAAATCACATATATATGCCTTTTAAGTTAATGGCATCAAATCCCAAGAGATAACTATGGATCCCTCTTCTGTAACTCTTTATGAGTTAAATAAGATGCAGGGAGATGCTAGAGACGATACAGAGCACCTGGTTATCTTGAAAAGCCCTCAGCAGCTGAGCATAGAAAGAAAAAGAAGGTGCTGTTGTCTACACGGGTACTAATAATAATAATAATAATTTTGCATTTATATAGCACTACAAACCCTCAGGTATCTGAGCACTGCTTATTATTACCCACGGTTTGTGGTGCTCATTTATCAGAAGGATGAAAGGCTGAGTTTGGCCTTGCTGGGATTCAAACCTGCTTTAGCAAGCGCTGCATGGATGTCAAAGCGAGCGCTCTACTCGCTGTGCCACTTGACCAGCTGTAGAATTCCCTATCCTGTAGCAAACAAGGAACACATTTCCTTCAGTATACTACCGAAACGTCTGACTTGGTTTTTGAAATGTGCTGCTTTGTTCATCACCCGCAAGGAGTCAAGACCTGTGCTCTTCCACCCATACCTATCCCTGGCCCCTGTGCTAGCCTCCAATACTAGTTGATAGAGTACTGTAAAAAGAGGGATTGTAGCAGTAAACACTCACTGGGATATTTGCAGACCCACAATACTTTGCAAGCAAGGCATATTTAATGCTCAACATATTATGTGCATTTTGAGAATGTCATGATATTGCATGTATTCCATTCTTTTGCAGTGCATACAAGATTGTTTGCAACATATCACATCCTTATGTCATTGTGTAGGATTACACAGTGCGCATAGCAGCGAGTGACCATATAATGCGTGATGGTCTATGCCCAAAGGAACTCGGAACACTTGGAAATGAAGCAGATTGTGTGAAAAGCATTTTCCTGTCTGAATTTCCAGTGCCCTGATACTATGGACGAGTAATCCCAGGCATAGTCCATACCAATTAGCCCTTTCAGACAAAGTACATGATATTGCAATGTTGCTCTCCACCTATAGGGTAATGTTAGTAATGTTAAATGTTAAATGTCAAATTTTAAATGTATTTGTACCGTGCACCGTCACCAATGGAGTTGGTCCCCAGGCGCTCTGGCGGATCTGCTAGTGAGAAGATGGGATAGGTTGGTAAGGGGAAGAGGGAGTAGGCTAGTGAGGGGAGTGGTGTTCTGTTGACAGCTTCAACTCAGTATATACCGGGTGCTGAGCTTTGGTGCAAATATCGGGTCAATATCAGTCCTCGTGTGCTGTTGGTGTGGCTTATGCGTTGTTGCGGTGTTGTGACGTGCATGCGGGTTGTTGTGCGAGAGATGGTTGTGTGAGTTATTTTGTGTGAGATAAGTATGCAGAAATGTTGAGCTTTTTTGGTTAGTGGGTTATGTGATATTTAACATGCTAACATTCACAATTCTGCCTGCTAACTTTCACAATCCCAACAAGCGACTCCATTTAAGTGTTGCACTTGGTAATCTTCGTAATTCCATCTATGTGTGGCACTTGCTAACCTTCATAATCCTATCTAGATGCGACGCAGACTAATGTTCATGATTATAACTGTGGCGTTTGCTAACCTTCATAAACCTATCTAGATGCGATGCAGACTAATGTTCATGATTATAACTGTGGCGTTTGCTAACCTTCATAATCCTATCTAGATGCGATGCAGACTAATGTTCATGATTATAACTGTTGCGCTTGTTAACCTTCATAATCCTATCTAGATGCGACGCAGGCTAATGTTCATGATTATAACTGTGGCACTTGCTAACCTTCATAATCCTATCTAGATGCGATGCAGACTAATGTTCATGATTATAACTGTGGCGTTTGCTAACCTTCATAATCCTATCTAGATGCGATGCAGACTAATGTTCATGATTATAACTGTGGCGCTTGCTAACCTTCATAATCCTATCTAGATGCGATGCAGACTAATGTTCATGATTATAACTGTGGCGTTTGCTAACCTTCATAATCCTATCTAGATGCGATGCAGACTAATGTTCATGATTATAACTGTGGCGTTTGCTAACCTTCATAATCCTATCTAGATGCGATGCAGACTAATGTTCATGATTATAACTGTGGCGTTTGCTAACCTTCATAATCCTATCTAGATGCGATGCAGACTAATGTTCATGATTATAACTGTGGCGTTTGCTAACCTTCATAATCCTATCTAGATGCGATGCAGACTAATGTTCATGATTATAACTGTGGCGCTTGCTAACCTTCATAATCCTATCTAGATGCGATGCAGACTAATGTTCATGATTATAACTGTGGCGCTTGCTAACCTTCATAATCCTATCTAGATGCGACGCAGACTAATGTTCATGATTATAACTGTTGCGCTTGTTAACCTTCATAATCCTATCTAGATGCGACGCAGGCTAATGTTCATGATTATAACTGTGGCGCTTGCTAACCTTCATAATCCTATCTAGATGCGACGCAGGTCGATGTTCACGATTATAACTGTGGTACTGGCTAACCTTCATAATGCCATCTAAGTGTGGCACATGCTAAAGGTGGAGATACTGAGCATCACATTTGTCTTTCAAAATCTTTACAGGGCAAATTAATATTTGAGTTTTATACTGCGTTAACATGCAAGAGGGCCGCTTCAAAGCACTTGTGTGACTTATGTACTAAGAAGAGGAAATATGGCATAAGGTAACACATCCAGGTAGCCTGCTTACTTGCAGTCAGTATCTGCTATTTTAGCTGGTAGTTCGATAGTATTGTGTGGGTGACGCTTTTGGTAATGCACAATGAGTAACAGAAATTCAGGCATGTGAACCTTATTCATATTACACATAATACAAGTGGATGTAGGTATATGTCTGCTAACCTTTTGCAAAGCCAAGAGAGGAGGAGTCAAGGTTGTCCGGTACTATCTTAATGTGTCTAGGGCAGAAGTTAGAGTCATATGGTCAAAGTGTGGTAGAATCAAGCTTAGGAGACATGGGTGTGGCAGGAACATTATTTTTTCGTTAATGTGTGCAGGTATATCTTGGATGGATTCTTCTCTTCATGGAGCCAGTTTTTCATATTAGTTTTTTACCTCTTATGTGTGTATTTTGCTTTTTAGGGATTTTAGGTGTTTATGGTCACCGTGTAATGCAAATTAGCAGAATATCAAGACTAGTTGCTTATTTTAAGCGAAAGCAAATTTAAATGAATTGCTGTGGCTCGTGCCTCATTAAACATGTTTGAACAGGTGAGAATTGTCTGTGTGCGCTGCTAAACATCTTCTGAGCGGCACCCAGAAGGAAGCTGGGCAAGCGCACATGCGCACAGCTTAGGGGGAACACTGAGGATGTGTTGCTTGTATGTGTCATTTGCTGCTAACTGGTGCAGGCAGTTTAGAGTTGTTTATCAGTTGGAGTCAGCCACCCTAAGATATTTCTATTTGTGATGTTGATATAGGTGAACTGAGTGCTCCCACCAGGTCGGAACGCAGATTATTTATTGTGTGACAGGCATTCGGGTTTATGAGATGTTTTGGAGTTATGAAAACACTCTGATATTCACCATCAGATCTGATGACTACCCTTGTAGTAAAAACAACTGCATTACTTATAAATTGCAGTTACAAGTTAACAGATTGAAAATACACTTTTAATGTTCCTGGTGACATCCTTTAACGTCACGCGCTGTGCCGTCCTTACAATTGAATTGACAGAATCATAAGCCAATGTATTTAGGACTTCCTATCCAGCATCAGGGCTAATCCTGTCTCCTAGACATAGATCACTAGTGTGTTACACATATTAATACAAAACGGTCTGTTATGGCACCTATTAGGCAGGCTCTTGAGCAATCAATTGTAAATAGTAAATCTTCTTCAAAAAGATGTGATTCCTCCAAAAATTCTGCCGTGGACACGTTTAGGTGTTATAACATTGCTATTTTACTGAGTATTTTGCTCTTAAAAAGGAGATTTGGGAAAGGATGACAATTTGACAGTTATTATGGGTCGGCATCTCATTTCTTCAGGACTAGGGTGATCTCCAGCATTCAACACTGTCTGCCACTCTATCCTGCGTGCCTGCCTCTATGACATACGGTTTCTGAGGTATGACTGAGTTGGATTAGATCCTTTTTACAACATAGGCAACATCAATTATTACTATACCCATATGAATTGCACACCGGATCATCTACATGCAGTGTAAATGGGCTTGGTAGTACATTTTTTCTTCTGGGTGATCAATTTACAGAGCTCACTCAGAAGGTCTTTCGCTTTCTATGACAGCAAAATAATATTTTTGAAAAAGAACATCACTTAAATAACATTCACAAACATGAATTTCAATTTGAGACTACCTGGATTGAAGGAGACTTCCATACTTAGTAATTAAAATCATGCAAAAGAATAACAATCGTGCATGCACATGGGAACAAGACCAGTTGGGAAAGAAAATGGGGAAAAAGATGCAGAAATTGACAATCTTACACTGCACAGTCACCTTATTGTATTAATGATCAACATGATTTTATACAAGTTACACAACAAATTCCATTGTAGTAAAGTCCTATGTGAGAAACAAGTAATGATGCTATAAATTATACATTCACTTTTAGCCTCAATGAGGAGCTCATACCTCAACTACCAAAGCAGCAAACTGCTACAGTGTGTGTAATAGCAATCCAATGTTTTAAGAATGTGTTGCTGTGCCCTTCATAAACTCTTTTTAAAAGGATTCTTTATTAATGAAGCCCCTCTGCAGTTGTCCTCCTGTATCACAAGTCCTTTCAAGGTCATTCATTTTGCAATATAAAACCTAGTGCTTGATGTTTCAACCGAGTTAGTGTACATTCGACAAGTGCGTTCACAGCAGAGCATACCCATCCTCACTGAAAGGTTTTCCATAGTTGGCAGCAAATTTAACATCATTACTATGGAGGTCATTACGATTGCGACGGTAAGGGGTTAACGGCGCTGGTAAGGATGCCGGTGCCATTAACCCCTTACCGCCGCATTCTGAGGTAAAACCAGCCATCCTTAGCGGGAGCCGCTAAGAGACCAGGGAGCTAATAACAGGCCCACTATTTACGGGCCCGTTATTAGCTCCCTCCCCATTCCCATTGAGCCCTATGGGTGCTCGAATGGGAATGGGGAAGGGTATTTTGAAAGGGGACTTACGGGGTCCTCCAACATTATAATGACCCGGTAAGTCCCCATTCAAAGAACCCGGACCCGAACACGACTTTGGAGGCAGCCGAGGCAGCCATGGTGCTTTTAGCACCATGGCTGCCTCCAAACTTGTAATGACCCCTGTCATATGTAAACAAGGGAATTCTATGGGCCTCATTACGAGTTTGGAGGTAGCCATGCCCTTAAGAAGGGAATGGCTGCCTCCAAACTCGGGTCCGGGTTCCTTGAATGAGGAATTACCGGGCCATTCCAACCTTGGAGGACCCGGTAATTCCTTATTCAAAAAACCCATCTCCATTCCAATTTGAGCCCCATAGGGCTCAATGGGGATGGAGCTAATAATAGGCCCGTTAATAACGGGCCCATTATTAGCTCCCTGGTCCCCTTGCGGGATTCGCAAAGGACGTCTGGTCTGACCAGACGTTCAGAGCGGGTCCCGCAAGGGAACCTCGTAATAGGGCAGAATGGGTTTACCGGCACCATTAACGGCACTGTTAAACCCATTCCGCCCACCTCGTAATGAGGCCCTATGTATTTGGGTGGCTCAATTATAGATGGGACATATGATAGATATCTGTTAGCGTATTTCAAAGTACATCTATCAATCTTGTTTTGATTGTGATCTCTACTAATTACCTCATCCCTCAATTTACGTTTGAGAACAGTGATGGGTGTAATGTACATATTTTGTTTATGTATTTCATTCAGCATGTTTTGAACTTGCTTGCAGTGAACTGCAGTTTACGTGCGCTGCGTTGAACGAGTTGTTTTTTAGTCCTCTTACTGTGTTTGCTGGCACTAGTTGGAATGTATTGAATGAAAGATGAATGTTTGCAGAGTCGATATTTCACAGATCAGATTCGTAGCTCGTTCCTAATACAAGCCAGGGAGGTGCTTATGGGAATATCTAGCATTTTTCTTTAAAAGAGAAGCATTCTATACACTGCATCTTTTCCCAATTTCGATAGATCTACACTTCACAACCATATAACAAGGCTGGGCACAGTTTTGTGTTATAACTATCTGTCAACAGTTTTAGGCTGTATCCACCATAGCTCTTCAATTGATTCTGCAGAACCTTCAGACTGTTAGTAATTTGAATACATGTTCTTTTTAGTATTTTAAGACGTGGCATCCAAGTCAAAAGATCTTCAACAATGATTACTAAATAAGGGTAGCTGCCTCTTTTGCATTCACCACCTTCCATGTGCAGGTCAATGCTGGTCTTAAGGTATGTCTTGTAATGTCACTTCAGGGTCATCCATGAGATGAAGAAAAGAAGAGCCTAGCCGAACAGGAAGAATAGGCAGAGTGCTATTGCTCCACGGCAAAAGAGCGCAGGCCAGGTTTACTAACTACTAGCTGGTTGCATAAGAGGAATCTACGAGTAAGTGCCTTAAATAGGCTGTGAGGATTGCCCTAGTAGCTAGCCAAGTAAAGTAAATATTGCCCATGGTCTTTTTATTTGCACCCAATGTCCAATGCACTCTACAGATTTATCTTCACACCCTTCTGCACAACGTTCCCTTTGTCCTTCTTACTGTGCACGCATTTCCTCACAGTGCCTCACTGACACATTTTTTTTCTGGATGACAGTGCATCGATTTCTGAATCCGTACACTGACAACTTGTATTTATTTAGTGTGTCTGGTTTATCATAAACAAAGACACTCCACATCAAATCCAATAAATTATACTTAAACCATGATATATATCTTATTTAAAAAAAAGTGAATTAATCTAAACAAATCCATAAACATGAATTGCTTTGCCATTTAAAAAACGTATTTTAAATAATGCAGAATTCCACTTCTGAAAATATTAAAGAGATCTGTTTTCTTAAAAACAATGTCAACCAACATTGTTTGCATTAATATTTTCGAAGGAGATGGTCTCAAATACTCTTGATAGGGAAAACCTTTTTCTAAATTAATAAAATGTGAGGGCCAGTGTAAACACTAAGCTTTTTTCTTCCGATTTTTTAATGCAATAAATAACATCATTTTCATATATATTAAAATGCCATTAATTTAAGATCTCTTCTCTAAAACCTTTAAATCTTTTAAATTGTAACTCATTCATATTGAACCTTACCAGGAATACTGTATTTTTAAATAAAAACATAAAATCCTAATCAGGGCTCTGGTTTAAAGAGATGTTGATTCCAAATCTATCTTTAAAACCTGTATCGGGACTCCCTTGGGAACTTTCAAAATACATTTCCTAAACTTCCCCTCAAATGTGTCAAGCCATTAAGATCCCAGGTAGTTTCTTATGTTGATTCCATACACGATTATTGGTAGAATAGTTTACTAATATACTTGTATTAAGTGTGTAATGGTATAACTAGCATACCGATTGTCAAAAGCTTTCAACCTCAGAATCAAGTGCTGGACTTTACTATAATAGAAAGTTAGACCTATTTTTATGTATTAGGAAGCCACAATATTTGATTTCTTTCAATTCTGAAGTTTGACTGAATGTAAATAACAACTAAAACCCTAGTTCCGGATACAAAGCTCATTACTTTCGCTTTATCTTAATGAATACCTAAACAATTATTTTAGCACAAACTCTGATAGCTTTAAGACTAAGCTGAAGTCTGATTCTCGTATGATCCACAACAAGTATGCCATATGCAAACAGCAACTGGTTAATCATTTGACTTTACAGCAATGGGGATAGTTATTATGTTGTTACAAATATTCTCCAAGGCAGATAAATATAAATTAAATTAAATTAGGACCAAGACACCACCTTATTTCAAACCTCTTACAATGTCTATTTTCTTCATAAGCTGACCAGCCTCACTTAGTTTAACCTTTCACCTGGTATTAGTAATAGTCCTCTATCAATACCCCAACTGTGTAATGTGTGCCATAATAAATCTCTATGTACTTTATCAAATGCTTATCTGAAATCAATGAAAGCAACATAGATCAAAGGACCTCATACATTATAGTTTTGTTTCAGGGCATGTTACAGTATTATTTCCATTGAGCTTGTACAATATCAACTCACTGCTTTGCAGAGCAGTTCAGCACAGGTTCATTTTACTTTCCCCCAGGTTATTTACGAATGCGATTTTCCTCACATCTTTATTCTGAACATTTCCATAGCTCTGGTCAATTTCTAACACAGGAATCTGTTAAAAAATGGTTCTTTGAAACTGACATAAACAAAGGGAGAGAGCTTCTTGTGAAGAGTTTTGCTTATGTTACTTTGTTGCAAGAGTAAACGCTTGCCATCCAGCCTGAAACTAATTTCTCTGCTCTTTCACAGTTTTTACTTGACACACAATGCCTTTCCGGGAGGAATGACCCTCCTTTGATGGTGTTCCTCCTGAAGATAGCTGGGCATGGATGTGTTTTACTGGAACCAAACTGTGCAATGTTGAAAAGATGGAAATAGCAGCAGTGTGCAGTCATTTTAAACACAGAACATTTTCTCTTTCAGTTGGAAGTCTTGAGCTGGCAGCATAGCTGCGCTGAGCCAGGCTGCTATTTAATTCTTCTTTTTGGTCCACATGAAGAAAATAACTGCAGTCAACCTCTGGGTGTTCTATGTTCCATCTCGCCCCATATGTGCTCTGCAGAGCCAGCGCAGCCATTATTTTTGGTAACTGCTAAAAAAGTGCAGTTTTGATGCTAGGGAATAAGTGCTCGGCAGAGCCAGAAAAGCCATTCTTCTTGTACTTGCTGAAAATGCAGTTTGTGGTGCAGGGGAGTTCTGCTGGGCTGGTAAATGTACCCCCAAAGAATCCCCCCAGATTTCCCAGGACTTCTTGTTGAGGGAGAGTAGGGCAAAGTGGGGTTCATCGGGTGGAGTTCTTTCATCAGGGAGTGGTACGCCAAGATCCTCCCTTCATCTTTCATTGAGGAGTGTGAAGCGACACCCCCTTTCCTTCCTTCCCTTTCCAAGTCCCCGGGGAGGTCCTCATCGGTCTAAGAGGGCATGGAATTAGTACTCTAATAGGAGATAGATAAAAACAGGTTTTAGAATCTTTCACTGACTGTCTTTCCGGAAGGTTGACATCAGTGGGACAAGGCATACATGTATACAAATCAGGGATCTTTGAACAATGTCAGACAACAGCTTACTTAACAACACAAATACATGATTGAATTTTACACCATAGTTTTATTACATATTTTTGCAATAACACTGAAGAAAAGTACTCCCGGTTAGGTATATATACCTATGGACCTACCTATTCCCTTCTGATTTTTCTTTTTCTTTTTTCTGATTCTCCAGATTTCTCCTCTATGTGACTTTCTCTTGGCTCCTCAATCAGCTGCAAAGTGTGTCCGGGGTGACAACTTTTTTAACTGGTTAAGGTGGATGCATTTCTCTTCTGACAGCTCTCCTTTGGGGATGTGGATTCTGTAGGTGACAGGTGAAATTTTGTCTACAATTTCAAAGGGACTGCGCCGGGATGGGAGACATTTTCTCTCCTTAGTCTGGTTCCTATGAAAATTGTACAAGTAGACCCTGTCTCCTACTTGGTATTCCTTTTTGGCTGTATTTAAATCATATTGAGTTTTCATCCTCTCTGCCTATTTCTCCAGATTCCGCTGAGCGTACGCAAAAGAATGCTGAAGGTGTTTTCTTAGATTCTGAACATATTCATGTATTGTGGAGGCATTTATCAGTGTCTGCTCTTGTGTTCTATAGAGCAGATGCTGAGGTAGCACCAGAATCTGCCACAAACTTTTTTAGAATGCTCACAAATGTTTTACTGTACCTCTCATCTCCCCCACTAGAGGATAGCGGTATGCAATATAGAGTTTCCTTTTTACCCCAAGTATCTCCCACATCTTTGTCATCACTTCACTGGTGAAGTGACTTCCTCGGTCTGACTCAATCCTTTGGGGTAGGCCAAAATGTGAGAAGATGTGATTGATCATCAGGGCAGCTGCTGTTTCTGCCTTGCAATTTGGGGCCGGGAGACATTCCACACATTTGGTAAACAAGCGTGTTACTGTTAACATTTACTTGTTCCCCCTAGAGGAGCGGATCACGGGCCCAATAAAATCTACTTGTAAATCTGAAAAAGGCAGTGCCATCCCCCTCTTCTGGACGGGAGCTTGGTGTGTGAGTGAACTTGGCTGAAATTGTGCACACACAAGACACCGCTTCCAATATTGGTCGAGGTCCTGCCCGATGTGTGGCCAGTATGCAATCCAGAGTAGTATGAAATCCCCGATGACCGACTGTGGCTGCGTCATGGGCATGGCTTAGTATCAGGCTCCGGAATGAGGTAGTTAGCACCCACTGGTCACATCCAGAGATGGATCTCCTTACCAACAAACCGTCTTGGTTTCGGAACATTTTGGGACACTTCATCAACACCCTGAGGTCCTCTTTAACAATGTAATCGGTTTCTGTCAGAGGAAAGCTCACAGGTTCCTCAATGTGTTTATAAAATTTCCCAATAATCAGATCCCCTTTTTGTGCCGTGATTAAATCAGCATCTGGGGTTACCTTAATTCACTGGGTAGTTGAGAGTTCATTGTGAGCATTTGTCTGGGAGCTGGTGACAGCAGTGACTTGGATTTCCCTCAACAGCGACTCGATCTCAAGGAGATCCCCTTGGATGGCCCCGGTTTTGGCCAACTGATCAGCCAGGTCATTTCTAGTTTTGTCTGGCCCCTCTATTCTAGAATGACCCTTAATCTTTTTCCAATAGATGGTCATCCCATTAGAGGTGACCAGGTCATCAATATTTTGTATGAGCTTGCCATGTTAAAGCGGTTTGTTATTTGCACACAGCATGCCTCTGGTTCTCCAATTGATCAGGTGCTCCATGAACCCGTTCCAGACATAATCTGAATCAGTGATTATGACCAGTTCGTGGAGTCGGTGTTGCACGACAGTGAGGATGGCCTGGTGAACTGCCATCAACTCTGCCACCTGACTACTTCGGGGACCGATTTTGTACCCAGCGCAGGGCTGCGGGGCATCATTCACCCAGGCATTCCCAACGCCGGCCACCAGTTCCTTTTCCCCGTTGTTATCAACATGCTAAGCGCATCCGTCCACATAAACTGTGGGCATCCCCTCGCACTTCTCTTCTTAATAGACTTTGTGCAGGGAATTCAGGTACGCCTCCATGATGTCCTGGGTTTTGAGACTTTCATCCTCGAGACAGTTTTCTCTGGCATCATCATGCAAGTCAGCCAGACCTTGGGCGAGGGGACTCTTCTTGTTTTGGCCACATCTGACCTCCACAGGAAAGCCTTGCATGGACAGAATCCAGGAGGTAATTCTGGAATTACTTACATTTCCTGCCCGGATTCTATCACTTTGGAGGTATTGCAAAGGCTGGTGTGCAGTCTCCACTATGATGTGCTCCCCCTGGATGAACGGGTGGTCATTTTTCAATGCCCACACCATTGCCAGGAGTGCCTTCTCACAATCGTTGAATTTTTCCTCCACAGAGGATAAGGTCTTGCTTGCATAGGAGATGACTTTATTGACCTTCGGCCTCATTACGACTTTGGAGGTAGCCATGACGCTGTTGGTGCCATGGCTGCCTCCAAAACCGTGTCCGGGTCCCCTGAATGGGGAAATACCGGCCCATTCTGAGTATGGAGGGCCCAGTATTTCCCTATTCAGGGAACCCGGACCCGGACCTTCCCCATTCCCATTCGAGCCCCCATAGGGCTCAATGGGAATGGGGAGGGAGCTAACAACGGGCCCATCACAAGAGGGCCCGTTGTTAGCTCCCTGGTTCCCTCGCTGGACACGCTATGGATGTCTGAATAAACCGGACGTCCACATCGGGTCCCGCGAGGGAACCTCGTAATAGTGCAGAATGCGTTTAATGGCGCCAGCACCATTACCAGGACCATTACCGGCACCGTTAAACGCATTCCGCAATAGTTATAATGAGGCCCCTTGTCATAATACTGCTGTCAAGCATGTATTCGAGAACCCGATCTCCAAGAAGAACTCCTTGTTTTTGACAGGGTAAGCTAGACAAGGTGCTTGTGAGAGACTTCTTTTGAGTTGTTTTACTGCCTCAGCTTGCTCTGGACCCCACTCCCAGTTGACCCCCCCTTCAACAGATGGACCAGGGGTCTTGTGACCTCTGCGTAATCCTCGATGAACTTCCTATTGTAGTTAGTCAGTCCCAGGAGGCTTCTCAGCAGAGTTGTGGGGTCTTTCAGTTTTAGTAGTGCTTCCACTTTCTTCACCTGGGGACAGAGACCCTCAGGGGTTATTTCATGTCCCAAGAAGTTGTCATGGGTCCTGCACCAAAGTGCCTTCTGGAAGGACAGTTTTGCTCCAGCAACCCTCAACTGGGTCAGAACATAGCAGATTTCCGCTATGTGTTCCTCCACAGTTGAGCTTTTCATCAAGACATCATCCACATAGGCAGGTTACCCCTTTCACCCAAGTCGGGCATGGCCTTGTGTAGGAAGATGTTGAATTTGTTGCCAGAGTTTATGTATATGAGGGAGTCCGGGTCCATGTGTAGTGCTGTCCCCCAAAGGTAAAGGCCAGCTTGTACTGGTCCTCCCTACTGACAGGCTCAGTCCAGTATCCATTTGTCAGGTCAATGGCGGTGTACACCTTTGATCACTGGATCTGGGCCAGCGTGGGGTCAATGTAGGGAATAGGCCATCGGGACATGTGGACCCATTTGTTCAGCTCCCTAAGGTCTGCGCAAAGTCTCCATTGGCCATTTGGTTTTAAAATCCCCAGCACCAGATTATTAAAGATGCTGTGGACTGGACAAATTATCCCATAGGGCTCTAGGTTTTTGATAATTTCTGTCAGGGACTCCATAGATGCGAGAGGCAAGCAATATTGCTTCGCAAACACAGGAGTCATCCTAGGTTCCGTGGGAATTGAGGTAGTATGTATCTTGGTGCGACCACAGTCGTACGAGTCCACAGCAAAGATATCTTGAAAATCTAAGAATACCTGTTTCAACTTTTGCTTTTGTTCTTTAGTCTCACAGGCATCAGCGAGGTTGACCCGCTCTTCAACCATCTGCCTGAAGCCTGGAAAGACTTTGGGTTTCGGGATCTCAGCGGCCTCCTCCAGCTGGGTGGAGAGCTCTCCGGTTAAGGTGTTGACCTGGACAGAGGGTTTCAGGTAGGCGAGGCAGTCCGTGTGGGCCTGGAATACCACCTCATCCTTCCTGATGTGACAGAACACCTCTTTCCCCCCCATAAGGGCAGCAAGAGTATGTTACAATCATCCATCCTGCTCCCTCCCAACTGCCCTGCTTCACTGCACACTCAGCAACACACCGAAGTAAGCACATGGGAGACCAGAGGTAGAAGGGTATTCGCATATAATGAAAGCACATATCCAAACCGCCTGGGTGGACTGCTCTGCTCCCCCAGGCCGGCAACATCCTTATATACAGTTTAGGTGGATACCCCAGTCCTAATCCACATTACTCATGTCAAAAGGGATGCCTGCGGCCTGCATCCGGGCCCATGTATGGAGTTGTAGCAATCAGAAGCCAAGTGATAAAAGTCTCCAGGTTCTTGTAATGGACTGTTTCCTGCGCACAGGGCACTGTGGCCTTGGGTTCTGCTTACAGCTTGTTAGGCACTCGTTTGTGCTGTGTACATTCTCTGAGCAATGGTTTCCCATCCCTGGAAGCATGATGGTCACGCATTCCACAGCCACAATGACCTTGCTTGATGCCAGATCCCATCTCCACCTGTGCAGGGCCTCTGAGAAAGTAGAAAAAACACATAATTAGATCACATAACATACGCCCACTTTTCTTTTTCATTGCTTTCATTTTAGCATTGCCTAATATTTCGCATTTCTACATTTTCCATACCCCTCCTAGCTATACATTTTATAAGAGCGATGATGCAATATATACACAGTAACATTATTACCAAGATCATGATGCCTGCTGCAATTTTGTGTCCAAGTTCTCCCATAGGCCCTGTTAGCAATGCCCACCAATCAATTGATCTACTGCCATCCAAAGCTATCTGTTGGTATATCTTTGCCTGTTGTCTTATAACTGCAATGTCTTTTGTTATAATGTCATCTTCTTCTAAGTATACACAGCAAGAATTGGTAAAAGTAGCGCACACGCCTCCTTTGTGTGCTAAAAGTAAATCTAAAGCCATCCTATTTTGCATAGCTGTTGCCCCTATGCTATGTATCTCTTTTTGTTTGTGCCATAATGCGTCTGCTGTCGCATTGGTAAACAGTTCTAAGGATGCAGATATGTTCACTATGCCCCTTTCTAGTCCAGATATCCCCAGTGATGGGATCAATATTCTTACAAATTGGTGGAACCCTGTGTTACGTACCACCAATGGGTTCTCCCCGCTGTCCCTTTTTGTCCTTTGTACCCCTTTATTTAATACCAAAATGGTCACGTTTGGTCGCAAATGCCCTATGGTGAAGACCCCTTCCCATTGTCTTGGCAGTGTTTGTTAGGACGGCCCTCTGCATAGCCAATACACCCCTTGTATTTATAGGTGTATTTGGTAGCTATCTCCATTATACAGTAACCCATTGTATATTGCCAGGTCCACAAAGTAGCTTGTTTAATTTCTACTCCCTGTGTCCTTACACCTACAATCATCTTCTCTTATTATGCGTCCCCTTGCATCCACTATATCCCTGTGTATGTCATACATGATTACATTTTGCTCTCTGCGCCCATCCTCATCATAACACTTGCATATTCTTTTAAATCCATATTTGTAACTTTCTCTTGTGTCTATCGTTATTGTCATGGCACAGTGCTCTTATCTTCCTACCGCATAGTCCTGTGGTTTCGCTCCACCCCCACCCCCTGATTTAATGCAAAATGGTGCAAACAGTGATTCTTGGAACGTAAATGAAGGTACAACCCATCCTGTTTCATCCTTTCTAGTCCATGCCCTTACATCCCGCACCCATTTATCCATAGTAAATGGTTCTGCCACCAGCGGTGTCCCTTTTTGTGCATGCGTAAGGAACTGTGAACATAACCAGCAACTGGATATGTTGAAAGTATCGGCCACTGCCTGTGTGATGTTGATGAAGCCATTCATATGCCATTTTGCTGTGGTGATCGACAGTAGTGAGAGCATGGGCCATATGCACAGGCGCATCTGGAAGACAAAAATAGACATATATTTATCCAGATACCTCTGTAGTACCTTTTTTGGTGCGTGCTTTCCATACTTTTTTCACGCCCTCCTTTCTGCCCCTATTGTGCTCACTGCTTTCCATGTATTTGCTTCCATTTTCACTCTTTTCAGTTGGCTGTGGTGTCTCATAACTAGACCTTCACCGACCCATTGGTCAATACAGTATACAATGTTACTTATCCCGTCTGTTACAGTGTATGGTCCTTTCCATTTAGTTGACTTTTTGCAGTTCTACCCTCATTACGTAAAATCACAGTGTCCCCTATGGGTAGTATCATCTCCTTTCTTGTTTTGCTGTGCTTTCTTGCTGTATCAATGTCAGTTTGTGCCTGTGTTTCTATTGTCATTTTGCGGATGGCCTGTGATCTATTTACCAGTGCTGATATGCAATCTGCATCTAAAACTTCATAATCTTTGGGTGCCCCTTTTGTCAGTGGCAGCAATAACCTCTCAGTGCTGGGCATGCTTTTTCCGAACAGTATTTCGTACGGCGAGTACCTGGTAGCTGAGTGTTGTCTGGATCATATTCCGTGTAGTACGAATGGAAGCAGTAAGTCCCACTGTGATCCTTCTTCATCCATTATTTTGAACAGTTCCTTTTAATTTCCATATTAAGTCTCTCCACCACTCCCGCACTCTCCGGCCGATATGGAATGTGAAATCTTTGTTCTATTCATAGTCTGGCACACAATGTTCTTGTTAGTTCATCGGAGACGTGCCCGCCATTATCTGATGTCATTTTTGATGGGATGCCAAACCTTGCTATTATGTCCTGTAGTAGGATGTCTACCGTTGTTTTTGCAGAGCAGTTTCTTGTTGGGAATGCCTCTGGCCATCTACTAAATGTGTCAATGATCACCAATATGTATCTGTGTCCTTTTGCTGTTCTTGGCAATGGACCCACGTAGTCTAGATGGATATGTTGCCATGCTTCTGTACTTCGGTGCTCGTGTTGGAGTAGTCCCATCTTCTCTTTTCCTCTTCTGTCTCTTTTCCAGAAGGTCACGCAGTTTTCCACGTGCGTTCGCCAATCTTCCCTTTTCATTGGCCACCAGGCCATTGCTGTCATTCTGCGTAACCCATTCTCCCCTCTCTCGTGTGTCCAGTAGCCGTGTGCCCATTGCAAGACATCTTTCCTCAGGATGGTGGGCAGTATTGTTACCCATTGTCCATGTGGTTTGTACCACCATGTGCTGTGCTTTCATCGTACAACATTGCACTCTTTATTTGCGTTGATGAATTCCATGTGTGCATCGTCTTCCTCCTGTAAGTCTGACAGAAGTTTCTCCCTTCCTTTCTGTTCCTTTGTCTTTCCCTGCGTAGTGTTATTTTCAGTGGTCCCTCCCCCGCTTCGGCATACCAATCTTCCTCCTCTGTCTGTGGTTTTGGGGGGGGTGGTGCCGGCCGTTCTTCTTCCAGTCCTTCTCTTTGCTCTGTTGTTTGGGCCCGGTCCTGTTCTTGCAGTGGGTGCCATGGGGGGTACCGGTATACATGAGTATTCTTTTATTGGCAATTTTGCTGTCGCATCTGCCCTGTTTTTTCCTTCAGCCCATCGTCCTTTTGTCTTGTGAACTTTTGTTTTGATGATCCATATTCTGTTGTGCTGTCCCGATAATTCATCAATGTCTTTCCATTCCTGCTCGAATTTTATAGCTTTACCATCGGTCCCTCGATAGTGTTGTTCTCTCCACCATTGCAAGTATATGGTGAGCCCTTTAAACAGATAGGGGGACAGTAAGGGGTTAACGGCGCCGGTAAGGATTCACCGTTTCTGTCCTGCATTCATGGGGCTCATCTATCTGCATACCGTCTACTGGTATGTATTTCTCTCCTCCTTCCTCAAAGTGTAGTGTGATTGTAGTTAATAATGCAATCCATTTACCTATCCTCTGTGTACTGATATTCCCTTCATACATTTTGGAGGATAATAACATCTGTAGGGGTTTATGGTTTGTTTTAATGATGCATTTAGCCCCTCCCGTTATGTATCTAAATTTGTTGCTTGCCCAGTATAGTGTGCATAGCTGTCTCTCGCATCTGGAATATTTCAATTCTGTTATTTTGTAGTTCAATGAATTACATGCCACCAGTTGATGCGTACCCCCATATTTTTGTGTCAGTATGGCGGCCTGTGTCCTTTCTGATATGATTGGCCATATGTAAAAGAGCATGTCTGGATTTGGGCTTACTAACGATGGTGCCCCGTTCAATAAATCCTTCAATTTCTGAAAGGCCTCTGTGTGTTCTTCAGTCCAATCAAACCTTACGGATCGTAATAGGTCGTATAGTATTTTTGTGTGTTCTGCAAATAGGGGAGTAAAGTTTCTTGAGAATCCCAAGATCCCTATGGCCCTGTGTAGTGCAGTGTGATCCGTTGGGAGGGGTAATGAGTTAATCAATTGTAGTCTGTCTCTGCATATGCTTTTTCCTTTTCCTGATATTGTTACCCCTAGAAATCGTACCTCTGCTTGGCAAATTTGTGCTTTCCCACCCTTCAGTTTGAGTCCCCCTCTTTGTAGTGCCACTAGCACTTCCCCTAGATGTGTCTTATGTAGTTCTTCTGTCTCGCTACACACCAATACGTCATCTAAATATTGGATGACATTTTTCATGCATGTTAAGCCCTGCAGTATTCGTTTCATGGCAGCGTGGAATATTGTGGGGCTGTCTCTGAGTCCTTGTGGTAACACATTCCATACATACACCACCCCTTCAACCGTGAATGCTGTTAGTTCCCGTGAATCCTCATGTAATGGGAGAGAGTAGAACCCGTTGGAGATATCTAAGACACTGAAGACCCTCATGCCTGGCTGTATTTTTGCCATAATTTCCGGGAATGAGGCAACTAACTGTGGTCTGGACTGTAAATGTTGGTTGATTATGCGGTAGTCAATTGTTAAACGGAATGAGTCATCAGGTTTCTTCACTGCCCATACCTGTGATACAAATGGTACCCACCCTGTATGTTCTATAATGGCCCCCCTCTCCTGTAGGGCCCTTAGTATATCATTTATTTGTTCTGCCGCCTCAGGGGGTATTCCATAGGGTTTTACGTATCGTGGGATGCTTGTTAGTTTTAATACCACATTATCCTGCGTTCTCCCAAAATCTAGCCTGTGTTTTGCCCATATGTCTGGAAACATCTCCTCCCACTCTGTTAGAATGCCATTTGTGTGTGTGAGGATATGTGTGTCACCCTTCGTTGTTGCTGTGACAACCGCCATTGGTATCACTTGTACTATGCCTGGTGTACCTTGAAGGCAGAGGTATAGATTTACTAAATCAATCACCACCCCCCCTTTTCAACAATGTGTCAATCCCCAAAATATCCACCCCCTGTGGCGCATGGCTGCTTGCCCATATCCACCCCTTTTAAACAGATCTTTAGTTCCTTTATTGGGGAAGTAATTATAGGGCCGCCCAATCCCTGCATTTTTGTCAATTTCAAATGTTTGGTGTCTGTAAATTCACCCTTAGTCAGAGTTAGTGCCGCCCCACTATCTACCAATATGGTCGTATTGTGTGTGACTCCACCAGCGGAGAAAGAACCTCTGCCATCATGCGGCCCAATCTATCTTGGCATAGGGGTATCACTGCGGCCTCCAACTCTGCTGGTTGGTCCCTGTCCTAGTACCTGCTGGAGCTTGTCACAGCAGCCACTGGCGTTGCCCCTGTTCTGGTCACCTGCTCTCTCAATTTCTGCGTTTTCTCCTTTATGTCATTTAACTCTTGTTGTTGCTCCCAATATGTAACCCAGGGCCGTATTACCCCTTTTGCATTTTGGTACAATTTAGCCCCTGTCTTTCTATCGTACAACACCTTGCCCGCTGTACCTCTCCCGTGTCCTCTGCCTCCTCTACCCCTGCCCCGAAAAAATGTTGAATCCTCGCTGTATCTTTCTGCATCATAGGTAATATTCCTCACTGGTGTGAGTGTTTCCCACTCCTGCTCCTCCATGTACTTGCCCTGTGCCCACTCTTTACATTCTCTTACAGGAATAATTTTTCGCACCGCTAGCCATGTATCATCAGCTGCATTAAAAAAATATGGCCATCCCTGGAACGTCTTTATTCTCTCTTCCACATCCACTTTCCCTTCCACCACCCTTGTAATGTCATCCGGTAGCAACTGCCAAATGGTCATCTCTTCTGCCAAACCTGGGTCCCTCATCAATGTCTGAGTTAGCATATCTGCAAAATCGGACGGGCTCTGATCCCTTCCAATCTTTGGTACCTGAATTAGCTTAGGAAATGCCAGTATTCTGTGGTGCTTTTTCATCAGTGCCATAATGGGATCTATGCTCAACCTCCATTTTGTCCCTGCCCCCTTTGCTACATCCTCTACCAAGTTCATGTCGTCCACATCATAAAATCCTGGAATTATTAACCGTGATGGGTTACATACTGCTTTTAATATCATTATTACTTGACCCCTGTCCAATCGGTATGCATCCAGCGTTATGTATGTAGAGTGCAGAGCGCTAAAAAGTTCCATCGGACCTGCCCCTCCATACCGGGGCATTTCTTTGAGGAGTGCTAACATTTTCATAATGTCCTATGGCCTACTTTGGTGGGGTTCCTGTAACTCCTGTGAGCCCTCAGCTCTTTTAAGGTCCTGTTCGATATGTATCCCTACTTCCCTATCCTTTTGTGCAATATTGTGCACAACATCCCATTTTCCCATAACCTCTTTCACCCTGTCCCACACAACTTTTGTCACATTATTATAGTTTATATTATCCAAATCTAGCTCGGCTCGTAATTCATCCACCGTTGGTGTATTAGCCACCTCTGTTTTTGTAAAATTTCCCCCAGTTGGTAGTGATATTGGTGCCATTATAACTTCTTTATTATATGGTGGTGGGTTTACATATTCCTCCTGTTGCGTAGTTTTTACAGGCAACACCGGATAGGCCCAATCATCTTTGTCTGGGTGCTGTTGTCTGTATACCTCGAATGCATTTTTGTGCATCTCTAGCTCCTCTTGACAATCTGCCAGCTGCTGTCTAATATCTTCACACTCTTGTGCCTTTAGCACAATAGTAGACGACATTTGTATACAGTGAGTATTTGGCATTTGCTGTGCATACATGAGGTAATCTCTCATGTCGCACAGCAGTACAGTTTGTCGTGTAACCTCATCATTTACCCCTTTAGTTATGCGATACATTTTCCAGAGACATGTCACAATGACATGTGTCTTATTTTTGTAATCATATTTTTTCCCTGTGGTGAACAGTAACTCATCAATTAAATCATCCACTGTTCTCGGAGGCCTGTCAATATTCAACCACATGCATATCCCCTTCTTATTTCTTAAAAAGTCCTCAATAACCTCTTTAGCCTCCTCTTCCCACCTGGTCAGTGGACTGGGGTCCGCCATCTGTCTTATTCCTTCTGTCCCTATTGACCCTACCGCAGTGAAAGCTTCCGACCCTGCACAGTGCTCAATGTCAATACAGCTACGACCCTGCACCTGTTCAGTTCTCTGACTCTACCACAAGCCCTACTTTAATGTGCTCTGACTAAAACTGCAGCTATGTTGCTGCCCTTTGACCCTGTACCAACAACAATAGTACTCTGAGGCAACTGACCCTACCAGATAGGTGGCGGTTACTCTACGTATGTCTCCGAGACCCCAGCCCTCCGTAGTCAGTGTGCCTTGCAACAAAAAAATACATTTTTAGTGCTACTTTGCACTAAAAGAAAATTATAAATACATTGGTACAGCGAAAAACACTCTTATCACTTATCGTATTTGATGTTGCGTCTGCGACTGTGCCAGTGATAGGCAAGAAAGAGAGCTCCCGGGTTTCGGCACCAAATGTTACAATTGTCCATCCTGCTCCCTCCTGCAACCCCCCTGCTTCACTGCACACTCAACAACACACCGAAATAAGCACACAGGAGACCAGAGGTAGAAGGGTATTTGCATATAATGAAAGCACGGATCCAAACTGCCTGGGTGGACTGCTCTGCTCCCCCAGGCCGGCAACATCCTTATATGCAGTATAGGTGGCTACCGCAGTCCTAAACCACATTACTCATGTCAAAGGGGATGCCTGCGGCCTGCATCCGGGCCCATGTATGGAGTTGTAGCAATCAGAGGCCAAGCGATAAAAGTGTCCAAGTTCTTGTAATGGACTGTTTCCTGCGCACGGGGCACTGTGGCCTTGGGTTCTGGTTACAGCTTGTTAGGCACTTGTTCGCGCTGTGTACATTCTCTCAGCAATGGTTTCCCATCCCTGGAGGCATGACAGTCACGCATTCCACAGCCACTGTGACCTTGCTTGGCGCCAGATCCCATCTCCTCCTGCGCAGGGCCTCTGGGAAAGTAGAAAAAACACATAATTAGATCACGTAACAGAGTACACCAGGAAATTCCCCCCTTGCCGGGTGAAGATCCTTTCTGGTGGTATGTTATCATCATTGTCACTGTCATAGCAGTCATTGGGGATTGGTCCTATCAGTTCATTTCCTAGATCCATGGAAAAATGCTGGTCATCAACCGCCATTCCAATAATTGAGCCTGCGCCCAGAGTGATACTCCTGAGGTCGCTGTTACCCACCACTATTGTAATAGTGTTGCGTTCTACAATGACTAATGGTGTTGGGTTTAACCCCAACCCCTGCTGTTGAGGATGGGCATTTAGGTGTACATATGCGTCTGGTTTTTGTAGTTTCTGTCCTCTTTTAATTTTTAAGTGAAATGGGAATTGTCGGGTCCATCCTGGGATGGTGACCTCCTCTCCAATTTGAACTTCAACCGCATACAGCAGCAATAGAGCCAACCAAAATGCCTTTTCAGAATCATCAAAGCCCATGGGATTGCCCCCCAGACGGGACCAGGCCTTGTAATTTGTAAGGTCCAAATGAATTGAAAACTGATTGAGAATGTCACTGCCTAAATAGAATGCAGCAGGGACATCTCGCACGACCCAACAATTATGCTCTATGCTTTTGTCACCTCTGGAAAGTTTGAGCATACACCTGCTAGGCAGGATATGTTTGGAATTGGGAGTTTCCAGGCCCATTTCCTACTTATCAATTCATTTAAATGTGGAAATGGTTGGATCTTTTGGGAGTTTCCTGAACATGGCTTCGCTGATGAAGCTCTTTCCATTCTTCAAGCACACTCTGGCGAGAACAGACTCCCTCCCCTCATTTAACTGAATAGGGAGGAACAACTGTTCTCTTATTTTCTGAATGTCAGCTAAACTTTGAGCTGGTTTTTCATCACTTTTGACTATAGGATTTGGTTTTCCGATTGAGAATTGGTATAACATTTCAAGCATTTCCTTCCAGTGTGGAATGCCACTTGAAACTGGAAGGAAGGTTGATTTTCAGGAATGGAGAGGAGTTCCCATCACCAGTGTGTTGTCCTACAGCAATTACTGTAATTTCAGGTATTTGATTATTTTGGAAATGAAACTCAATTTGATCAGATTTTTGTTCAACCATGTGGCATGTGCCATTTAAACTGATGTGGTTGACACTTTGTTTTAACTTTATTGGCCGGTTGTTCTGAGTCCAGAGGACCTTATTTACACAGTCTATCAGGGTAGACAACCTCCGGAGGAGGTAATTACCTAAGAGACATAGGGTCCCCTCTGGAGTCACAACTATGACCGGGTGCTTTATGTTGCCCAGTTTTAATTTCCACATCCGCAGTCCCCTCAATGGGAATTTCATTCCCGTCAAAGTTCTGGAGTTGTCCAGGAATAGGGGTGAGAGGGATCTGGTGACTCTCTCACCTTCCTGAATTTAGCTGCTCAAAGGCCCCTTTTGACAGAAGAGTGGCTTGGGATCCAGTGTCCACCAGTGGTGAAAATGCACATTGCCCTTAGACTCAGACGGGGTGTAGAATTTACCTTCTTTCTCCTCCAAGGGGCAAAGGTAATGGGAATTTTGGGCAAGCTGGGCGGTCAATTTCTTTATTTTGGACTCTGACACAGTGGGGTTTTGGATAGTTTTCTGTGCCGGAGTCTGGGAATCTGTAACAAAAATTTGGCATCCTGAAATAGTTGGGATTTCGGAATCCCTTTTTCCCTTAGCTCTGTGTGTCCCCCTTACACCTGGTGGCAGTCACTAGAACCAGTTTGTGGGCAGGATCCCTCCATTAATATTTTGTTCTCTGGATGACAATTCTGGTGTTCAGGGATGGGTGATTCTGAATCAATCCCCACACCTACCCAGTCGAGGTCCTGGTCTCTTGGGACCCATTTTTCTTTGCAAGGAATTCCACCAGCCCTGAAGGAGAAGATATTCTTCCCAGAATCCTCCAAGGATTCTTCCCCTTCAAACTGGAGGACACTGACTTCCTCCACAAAATGTTTTTTTTTTATTTCTTTGTTACCCACCTTCTGTTCCCTGGTTTGTAGATATTTGGGGGCAAGAGATTTTAGTTCCGGTTCCAGTGTGCCCAGGGGCTTTTCACCGGTGAAGGAAGTGTCTCCTAGGGCTTTGCACCCCCCTTCCTCCCGTGCCTCCTCCTCTGGAACCGGTGGGTTATCGGGGTTCTCTCCCAGTCATTGTTCTGGGGTGCCAGACCCTTGGTTTGAGGGGTTCTGAGCCACCATGTTAATCTGAGTGTTCTGTTGAGCCCTCAACATCCGACTCAAATCCTGTGCGAGGTTCTAGACCTGGTGCTCCAGTTGGGACACCTGGCGCTCCAGTTGGGACACCCGTTCCGGCTGGTACAGGGTCTTTGCTCAAACCTAGGTTGTTATCGGGAAGGATAACTATCCCTTCTCCCGGAGTATCCTGGTTATTGGGTATTCCCTTGGTAACCCTCCACCCTTGGCCTCCCCTCTTCCGGATTGGGTGGTCTGGACTCCTGAAAGCGGGGAGGTAAAGGAAGGTTTTCCTGTAGGTTGGGGTTTGGAAGGTACCGGGGGAAGAAACTTAACCCAGGATTTGGAGGATTGCTGCCCTCCTGAGGGAAGTTGGGAGGGAAGTTTCCTGGGGCTGTACTCACCTGGTTGGATCCCCCCTTGGGCCAGGGGAGTTCACACATACCCCAAGATAGGCCTATTGCCCTTATTTCTAGGACTGATATAATTTGAAGAGTTAGAGGTCCCATTGGCAGGGTTACCTACCTGACTAGGCAGAAAAAGTGGGCACCACACTGAGTTCAATGAATAGTTCGAAACTGTTGATAAAATATATCTCTTGTGTTTTTTAAAACTTTGTAGGAGCTGACTGAAGAGAGTCTAGAGACATCCAGACACAAAATCACAGTGGGGCAGAAAGCTGGGTAATAAAACCAAGCTATTCAGTCACTCTTTATTAGTGCCCTAACTAGGGTTTCAAAATATGTATTTCCGTTAGATGAAAATTCTGATATGCTTTGCAATGTTCATTAGAAAAAATAGATCAGAGTCATCATTTTTCAAAGTGATCTGTATTAAGTTCTGTTCACTAATCACTTCTTAGTGAGGCAGACATCTACAAATTCACAAGTATAGGTTCCAATGCCAATGCATTTCGGAGAATGTCTCCTTCCTCAGGGCAAACCTCGATGTCTACAATGTCAATTCAAGATATATGAAAATAGTCACATGAAGCAAATACCAGACGTTCTGTGTTTCACAATGTTATCTGCACAGGTAATCAAAAGAGATTTAAGGAAAGCAAGTCAATTACACAATCCACATAGGTACTCATACTTATTGATGTGTACAAAAACTCAGTCAAATGTTACCTGTATTTCCAATTGTGTCGCTGCAATCTATTGGGTGTTGGTACAATTTAAGCGTTTTCGTGTAACTGCAAACCGACGTGTGCCAGTTTTGCAGTCCGTATCACAGCATATGCACCATAGGAGAGGCCACAGGAACTAATGTAAACACATATCTGGAGTTAATTAGGTCACTAAGCCGTGTCTTTACAATACACTCGATGTGTTCCCCCTATCCTTACCTGCTGCTGTCCACTGTGCAGAAAGACGTGAACGCGACCTAAGTTCCTGTTTGGATCCATTTCCTAGGCAACAGAACTACTTTACGCACTACTTTGCGTGCTGTTGGTGCGCATGCAGCCTGGTGATTTATTAGTGTGATTGATTATATTGTTGTTGCACAGGGATTACATTTCTATATTAAAGAAATGTTATATAATTGCTGTCTAAGCGTTTAAAAGAGGTAATTAGTGTCACTGGTTGTCATGGAGAGCACAGGGCCTGGGTGAGGCTCATGTGGAAAAAGAGTCCCACCTCGAGTGCAGTCTTCATGACACGGAGAACAACAAAAAAAGTGTCGATCACAGTGCTCAATGGTTACTCTGCATTTAAATGCATTTAAGTGTGGTATTCACCAAGCATGGCATTGGTGTCATGGAGTACGCCACCTCGTGCCCCAAATGCTTACTGAAAGGCGCTCTGGACGGGCAACCTGGTTTTATACCAAAGCGTAATACAGGTTGACTAATGAGACATACTTGTATATATATGGCCCATCGGCCATATATAACCATTCGTAACAGGATTGTACATATGTGCAATACAAATTAGAGTAGATTGATGTTGTGTCATTATTTTACATGCTGTTCAATCCATAATGCGTACACCTTCAAACTGAGACTTCTATGTAACTATTCATAATGGGATTGTGAATCCCACATATTTAGAATACAAATTTAAGTGCATTAATGTTGTGTCAGATTTTACATGTGGTTCAATCCAAAATAGGTACACCTCGAAACTGAAACTTTTGTTAATACATAATTGAAACCCCCCAGTATCAAAGAGTCAAAGCAATTCAGATGTAACAATGGAAGTTGATCTCTTCATTCAATCCGTTCGGGGTAACAGATCCCAATTTGTCTATCCAGAATGTTTCCCTTTTGTCCAATCTTAAATCAATATCTTCATGTGGATTATTTTTCGAAATTACTTCCAGAATTAGAAACCTGATCTGTGGCAAGTTATGTCCCTTGTTTATCCAGTGGCGTGCTACTGCCGAATTGAGATTACCATTCCTTATGCATGAGCAGTGTTCGTTCCAGCATGCTTTTGCTGGTCCTGTTGACTTGCCTACATAGTATTGCCCACAGGAACATTTAATTCCATAAAAGGTGTTAACATTGTCACAGGTGCCGAAGGTCTTAAGTGTAATTTCTTTGCCTGTACGAGGATGATAGATGGTATCATCACCTTTTATTACAAAGCTGCAATTGGTACAATGTAAACAGGGGAATGTCCCTGTGCGCTGTGTTGATGGTTCTTTGGTTGGAGGTCTGGTTCTTACTAGTTCATCTTGTAAATTGCAGGTTCTCTGGAAAGCGAAAACCAGAGGTTCCTGGAAAAAATGTTGTACTCTTATGTCATCTTTGAAGAGTATCCAGTGTTTTTTGATAGTGTTCTTGATTCTACTGCTCTGTACTGAGAGCTTGGAGACATACACTGGTGTTTTCAGCTCTTTTGTGTCTTTCGTTTTGACTGCTAGTAATGTTTCCCGGTCTATTGTGTTGATACTTTGTGTCATGGATTATATCTCCTCTCTTGTATAGCCTTGGGCTAGAAATGTATTTCCCATCTCTGTTTGTTGTTGTATATAGTCATTTGGGTTGCTGACAATTCTCTACACTAGCAGTAACTAACTATAAGGTAACTTGCGGATCAAGCTCGGCTAGTGGAAACTTAAACGATGTAACAAATAATTACTATCCGTGGGTTTGCGAAATAAATAGGTGTTGTAACCCTCATTGCTTATTTTCACCTTCACATCTAGAAAATTGATCTGTGTTCTAGAAGCCTCTCTGGTGAATTGGATCCTGCGGTCAATGTTATTGAGGTAGATGAAAAAGTTATCAAATTCTGTCTCCGTTCCTGACCAGATTCCGAAAATAAATGTCATCTATGTATCGCACCCATAGATGGGTGTTCTTTTTCCATTCTCGTTTACGCAATACATGATCAATTTCGTATTTGTATATGAAACAATGCGCATATGTAAGGGCTATAGTGGCCCCCATGGAAGTCTGTAGGTAGTAATGATCTTTGTATTGGAAATACGAGTTTTCGGCTATAAACTGAAGTAATGCCAAAACAAATTATTTCTTTGCTCCAATCTCTGGTCCTTCTAGGAGCATCCATTCCACTGTTTCTATTCCTAGTACATGCGGTATAGAAGTGTACAAACTTTTCATGTCTATGGTAAACAGAAGGTAGTCTTGGTGGAAAGTTGTTGACTTCAGTATTTGCAAAAAGTGTGTTGTATCGCAAATATATGTGCCTGTGCGTTGTATTAATGGTTGCAGAAATAAGTCGACATAGATTCCTAGGAGTTGAAGAATACTGTTCATCCCGGCCACATTTGGTCTACCTGGGGGTTGGTGTACATCTTTATGTATTTTGGGTAATGTGTACAAATTTGGGATTCTAGGATGTTGATTGTTCAAGAATCTGTAGGTGTGTTCATTGATCCATTCAAGTTCTTCAGACTTTTTGAGAAGGATTTCTAAATTCTGCTTGATAGCCTTAGTAGAATCATTATCCAATGGAGCATAGATGGTGCTGTCTTGTAGTTGCCTGTTACATTCACTGTCATAATCACTGGTATTCATGATCACCCGTGCTCCCCCTTTGTCTGCTGGTCGTATCGTGATTTCTCTCGTACTGTATACATTTCTGATTAGTTTCATCTCATGTGGTTTTAAATTTCTGTGCGGTGGTGATTTGTAGCTGATCTTTTCTAAATCTTTGGTAACCTGTTTTTGGAAGACGTCTATCGACGGCATCACGATCAGCGGTAGAAATCGACTTGTGGCTCAAAACTCTTTATAATCGTGCTTGGTTTCGCTGGATGTTTTATGTTGACTTGTGTCCAATTCGTCAAAGAAAACATAGAGTTTCAGTTTCCTAACAAATCTATACAATTACATTTTGCTGTCAAAGAGGGTGGTACCTCTTCCTTAGTCAAGGGTCTGTTAAAAATATTGATTACTAGATTTTCCTTTGTTGTGATCTCGTCTGGGGTCCTCCCCTTTGATTTCCTCCTCCCCCTGCGGGTTCTTTTGGACGGGCCCCTAAAAAAGCAGTTGGCGTTTTATGTTGAGCAGCTGCCGTGGAAATCTGGGCAGTTGTACTGTCTGTGTTATTTGTTGTGTTTATTGGTCTATTACTGGTTTGATCGGATTCTCTTGGAGGTTCTGAATGTGTATTTATAGAGTTTCTTTGGAGCAGTTGGTCCGTACATATCCATCCATGTGTATACTTCCCCGTTTATATAGTCATAAGTGCCCCGTTTGAATTTTTTGACCTTTTTCTGCTCAAGTTCTCTTTTGTAGCTCTCCAATTTACTGTTGATTTCAACCAGAATATTCCTCTCTTCTCAATGTGTCTACTAGTTTGTACCTGACTACCACCTGCTGCTGATTGATCGGAAGGCCTTCTTTGCCTCTGATTGGGCTGGTTTTGGGAAGGTGTGTTCTTAGTCCCCCCCATTTCAAGGTCCAAAATGGGGCCAACCTTCACCTCCGTCACCTTAGCAGCAGCGGGGGTGTTGGTTGGTTTGGGGTTTTTTGTTTGGTTTTTGCTTTCTGCAGGTTTTGGGACCTCTTCGATCCGGGTAGCCTGCTCTGTTACCCAGTCCAGGGTCCTGTTGTCATGAAAATCCCTTACCAGCTGGGTCATTATATATTTGGTAGCGCATGAAAATAGGTAGTTATAAATTCTCTACTATTCGTGCGCACCCGCCTGGTAGTTTGCGCAGAGGCACGTTTTAGCCCTGCAGATTGTAGGCCGCTTTGTAAGCCTCCTGCGGGTTTCTGTGGGTGGAAAAGTGCTTCATGATGGCCGCCTTATAGGTGGACCACATTGAAGGGTTTTGGTCTTCCAGTCCAGCAAAGAAGCTGGAGTACTCCGGAGAGAACGTCCACTTGGCATAGTCTATGCAATTCTGGCTATTTTTGATGTTAAAAGAGTCCATCATCTGTTCATATAGCTCCAGATGCTCCCAGACAGAATATTTTGCATTTTGTGATATAGGGTTATAAAATTCCCAATAGCCTTGATCTACCTAATGGGGTCTTTCACCAGAGCTCTCTTTTGTTTATTGGCCTTCTTTTGCCGCTTCACCTGAGTCCATTCGCCCTCAGACGTAGAGCTGCTACTGTTTGAGGTCCCCTCATTATCTTCTAGGCGCTTCTTGATTCTTTGAGCTTGTGAGTTGCTCTCAGAATGGTGGGGCCTAGTTCCTTCCCCCCTGTTGTATCTTGGGCTGTCTGGGACACTCCCCTTGGACTCCCTCTTTCGCACAGGAGAGTGGTCTTCTGACTCCTCCCTACTTCCAGGATTGGTGGAGAATCCCCCCCACTGCCCTGATTGGGTGGAGGTTTTTAGAATGCTCTTTTCGGGCCTCAATTCACGCTCTTTTTGTTCTGCAAAGTGAACCAAATGGTCCCTTTGTAGATGATGCTTCTGCAGGTTTAGCTCCCCGAGTTTCTCCTCATAGGAGTCTTGTGACCAGATATATTGGCCATAACATTTTGGAATATGTACAGGGACGCCCGTCCACCAATCATGCTGGGTCTATTAAAGTCTGGCTGCCCCATGATTCCTGGTTCTTGCGAGCCGGTGAACATGAAGTTAGCAGTACCAGGTGTATACAAGGTGGTAAATGGCTTGGAGGCCCCTAGTACAGAGAGCATCACACTGTGCTCAGGAGTGGCCCTGTCCCTCTCTGCGTGTTCAGGGTCACTCAAGTTGGGATTCAGCCTAGCATACTCTTTTTCTAACAGCTCAACTTTCTCCCTCTCAGTCCCTATTTCCAGACAATAGGCTAAGGCCTTAGCCTTTTGCTCTACTATCAGGCCTTGACTTACCTCTATTACCTGCTCTTGAACTGCCACCTGGTTCTGGAGTCCACTGTTCTCATCGCAGAGGGCCTCATTGTCTTTTTGTGCTGCCTGCACAGCCTGAGAACACAGACAGTTTTTGTTGCAGGAGATTCATCTCCTGATTTTGCACATTTTTAGCTTGGGTGTTCTAACACCTTCTACTCGCCTTGTGTGCCCCAAAAACTTTTCATGTTCTACTTTTAGTTTGTTCAGTTCCTGGAGGTCTAACTCTCTTTTTTGTAGGTCTGTTTTTAGGCTGCTCACTTCCTGACAGAGGGCATCTTTTTCTTGATACAGGGTGCCCCTCTGTTCAGCCAGGTCATCACGCTGTTGTTTGATAGACCTTAATGTCTGGCGTTCTTGGTCAAATTCTGTTTGGAAGTGGACTTCCTTAAGGATTAATTGATTAAACTCCTCTTACAACTTTTTTATCTGATTTTGTAACATACTTATTTGTTCTGAGCAGACCTGGTTATATTTTAGTTGTTGATTCAGTCAACCTTTTCCTGACACTCCACTTTTAATGTATCTAATTTGGCCTCTTGCTCTGAATTATTTTGTTGTTGTAGAGCCAAGTCCCATTTTAGCTGTTTGATGTAGTTTTCCAATTCTACCTTAGAATCTTGGGTCTTTTGCAATTTCTCTTCTACTAGTTTTAGGTCAGTCTGGATTTGGGTTAAGGGCTCAGACTGGTTTTGTGCAAGGGTTCTATTTTCATCATATTTTTCCTCCATAACTCCCAAGTGAAAATATATGTAGGCTGTGAATCGGACCATTTTAATCTGTTCCTCTTTAATGCTTGGAGTCATATACAGTTCACTCAAGGCTTGATGTAATAGGCTACCGTCTTGCCACACATCCATGTTCATGGCGGTGACCTGTTGCATCATTTCAACTAGCCAGGCCTCATCATCTTGCTCTGCTCATTCCCCTCTGGCAATTAGTTTGTGCAGAAGGTGCTGCCTAGCCATGTTTATCTCCACTGCATTCATTATTGAAGAGTGTTCTTCCTTTATTACATTATTTATATAAGGGTAAACCTGTATTCTATTGCTTTTTGTCTAGCTCAGGGTTGATTTTACTTTATTTTTAAACACGGCCTGATACGTAGGGTCTACGTTTTGGGATGGCAATTTTACAGTGTAGCACAGCTTTCTAACCCCACAAAGTATCACTACCTTGAAGGAAATGAGCCCCCACTGGTTAAGGATTTTAAAGATGCGGCACACTCCAGACAAGTACTCTTTCTACTGGCCAAGGATGCAGCACACAATTAAACGCTTTTATGTTTATTTCATTCAGATTCAATTTTTGAGAAGGCAGCCAACCCGTCTCACAGCCCCATTAGCATACAACCTGTGTCGCACTGAACCATGAACCAGGCCTCTGTGTAATAATGAAATATTTATTCATTTTTAATTATTAATAAAAATCAAATACATTCAATACAGGGCAGCAATCACCAGGGGGGTGATAATTACACAGTAAAATGATAGGATACAATTAGTTTAACCTTCTAACATAAAATACACAATGCACAAATGAATGACAGCAAGATTACTTTTCGGGTAGTATTTTCAAATAGCACCACATTTAGGCATTCCCCCTGCAACACTCCCTCAAACCCCTGTTAACCAAGTTTTGGGCGGAGAGGAGTAGCAAGGAGTCAGGTATATTAGGCAAAAATCGGAATGAAAATCCGATCTACCACCCCTGAATGGGAGGTAAAAATCAGATTGACTTCCCTTGAAAATTAGCAAACTGGCACTCAGAATTACTGAATGGTTATTTTACATGTGCGGTTAAATGAATAAGACACAAATTGGTGTGGCGGTACTATTGAGGCAAGAAAACCTACGAGCTACAAGGCAGTGTACTAAACAACAAGCATACAGTTAGAAAAGCGACTTTGGAAGGAAAAACAGTACAGCAAGAATCACACGTGGCAAAATTGCAATTGCTTCGTTTCACGGGTTTAAAATATCAAAACAGCTTGGAAAATGAGCTAAACAGACATAATCGGAAATCAATTTAATGCTAAGGTACAAAGGCATATAACAGGTATGAAATGAAAGTGAAAGGGTGACTCTTGATGGTGACAGTGTGGGATTCTTTGTGGAAAATAAATCGGAATTTCTAATGAAAGCAGTCACGCGTACGCAAACTGTTTTCAAAAGAAAATCACAGGTTCTACTGAAACTATTTTTTAGTTGCTAGATTATTAAAGAAAGACACTTCCTGCAAAAAGGTTAATTTGCAATGCTAACTCATTCACGCCGTGTGCCTCTTTATGTGAGAATTAATTAATTTATTCCAAATAGTACAAAGGACTGAAATGATTTGGAGAGAATGGCGCTAACACAGGGAGATAAATACAGATTCTATAAGGACAGGATACACAGAGGATTCTGACAATTTTAAGAAGTTACTAGGATACTTATAGGATTTCTTATAGGGTTTCTTTTGGGGTTGGACAAATTGCAAGGTAACAAAGCAAGGGATGCAACTTGTTGGTTACTGGGGAAGGGTGATACTTACAAAAAGCACTTGAATGGAGAGTTTTGACAGCCAGCTGGGCCTCTGGACAAGTATCTGGTCACTTCACAGCGGAGGCTCTCCTCTAGGGACTCAGCGAGGCAACCTGGGTCCGGTCTCAGTGGACAGTGGGGGCATCAGCTGGGCAAAGCAGGTAGCTGGGCTAAGCAGATCTGGTCACTGGATAATCCCAAAAGGGTTCAGCAGCCTTTCCCCCTTTCTCCCTGGAATATTTTTGTAGGGTTTTAATTCTGGATAGTGGTTCTGCCTGAATAGGAGGTACTGCATGGATCAGGATAAGCTACCGCTGGCCTGGCACTGGAATCTAGAATCTTGCAGGGTGAATGTGGAATGTCTGGATCTCTGGACGTTGCGGCTTGGATTTTTGAATGCTGGATTTCTTTTTTTAATGTCTTGAATTTTGACTATCTCCTCCTTTTATAGGCCAGATGACATCAGAGAGTTTTTACTATGAGGGCAGAACTAAGCTGGACATACCTCTAAGATCGGATAGGTCAGTCTGAGGATGTCACTGCCTCCCTGTAAGCAGATTGGACTGAAGGAAGTGACTCAGTTTTAGTGTGTGGGTTTTTGTGAGGTGCTTTGTTATACCACAGTTAATTTAGCCAAAATCAGTTATGGAGTAAAACACTTCTATTTATAAATGTCATCCTTATAAAAATTGGATAGGCAAATACCATATTTCACATGGAGCATACTATTCCAAAACCCACGATTGTATGATGCTGTTTAGTCCTTCTGGCAATCTTTCACAATTTCTATGGTAAATATTTCCCCTAAAAATCTTCAAATGGGTACACTGAAGCTTAGTAATGTCGGACATATTTGCATTTAAGCTTCATAACTGTACCAGGTACGATTTCCCCAGAAATGTCATTTTACTGGTGTTTGCGTCCCCCACATGCTAGATCAACATCGTCTTTTTTCACGGTGCAAAAATTACATTCAAGCTGTCAAACATTTACATTAGTGCTTCTTTAGATTACTGAATTAAATGTCTTCATATGAAAAGTCTTTTCAATCATATGGTCGGCTTTGTTACAAAAAGTGGGCAGTCCTTTCAACCCCCCCAGCCAAATCTCATTCTCTGGTCAGCGTCGCCCAGAGGTTGCTATGACTCCCCTTTGATCTTAGGCAGTTGAAGCTGAGGAGAGGTGTCAGAGGAATTCACACTTCAGTGACAAGGCTGTCCATTGTCCCAGGCTGCAGCAATGCTGCTTTGTCTGACAAAGTCGTCACTTCCCATACCTATGGGCAAATAAACGCAAAAAAAGCAATATCTCAGATTCAGTACTCAACACGCAGTCGTACAATAATCCTACTCCCAAACATACCTTTAAACCTTTCAGTTTTCCTCCTCAAACCATATGGGTAGTTGAAAATATAATTAAGAAGCTTAAACCTTCCAACTGCCAAGGTGACCTATGTCCAGCATACATCATCAAGGAGGCGGCACATGACCTTGCTCCTTTTATTACCACTTTCATAAATGCCTCATTTAAATCTGGTATCGTACCAGACAACCTCATGGATGCGTGGGTCATCCCTTTAATCAAAAAGCCTACACTGGACCCTAGCAACCCATCTAACTACAGGCCCATTACTACGGTGCCCTATCTACTGAAAATTCTAGACCATGCCGCATACCTCCAAATTCAGGAGTACCTTGAACCAACAACCTCTTAGGCCTCAGGCAGTCTTGCTTCCGCCCCAGACACGGAACTGAAACCGCCTTGATTGATTTAAAAACACAAATTGAGAACTTAAAAGACAAGGGCAAACTGGCTTTGTTACTGCTTCTGGATCTCTCAGCAGCTTTTGACTTGGTTGATCATCAGATCCTTTGTCACCACCTCAAAACAGATGCCCACTTCTCTGATGCTGCCAATTATTGGATCAAATCCTTCCTGGCTAATAGAACCATGAGGGTCTTCTCACCCTCAGCCTCAGCCGAGCCAGCACCTGTCCCGTGCGGAGTCCCACAAGGCTCCTGCGTCTCTCCCACATTGTACAATGTGTTCACAAAGCCACTCTTCGACATTCTTGATTATCTGGGTGTCTCGTATACCAACTATGCGGATGACACCCAGATACCTATCCCCATTACGGGAGACTACGCCACTGATTCCAAAGCACAAATGATGTCTACCTTGTCATCCAGGCATGGATGGCACATCCTGGGGTCTGCCTTAATGATGAAAAAACCGAGTTACTCATCTTAGGCTCTCACATCAAACTCGCTAAATTAGACTTTGCTTATAAAACCTTCACGATTGATGGGAACAACATCAAAGTGTCCAATGACACTAAAGGCATTTACCTAGACTCAACACTCTCCCTCACTAGACAAATTAATGTTGTTGTCTCTGCCTCTGCATACACATGCAAACTGATCACCGCCTGCAGACCCTTCCTGACCACTGACAACTGCATTATCCTTGCGAGAACCCTCATAATGGCTAAAATTGATTATTGTAATGCACTTTACTTAGGAACCATCCAAAAAAATATCAATAAATTACAAGTCACACAGAATAATGCCATTAGGGCAGCCTTCAATCTCCCTAGGAGATTCCACATCTCAGACACAAGACGTAACTTACGCTGGCTACCAGTTACCTACCGAATTTTCCTCAAATCCCTTGCGCTAACACACAAGGCCCATTACAACTCGGTCCCTGTCTACCTAATCGATCGCTTCACACGGCTCACGGCCAACAGATCCTTGAGGTCTGCCCACTCTAACTCACTTTCTGTACCGAGATATAAGCTTCAGACCGCCGGGGGATCAAGCTTCCCTGTCCTTGCAGTGAAACTTTGGAACACACTACCCCGTCACTCAGAGCTGAACCATCCTTTCTCGCTTTCAAGTATAAAACCAAACTTTGGCTCTATGAGCTTGATGCCGCTGCCTCCACATCCTAACTAACTTACCAAATAGGGTAAGGTGCCTTGACTTTCTTTTCCAACACCTACTTCATTTATTATACTTTCTTATCTTGTACACCTGTCTACCTGGTACTCTGCTATCACGTCTGTGATTTACTGAATATTTGTTATGTACCGACACCAGTTCCATGTAACTCTTCCTTTGACCTCAGAATACCTGATTTGCAGATTGCACCCTTTGTAACGATTGTATTTTCTTCATAACATTTGTTGCCTGTACGCTTTGTAAAAATATTATTTTCTTGTAACTCTTGCTGCTTGGCTTGATTTTTTCCCATGCGGGAAACGTTTTACTAATGTATGTAACCATTTCTTACTTAAATTATGCACCCAGATGCCTCAGGGCAGGGTGCGCAATACAAATAAACAAAATACAAATACAAATGTGGAAAAGAAACTTCCTATCCGATGGGGCTGGCACATTAGAATTGCCTGCCTTTGCAAAGAATTTTTGACAGCAATTTCTGGGCCTAACCATGATGTTGAAGTTCTTTTTGTGGAAAAAATAAACTACACAGAGTACAATTTACTTATATTTTGGCAGCTTTTCTTCCCAACATATAAAGTTTTGTTTCAGGCATGTTACAGTATTAGCTTGTACAATATCAACTCACTGCTTTTCAGAGTACTTCAACATGGGTCCATTTTACTTTCCGTGGTCATTTACAAATGCAATTTTACTCGCATCTTTATTCTGAACATTACCATAGCTCTGGTCAATTTCTAATACACAGGAATCTTTTCAAAACAATGGTTCTTTGAAACTGACATAAGCAAAGGGAGAGTTTTGCTTATGTTCCTTTGTTGCAAGGGTAAACGCTTGCCGTATGGCCTGAAACAAATTTCTATGCTCTTTCACAGTTTTTACTTGGCACACAATGGGGGTCATTATAAGTTTGCCGGTACGGGACCTATGTTACCAGTAAGCTTGCCGGTACTGTAGTTCCCAGACCGGCAAACTAAAAGTTCTGCTCACGGGTGCCACTATGGCGCCAGGTCTTTTCTGGCTGCCGTACCGGCACCCTTGAGCAGAGCATGTCGGATGCACTGGCACCATTCTCAATGGTGCTGGTGCATCCAACCTCCCCATTCCCCGTGCCCCATGGGGCTCAAATGGGAATCGGGAATAATGCATTTTGGCGCCCGCGAATGGGCAATTACCGGGTCCGGCTGGGCCTTAATAACCTGGTAATCACCCATTCGTGGATGCTGGAAAAAATTGCAAGTTTGGCGGCAGCCTGCCAGTTTTACCGGCAAGTCTACTGCCAAACTTGTAATGAGGCCCATTGCCTTTCCTGGAGGAATGACCCTCCTTTTATGGTGTTCCTCCTGAAGATAGCTGGGCATGGATGTGTTTTACTGGAACCAAACTGTAATATTGAAAAGATGGAAATAGCACCAATGCGCAGTCATTTTAAACACAGAACATTTTCTCTTTCAGTTGGAAGTCTTGAGCTGGCAGCATAGCAGCACTGAGCCAGGCTACTTTTGAATTCTTCCTTTTGGTGCACATGAAGAAAATAACTGCAGCCATTCTCGGGGTGTTCTATGTTCCATCTCGCCCCATATGTGCTGCGCAGAGCCAGCGCAGCCATTATTTTTGGAAACTGCTAAAAATGCAGTTTTGATACAAGGGAATAAGTGCTCAGCAGAGCCAGTTCAGCCATTCTTCTTGTACTTGCAGAAAATGAAGTTTGGTGGTGCAGGGGAGTTCTGCTGGGCTGGTAAATGGACCCCACAACCCACAGCCAGGAGAGAAGTGACAACCACCTCCATCCTACTAAAAAATGTTAAGTGCTCAGGTACCTTCTTTAATGCCTCGGAAGAAGCCGATGAGAGGTAATTGCTTCGGTTAGATCATCTCCAAAGCTCGGCCATTTTATGTCATTCAACAGTTTAAGTCCAGGGCCACCCAACAAAGGAGGGGACACAAGGGGCACAAAAGTAGCTTAGGGTGGCACACTAGAAACTACCAGATAGATTTTGGGTACAACCAGGACAGGAGAGTGTAGGTTAGCGATGCTGCACACTCCCTTTCAGGCCGGTGGGGGTTGAAAGAAAGCTAGGGCTCTGCAGATCCTGTAGTAAGCAAGGATGGCAGAGTCCCACCAGGCCAAAGTTCTGGTACTAGTTAGTATTTCATCCTGGCTGGTATGGTGCCATCGCCCCTAAAACAAAAGGAAAAATGTGTATGTAACTGGCTCTTACCAGGTCTTCATTGGGGCTTTATCCACGTCACTTTCTTTTTCTTTTTACATATACATACCACATCTCTGAACATTCCTCATTAATGTTCTCCACTTCTTGGTCAGTAAACATTCTCATTCCTCACACTTTACAGCTCTTCAACCCCTGCTCCCATTTGTTGTGAACAAAACCAGTAATTTCACCTGTGATCACAGGCTGCATCTTATATCTTCATGCTTTTTCTCTTTTTCAAAACATTTATGGTCATTGATTGGTATGAAAATAGCCTGAACTGTTTGTCCCTGAAATAAGCCCCTTACTCTGCACAAAGATAGGTGCACCACACATTTTACTATCTGTGGCGACAACTCGTCAGGAGTAAATACTCTTGGAATACCAAAAGTCTGGGGGATGAGCGAACAGACATAAGAAGAGTCTGCTACCTTTTCTTTCCCCACCCGCTTCATGTGCCTATACCACAAATTGTCAGGAGCAAAGCCATGCACATTCACCATACTATCCAAACCCACCCCTTCATTTGCAGTTTCATCTGGGTCAATATCCCTTTTTGGTCAGGGTTTTAACATTTCATGAAATCCTATAACAATCCTAATATGTCCCCAGGCCTCCACCCCTAACACTTGAGCTGAATTGCACAGCTGAGGTTCAGCGTGCAGGTATGAGAAATGTTTGCATGCCTACCACTAATTACTATGATGAACAATAATTATCCATCCCTAGCTAATAAAATACACAAATGAATTACCTTGAATAATACACATTATAAAGACAACATATACTCATAATGTAATAACAAAATTACTATACCTGTTATCCATAAATCTCCATCTGTCTTCTTATTGTGCGGACGAGTCCATACTTCTAGCATGTTTTTTAAAGTACTATACCTGTAATACGTCTTCAATGGCCTCCTTCACGTACACGTCATTAAAGATATAAGTGACCTAATGCCATCCTATAACATTCTAGAAGTGAGTACTGTACCTGCGCTTCCCTTTTCTTTTTGCTTTTCTAAAGAAAAACCTGTATGGAGCATTACATATTTTCTTAAAACCCTGAATGCACTGCATGTGTGTCATATGCAATATCTGTACGTACTAACCCATGCATTTTGCATGAAATGCCACTGTGTTTCCTTGTTCTCATAGCAACATAATGGTCTGCTATATGCCCCAATCTGTTTCCATTGACATATGATACTACCGGACTCTTGATATAATCACACCTGGCTTTAATTTAGTCTTCACTTGTTTTAAAAGTCCTGCATTTTGCAGATTATTTGTCCACAAGTGTGATGACACTTCCAAGAGGCCTTCCTGCTGTTGCTGTGTCATTATGCTGAAAAGCATTGTATGAGAAGTATGCGTTATGTTCAATAGTGTTAAATCTAAAACTCTATTAATTTCGCTCTGGTTGGAAATACTGCTGTGAGCAAGCAGAAACACTCTTAGGCTCTGGGTTACATCACTAGACACCTGAACCTTTGTCCAACAGTGATGTCATACTCTGTCGCTGGAGTATAGAAAACATTATTCCTACCTCTCCTGATCGATTTATTGAGATTGTTAATTTTGCTATGCATCACCTATAAAAACCATTTGCTCATTCTTGAAGATTAATAGGTAAAAAAGGAGGTCACTGTTTTGCCGAAAAACTGTCGAGTCTCAATAAAACACCATAAAACAGTATTGAGCCATCATTAGCACTCTGCCATAAAGTAGGCTGGCAACACAATTTATGCAGTGTAATTATATATATATCTAATGTCACGTTACTGTTCTACACCCCACATGGATATATAAATCGAACAGCATGCCTAGTTAAGAAACACAGAGAAAGGGAACCTTAGTCATACTTTTTTATGGGGTACTTTGAAGTAAAACATGCGTGGAATCATGAATTATTCACCAACAACATAGCATTTTGAGGAAGATTCATAGATTATATCCTGATCATCTTGGAAGGAGATATCATACTCTTAGGCACATATATAGACTACCTCAACACCAATGACTACAATCAATCATTCACAAAGAAAGTAAATCCAAATAACATTGAATTGCTAGACTTGGAATTATATGTGGAAAACTCTCAGATACAAACAAAACTTTATTCTAAGCCTTCTGCCGGAAACAGTCCCGTTTCTTCTGCATCTAATCAACCAAAGCACGTCATAAACAACATCCCCTATGGTGAAATACTTAGACTTAAAAGAAATTGCAGCACAACAACAACTTATCTAGAAAATCTGGACAAAACTGTAACGAAATTCCAACAACGAAGATACAACCCTAGGATTCTCCGAGAAGCAGTGTGCAAAGCGAAAAAAGTATCAAGAGATTACCTTCTTACAGATAAACCTAAGGTCACTGCCAAAAATGAAAAGTTTATTACAACATACAACACGAAAGCCTTCAAAACCAGGAAAATCCTTAAGAAACATTGGAATATTCTTCAAACCGACCCAAATGTAAGAAAAAACTTGGAAGATGATCCCAGCATTTGTTATCAGCGAGCACCAACCATAGGCAAAACAATGAGTCCCAGCTTTTTTAGCCCTATCTCTAGGCAAGCCCCATGTGGAATCTTCAACCAGCAAATGCTTAAGGGGCCCTTTAAATGTGGAAACTGCAAGCTTTGTCCCCAAATGAACCATGGCATGAGGGATATCCAGCTTCCCAATGGACATAAGAAAACAATCAGTTTATTACCTGTAATACAAAGTACGTCATCTACGGGATCAAATGTACCTGTACAAAAATCTACATTGGAAGCATGATTACGGCCCTCAAAAATAGAGTCTTTGAGCACCTGTGGGCAATCAGGAGCAAAGATCTAAGATACCATCTCTCAGTACACGCTCTGACAGAATATGAACATTTGGCTACTGAAAATCTACAAATCGTTGGTCTGGAAAAATGGCAAGACGCACCAAGAGGAGGAAATAAAGAGACCCGCTGTCATGGCCACAGACCCTAGAAACCAAAAACCACACCATCTAGTGATGGGGCAATGGGTCACTTGACTCACTTATGTCCCTTTGGAGCCTATAAACAAAGGGGCCCTGGGTGGACTCAATCATGGCGCCTTTGGTGCCAGGCTCATATAGAGATGTGAGCAGGAACACTTTATTTCCATGCAGGAGTGTTTTTACTTTATTTCAGTGCAGGAGTGCTTTTATTTTACAAGAACTTTCCAGGAGCTGAAAGCCTTTATTCCAGAGAACATCTCATGTGTTGACTCATCGGGTGTGGCTCCCTAGCATGGTCTTCATGTGCTGGCTCATTGGGTGTAGCAGGGTGTGGCAGGTAGGCTGAACCTGGTGAGTGTGGCTTCAGAAGCTCAGATATATAAGCTGCTCCATCCTTAAGGCCGGTGCTTCGCATTACTGTGCACTCGCATGCAACGTGACGCTCACCACGGCTTGGACCAGTTTACTTACCTTTGAAACTAGGCGTTCTCCTGCATACTCACCTCCAGGAAACTGGTGCTTCATCGCTTCATCTGCAGACTCATCTCCTGACATCCAGTGATCTTGATCCCGATGCTACAGCACCGCACTCCGCATCCACGAACTCGGACCCTGTGAAGAAGAAGAAAGACAAGGTTGGAACATCCGTCCTAGGGCTGCTCCGCATTTGAACCCTGTGCGCCCCTATCTAACAACTTACCAGCTACTGTACTGCTGCAGCTTGGTTCCTCATTCCCTCCGGCTGTTGCCTCGAGCTCCGGAGCTTCTGCCGTGCCGGCAACATCACCTGCAAGGGAAGACAGCAAAAGAGCAAACCTCAAAAGTGGAATGGACAGCAATACAAGACAACAAACTTTACAATACAACAAAAACAGCTGAGGAAAGACAAAGGCAAACAGGAACACTTACCTGAAGTATAGTGGGTTAGTCGCAGCAGGACTGGACTACCACATGCAAGGGACCAATGAAGGAACTCGGTTCAGATCATATAAGCGCCCCTGCCAGAAGCAACAGGAGGAAGTGCTTGCCAAAACTAATCAACAGGTGAGATTTCCAGGGACAGCGCTTCCCACGGGTACCACGGTTTGGGAGAAGGGGTTGGAAAGGGATCCGGCCTGCAAACTGGCATACTCACGCCCCGTATTCTCCACACAGGAGCAGTCCCGAGCAGCATCACCTATTACCACGAGTCACCACATAAGCGCAGAGGGCAAAGTCGGACCCGAGCGACCTCACCCCTGGAAGGGCTGCAACCGTGCCCCAATGCCTACGCAGAGACCAGGTGAGCGTAACACCCTCCTATGTCAAAAAGAAGCAACTTGGATATGTATCGTGGACACATGCAATACTGGTCTAAATTGTGACACAGAAGAACAAGTTACTTACCAACTGTAACGTTCTTTCGATTGGATGTTCCTCCCACCTATTCCTCATTTTATGATAATCGTATCCCAGCATCAGCAGCTTCGGAAAACGTTTTCACCAGAGGAAGCTGTGTTCGAGACCGCAGAGTTGAAGTCCCTCGAGGGCCGCTGTCGGGCGTCAACGTCATCCGCTGTATAAATGGCTCGAGCAGCGCCCGTTACCTCAGTTCTGTTTTTACAGTGTTCATGGTCACATCAGTTGATCAGGCTTTAAGTCTTCAGGCTCTTAAGGAAGTCAGAGTGCAACTGGTGTAAACTGTACAGAGGGGTAAGATGGGAGGGTCGATGAGGAATACGTGGGAGGAACATTCAATCGAAAGAACATTAATGTAAGTAACTTGTTCTTCGAATGGATTGTGTCCTCGAACGTATTCCTCATCTTATGATGACTCCCATAGCAGTGGTAATTTTGGAGGTGGGAGTACTATTAATTTCTAATTGTGGACTGAATGAAGGACAGCTTTAGCAAATAGTCCTCCTTGGTATGAAGTAGAGTCCAAGCAGTAATGTTTTACAAAGGTGTGCATTGATGACCAGCTGGCCACAGCATAAATATCCTGCATCGGGACACCCCTCTGAAGGGCCGTGGAAGTTGCCATGCCTCTGGTTGAATGAGCCCTTAATCCATCTGGAGGCCCTTTTCCAGCTAGTTTATAGCATTCAGAAATTGCTAGAATGATTCATCTGGATAGAGTTTGTTTAGATACTGCAAGGCCCAATTTGTGCCCAGTATACCCAACAAATAGTTGGTCACATTGTCAGAGATTTGCCAATCTGGAAGTATAGAAACTGAGAGCCCTTTTTGGGTCCAGTCTATGAAACTTTTCCTCTTCTTTACTAGTGTGAGGTGGAGGGTAAAAGGAAGGTAAGACAATTGTTTGTGACATATGAAAATCAGACACTATTTTAGGCAAGAAGGATGGTTTGACTTATAAAATAACCTTATCCCTATGGAAAATGGTGTAAGGAGGCTTACAAGACAGTGGGTCTCATTACGAGTCCGGCAGTAACCGAGCCGGAAAAACTGGCAGGTTACTGCTGGACCTGCATTACCATTCTGTCTCCGTGATTCTCCAGAATCACTGGGGCATTACGACCCCGGTGACCCAGGAATTCCGGAGGCGGAATTCTGTAAGTTCCCATTCCCATACGACTCCATGGGGATGGGGACAATGGTGGTTCCGTCTATGACAGAGCCGGTGTTTTCATGTCCGCCTGCAGGCGGGTGGTGTTAAACCCGCCAGGTCAGACCTGGTGGGAGTGACACCTCCCGCCTGCAGGACTCTTAATCAGCCGGTCCGGAAAGAACGGTGGCAGCGGTTTTATCACCACCGTCCTTTCCAGACCAGCAGGGTAGTAATTAGGCCCAGTGCCTGCAACTCACTTACCCTGCGGGCTGATGTTAAAGCCACTAACAGAATTGTCTTAAGAGTGAGCAGTCTTAATGGACAAGAATGTAAAGGCTCGAAAGGAGCACACATAAGACATTTTAAGACTAGATTTAAATCCCAGATGGGCACCTGAAAAGGTGTCAGAGGGTATACATTTGTCAACCCTTTCAAGAATTGAATGACTAAAGGCATTTTAAAATAGGACACCTCTTCCGAGGAGCACTTAAAGATAGATAGCGCTGCCAAGTAACCTTTTATCGTTCCAACTTGGAGCCCCAAATTGGCTAAGTGTAAGGGAAAAGAAAGTACTCTTGGAGTAATACAAAGAAATGTATCCACATTCTTATCCCTGAACCAGTTACTGAACTTGTTCCAACTACACCGATACATGGATTTTGTTGCTGGAAAATCTCCATTACGTCATCTGGGAGGTCCCAATCCTTATATCTAAGCCTCTCAGAAACGATGCATGAAGGCTGAGTGTCTTGACATCTGGATGCAGAACCCGACCTTCCTCTTGCGAGAGAAGATCCTCTCTTTGTGGAAGACGTATTGGAGGGCAGACGGACATGTCCAGAAGGTCCGGGTACCACGTCCTCCTGGCCCAATCCGGGGCAATTAGGATCATGGTTTTCCTGAACTTTCTCAACCTCCTGATTACGTGAGGAATCACGGGGACTAGAGGAAACACGTAAAGGAGTGGAAATATCCAGTCCACTATGAACACGTCACCTAGAGCTCCTCCTAGGGGAAATTTCCTTGAGCAATACAGTTCGCACTTCCAGTTGGCCCCGGTCGCGAACAGATCCACTTGAGGGGTTCCCCAAAGGGCAAAGATCTCTTGAAGGACCTCCTGAGCTAGCTCCCATTTGTGGGATACTGTGCTCTGGCTGCTCAGAGCGTCTGCTGCAGTGTTTAGCTTTCTGGCCAGGTGAACTGCCGATAGAGAGATTCCTTCTTGCATTGCCCAGAACCAGAGCTGCATCGCCTCTCTGCACAGTGGAAGTGATCATACGCCTCCTCTTTTGTTGAGGTAGTATATGGCCACTGTGTTGTACAGAGGGCAGAAAAGCCTTCAGCACTAGTCTGATTGCTCTCAGCTCCAAAAGGTTTATGTGTAGTTTGGACTCCGATGGAGACCAACGACTGCTGATTGTCTGATCGTTGGTGTGGGCTCCCCACCCCGTTAGTGAGGCATCCGGCCTTGGTTGCCAAAAAGGTGCCCCCTTGAGGATATTCTCCTTGCAAGCCCACCATATGAGATCTTGAGCCACTTTGGTCGGGACTTGTAGAAGATCTGACATCTCCCCTGAAAACTGGGACCATTGAGTCCTGAGGGCCCACTGAAGGGATCTCATCCTCAATCTGGCCTCTGGCACCAGAAAAATGCAGGATGCCATGAGGCCTAGCATCCTTAGAAAGTCGAATGCCGGTAGATGTTGGGCATTTTGAAACTTCATTACCATCTGCAGAATCTCTCCTCGGGGCAGAGGCTTTCCCTGAGGAAGTATCCGGGGTGCTCCGATGAATTGGAGTCTTTGGCTTGGAATCATTTGTGACTTTCTGTAATTGATGGAGAAGTCCAGACTGTGAAAGAAGTGGCAGGTTAAGACCAGATATTCCTTGGTTCGTTTGGATGAACTCGCCCTGATTAGCCAATCGTCCAGATAAGGGTAGACGTGAATCCCCCTTCTTCTGATACTTGCTGCCACCACCGCCATCAGTTTGGTGAAAACCCTCGGGCGGAGGTTAGCCCAAATGGTAGACCCCGAAACTGATAATGAGAACCATCAATTGCGAACCTCGGGTGCTTTCTGTGTTTGAGATGGATTGGCACATGAAAGTAAGCATCCTGAAGGTCCACTAAAACCAGCCAGTCCTGAAGTTGAAGAGACTGAAGGATATGAGAAAGGTTCACCAACTTGAACTTGTCCTTCCTGAGGAACTTGTTCAAGCTTCTTAAGTCCAAGATGGGTCTCAATCCTCCATCCTTTTTGGGGATGAGAAAATAGAGGGAGTACCAGCCCTTGTTCCTCTCCACTACAGGTACATGTTCTATTGCACCTTTCTCTAGCATGGTTAAAATCTCCTGCACAAGGAGCTGGTCTGGAGTCTGCATGATTTTGAGGTCTTTAATGAAAAGGAAGACAGTAACCATGGGTCACTATCTCTAGCGCCCAGGCATCTGATGTAATGCCCCAGCATTCATCCAGATACCGAGTGATTCTGCCTCCCACCGGGGTTTTGTGGGTTAAGACCTCAAAGTGGCTTTGCAGCAGCTGCAGCAGTGGCTGAGGAGGTAGCAGCCGCTGCTGTGGCAGATCTAGCACCTCTCCCTTTTCCACCACAAAAGGGTTTTCTCTGTTGGTCTCTCTGACTGGCCTGCCCTCTCCCTTTTCCAGAAGAGGAATAGAAGTGAAAAGGGTGACTCTTCAAGGAAGATGAGCCTGCATAAGAGTGTTGCTGAGGTTGTCTTATAGCAGCGCTGAGTGATTTCACTGCCGCTTTTGAGGTCTGTAGCTTCTCCAAGCTCTTGTCCGCCTTGCTGCCAAACAACCTCATGCCGTCAAAAGGCATATTAAGTAATCTTGACTGCACATCAGGTGCAAAGCCAGATTTCCTTAGCTATGCGAATCAGCACAAGACTGTGCTGGATGCCATATGGACCTCCTTATACTATGCGGAGTGTCCAATCCTGACTGAAGACATTCCTCCATAGCCTTCTTACCATCCTTCATTATAGCCTGGAAACCATCCCGTTCCTCACCTTCCGGGATGCGTTCAGCCGCTGATGACATGCAGTCCCACAGGGTATAGGTAAAACCTGCTAATGTGCAAGTGACATTAGTCGATTTTAGGGCCATGCTGCCCGAAGTAAAAGCTTTCCAGGACCAAGCATCAACTTTTTTATCGTCCCTGTCTGGTGGCATTGATGGGTAAGCTGATTGCCTAGTGGAGGTTGCAGCTTGCACCACTAGACTTTCAGGAGATGGATGTTTGGATAAATATTCTGGATCTGACAAGGCTGGTATATATTTTGGTACCAGTTTCTAATTTACTGCTGCAATCGAATCTGCAGTATTCAAATTTGCCATTACTCTTTTTTGTAGTGCTTTGTGGAATGGGAGAACAGGATCTTTTAAAGGACCCTCACTAAGGATGTCGGTAATGTCTGGTCAAAATCTGGGGAAGCTGCTTTTCAACTCATAAAATCAATGACCCTTCCCATAAGATTTCTATAACTGGGATCAGCATGATCTGTAGGATCTGGCCTTTCAAATTCCACTTCAGGTGAAGTGTCTAAGCCACTTGCATTTTGGAGACAGTCATAAAGTTCTGTTATTTTAGACTGTAGGTCCACTAGTTCTTCAGGAACTTCCCTGGCTCCAAATCTAACTCCAGCTGGAGTGACATCCTCTTCAGAGGAATGTCCTTCATATATAGAAGACATGGATCTAAAGAATTCCTGTATTGGTTGTGGGTGGAAATATTTTTCAGGCAAAGGAGGTGGAATTTGCCTAGGTATGGATAATGGCTTCGACTTGGGTCTTGGTATCAAAGAAGGCCTCGATAAAGGCGTCAAAGGCGTCGATAGGGTAGACGCTGGCTTCGAGGGTGTCGAAGGAGGCTTTGATGCTGTCGAAGGAGGCTTCGATACAGCTAAAGGTGTCAACGTCATTTATGTCATCGGTCTCGACGCTAAGGTCGTCGACGGTGTCGAGTTGAGTTTTGGTTTTGACTTTGATGTCGATGCTGATTCTGTTAGCCCCGATTTATGCACTGGAGGCTTAAACTTAGTGCGAGGCATCGGGGAACTTTTCCTTGATGACACTCTCGACTCTTTTTCAACCCTTGAATGTTTGGATCTTGATTTTCCTCTGTCACTTTTAGAGTGAGGAAAGACATGATCACCACGTGGCAACTTCGAGGGGGTCTGGGCCGCTTTCTCAAATATTTTCAGCATCGAAGCCCTGAAGGCCTCCCATTTTTCTGGGGAATCATGCTTTGAAGGGTAAATTACTCTCCTCTCAGAAGAGGACGAGGAGGAAGAAGACCTATGACTTCACTTTCTTGACTTTTTCGTCGAAGACGAGGAAGACTTCCTCGAGCGACTTTCCGATCTTGACCTCCTCGACTTGTGACGAGATTTTCTACCGGATTCATCCGAATCCTTTTGTCTTTTCGAAGACTTATATTTTTCCTCTCCCACCGCCAGCTTACCTCTGTATTCCCTAAGAGCCTTATTTGACATGGCCTGACAGGGCCCGCACTCATCAACCCGATGATCTGGGCTTAGGCACCAGAGGCAATTCCGATGGGGGTCGGTTATAGACATCTTCCTGCCACACTGCAGACATTTTTTTAACCCTGTCTTGGGTGTGGAGGGAGTTGAAGACGAAGACATTGTCGAAGAAATTCTTGATGCGCCGTTCGTAACACGAAGCAGTTGCGTCGGAAAAACGGAACTGAGGTAACGGGCGCTGCTCGAGCCATTTATACAGCGATTATCATAGATGAGGAATACGTGTGAGGACACAATCCATTCGAAATGTACAATTGGCTCTAGAAAATCTAGTCAAGTAACTGTCACTGGTTAAGTACACTCAAATTTTCTCAATACAAAAATATGGGGCCTTCTTTCATCTCTTTCTCTTTCTCTTACCTCATCTTTTTCTCTTAATCCTTCTCTACAAGGATAAATATCATAAAATCTAATGAGAATACTATTCCATCCAAATAGCAGACTAATCTACAAATCATTGTTAAAACTCGATCCAAAATCTCAAGGATCCTTACCCTCTTCTCAAATAAAACAGTGTTTCTCTTTATATGCAATTACAACACTAGTACATCTCTATATGTAAACACTTGCGTAAAATCCACATACCTTTGTGAACGATTGTTCAAGGGCCGCTTTTCACTTAACCAATAAAAATAGAAAGTCCTCTCTATCCAGGTTATCAAAATGCTTCTTTACCCACATAATAAAAGCCTGGCTGAAAATCTAACGCACTCCATTATTATCAGTTCAACACAAAATATTCACCCAAGATGGCCGCGACAACATGTGCGGTGACGTCATGACGCTGCCTCATATGCACACGCGTGACCATAGCATCTTTTTCCCTCAACCAGTTGAAAAACAAGGTAAGCCAAACCAAGACTTTACTTCTGTAAATGCTACTATCCTAGTAAATACCAAAATTGATTATTTTCAACCCTTCTTTTAAAAACATCAAAAATTATTTTTTCTTTCACTTTCTCTCTCCCCTCTCTGTTCTCTAACCTCCAGGGGCATACACCTAATCTTGCCAGTCTGAAATTCGTTCAAACTGAAGAGCCATTTACTATATTGTGATCCATTTGAAGTACTAGGAAAGACCATCCCAGCAACAATTGACATAAGGATGAGTTATCACTTAATTTGAAGCCATTTGCTACCCTTTTTCACACAAGTAATTAATGCTTAGAATCATGAAATTGAATGCAAATTTGTTTTTTGTCAATGTATTAACCAAAATATGCTTAAGGCAACTGAGATCACATTGTTGTAAGGAGAATTATCATTCCAAAATAACAGATTTATGGGGTGTTAAATTGTTTTCGTTGATTTTAGAACCAATTCAAGTTATCTCTCCTGATGAACCATTGAATTCAAAATGGTGAAACACGTGTCGAGAGATTAATTGAAGAATAGAACATTATTTGAAATAAAAATCCACAATTATTTGGCAACAGAAATGTGTCAGAATGTCATTTGAACTTTAACCTACCATACACTGGCTGGCGCAAAAGGATATCATCCCTCCTTCATTACCATTATAAAGTAGATTGGCAACACAATTTATGCAGTGTAATTACATATATCTGATGTCACGTTCATGTTTTACACCCCACATGATAATATAAAACGGACAGCATGCCTAGCTGAGAAATGCAGAGGAAGGGAACCATGGTCAGAAGTTTCATATCTACTTCTAGTTTACCAACAACATTTTAACATATTCCTCACTATTCCACTTTGATTGCTGCAACCATAATAAAATCGACTACTAATACCAAGAACACATTTAACCTGCTATTCTAGGACAGGAGAGGTACCATATATATCGCAATTCTCCCAGATAACAGAAAATGCTAACAACAAACAAAATATTCTGAGTGCAACCATGCCCAGAAATACTTTACACTAAAGAATTTACAACAACTTCATAGAAAAAGGGTCAGCCTTTTTGCAATTTTGTTAGCATTAACGTATTATATACAAGTAAACTGCTGTCAGAAGTGATGAATGTCACAATAATCATTACAATTGAAACAACTGGCAGGTTACCCCAAGGACTCACCGTTACCTCTCTTCCTGTCCTGTGACTGACACCTTCCAACAGGGGAAGACTCTCCTTGTTCCAAGCGGGGAGATGAAAGTGAAAGCCTCCCAAGTACCTCTTCCCCCTCCCAGATAGACCAGGGAAACCCTCTGGGGAAGAAAACCCTGTGCCGAAGGTAGCAGTAAGATGTCTTCAATTGTAGGCGAAGATTCAGGTGAAGTCCGGCGTATGTTCGTCTTGAAAGAGAAAGAGACTGGTAAGTATACGCAAGTAAGTGGAAAAATGGATATGTAAGATGTATAGGAATGTTGATTACCCTTAAACAGGAATGATGTGTGGGAAAAGGTGCCAGTCAGAAACTTCCGAAAACTTCTACGATAGTAAGAAAGGTTTTGATGAGAACTAGTAAGATAACTAGATTGAATAGTGGAAAGCCACGGGGAATTCTTTACCTGAGAGGCATGAAGGGCGGAGCTAGGAGTTGTTTTGATAGAGCAGAGTTTTGCAGGGGCGGTCGCAATACCGGTGTGACATAAGCCTGTAACTATGCGAAGGAAGAAAGAATAGTAAGTCGGGAAAGGTAGAGAAACGGGAATTCAATATGCCGGAGAATTCCGAATAAAGCTTACCGCGCTCCGGAACGAGACCGGTGGGCAAACTTGGGTGAGAAAGAAATGGAGTCCGTGGAATCGGGAGACAGAGAGGCAGTGAGGAATGCACTGAAATTGAGACAGAGCAGGAAAGTTTAGAATGCTGAAAGGTAGTGTTTAGCAAGCCGTATCAGGATACCTAGATGCGAACTTACGTAGCGTTGTTGAAGCAGAGTAGCAACGCAATTGTGTGCTGATCACAGGAACAGATATACCTACACTCGGGTAGGGAGACAGCACTTCCTGGAAACCGAGTCGTGCAGAGGCTAGACCCGAAACTCCAGTTACGGCGGCCATCTTACTAGAAAAATTGGCTGACACCCGTCGTCCAAAGGTCCATCGATGCCACAAGGACCACCGCCTTCAAAGGGGGGTGACAGTATGCCCCCTCAAATGCCCGGGCCACCCGGTTTATCCGGATGGGATCGAAAAAATCGGTGGACCAGGGCCGGAGCATGAACAGCCGATGCAGGTTCCCAAGAGCGATCAGCCGAAGAATACCCCTTCCAGTCAATCAAGAACTGCAGACGTCCCCGAAAAAGACGAGAATCACAAATACCAGCCACTTCATATTCGGGACCCATCGGGGTGATGACAGGAGGGGGTGCACCCATCCGTACTCGGGAAAAACGATACACTACGTCCTTCTTCAATTGCGACACATGGAAAACAGGATGAATCCTGGACCAAGACGGAGGGAGCTTGAGCTTGTAAGCAGACGACCCCATTCGTTGCAAAACGGGAAAGGGACCGAAGTATCTCGGGGACAATTTGGACGGCACCAGATGACGAGGTAAAAATTGGGAAGCCAACCAAACTAAATCTCCTGGCACCATTCTCGGAGCTGGAGTGCGATGTCTATCAGCAGAGCGTTTGACACGGGCCTGGGCTTCCAGAAGAGAGGACCTGGCAGTTCGATGTCCCATCTGAATAGCATTGATGAGATTGTCAACATCAGGAAACTTAAATGCGGAGATCGGATCGCTGGGAAAACACTGAGGGTGATATCCGTAGGAGCAAAAGAAAGGGCTGAACCCCAAGGCTGAGTGTCGAGAGTTATTATATGCGAATTCTGCCAAAGGCAACAAAGAACACCAGTTGTCATGTGAGGAAGAGATGTAACAACGCAAAAAACCCTCGAGGGTCTGATTTAGACGTTCCGTCTGACCATTCGTCTGTGGATGGAATCCTGAACTCAATGCTCGGGAGATATGTAAACTCTTGCATACTTGCTGCCAATAACAAGATGTATATTGTGAACCTCGATCAGAAACGATGGTCTCAGGAAGTCCGTGAAGAGAAAAAATCTGTGAAAGAAAAATCTTTGCCATCTGGGATGCGGTAGGAATCCGCGGAAGTGGAACAAAATGTGCCAATTTTGTGAAGTAATCGATTGTGACCATGATTACTGTGTAACCGTCCGAGAGTGGCAGATCGACAATAAAATCTGTTGAAATCATTTGCCAAGGACGGTTAGGAACTGGCATTACTGAGAGGAGGCCCGAAGGGGCAGATCGCGGGCATTTAGATTGCAAGCAGATGGCACAAGCGGAAACATAATCTATGATGTCTCGAGTCATTTCCGGCCACCAGAAATTACGCTGGATCAATTCTTTAGTATTAGCCACACCTCTGTGACCAGCTAGGTAGGAGTCGTGACAAAGATTCAGAACCGTTCTTTGTAGTTCACTCGAGGGGAGGAAGAGCTTTTTGTTATTATAAGCACATCCTTGGAACAAGGTAAGTTTCCAGGTTGCCAGAAACTTTGGATTCAACTGGATAAATTGCAAAGTTGAGTTAGCCACGTTTTGCAGAAATGTGGTAACTACCTGCACGAATGTGGCTCTGGGAAACAGAGGCTCTGTTCGGAAAGGCGTAGAGGAGTTATAATCCTTTCTAGACAAAGCATCTGCCTTGAGATTTGCTCTTCCGGGAATAAAGGTGAATACAATCTCATACGGTGAAAAGAAGTGTGCCCAACGTGCCTGTCGGCTATTTCGGGTTTGAGCCTATTGTAGAATGCGTAAATTACTGTGATCAGTTCGGACCTCAACTGGGTGTCTTGCCCCCAACAGCAGGTGTCTCCACTCTTCAAATGCCCTTTTTATAGCTAGTAGTTCTTTTTCAAGCACTGAATAATTTATTTCAGAGGGAGACAGTGTCTTAGAAAGGTAGGCTATAGGACATTCTATTCCTTGATCACTTTCTTGAAGCAAAAACGGCCCCAAGGGCCTGATGAGACGCGTCAGATTCAACAATGAATCTCTTGGTTTGATCTGGAGTAATCAAAATGGGTCCTGTGAGGAAATGTTCCTTCAGTCTCTCAAATGCTAGTTGTGCCTCCTCTGACCAAAAGAATCGTACATTCTTTTTAAGAAGAGCCGTCAGTGAGAGAATTTCTTGCGAATAATGTGGGATGAAACATCTATAAAAATATGTAAATCCCAGAAATCTCTGCAGATCTTTGATGCACGTCGGTATAGGCCAATCAGTAATAGCTGAAACTTTCCTAGGGTCCATGGCTACCCCATTTGCAGAAATTATGTATCCTAGGTAGGCAACCTGGTTCCTGTGAAACTCACATTTCTCTAGTTTGCAATAGAGATGATTGTTAAACAGTCTGCGTAGGACTTCCTTCACGTGCTGACGGTGTTCCGATGGGGATGTAGAGAAAACCAGAATATCATCTAAGTAGACAATAACTGTGTGAAGAAGAATGTCTGAAAATATGTGGTCCATAAAGCGTTGGAAGACAGCGGGGGCGTTGGACAGGCCGAAAGGCATTACTTTATATTCATAATGTCCCAAAGGAGTACGGAAAGCCGTCTTCCACTCATCGCCCTCTGGTACACGGATGAGATGGTAAGCCCCGCGGAGATCTAGTTTTGTGAAAATGGTAGCTCCTTTAACGGCTTCGAGTATATCTGGTATGAGAGGCATAGGATAGCGATCAGGGATTGTGATCTTATTCAAGCCCCGATAGTCTATACACGGTCTGAGTTCCGTAGATTCTTTCTTGGGGATGAAGAATAAGGAAGCTCCAGCTGGCGAGGTGGATTCTTGAATAAGTCCATTGCGAAGATTCTTTTGAAGATATTCCTTAAGAATTTCACGTTCTCGTCCTGATAGGACATACATGCGACCGAAAGGAATCGGTGCATCTGGAACTAGTTCCAAGGCACAGTCATCTCTCCGATGTGGGGGTAGTTCGGCATATTCTGAATCAGAAAATACTGTCTGAAATTGCCTGTATTCGAGGGGTAATTCCTGAATATGGTTCAACATAGAAATGGAACCCGTATTTTCCAACATGGAAATAGTAGGACGAAACCCAAAAGCTCCGTCCAAGAGACAGTGCGTCAAACAATGTTCAGAGCCCAGAAAAACAGTGCCCGCCTTCCAATTGATATAAGGATTATGGGTACGAAGCCAAGGTAACCCTAAAATTACTGGATAGTGTGCTGTACGGATTACATCAAAGACAACAGTTTCTTGATGGGAGGAAATATTCATCCGCAAAAGTATTGTTTGTTCCTTTATGGGTCCTGAAGTTAACGGAGTACCATCCACCGACTCAACTGGTATTGCCAAGGTCTTAACTGAACACGGTATATTATGAGTGGTCTTCCAGAGGGTATCAACAAAATTTCCCGCGGCCCCACAATCTATTAAGGCCGTGACCGGAATGGGATCAGAATCTCCCCATTTGATTTGGACTTGCAAGGCCAACATAGTAAGATCGGGGATCTCTGTTACTTGTGATGGTATCATAGAGGATGAGGAACCTGTTACTGATTCCCTAGCCGCGGTTCCCCTTGCGGTTGGGAAATGGCGTTTCCCTGTCTTTTGACTGGGATGAGAGGACAATCTTGAATAGTGTGTTCCTTGGAACCACAATACATACACAGCCCCTTGACTCGACGTCTATTGCGCTCATCTGGAGTAAGACGACCTCTGGTAGTTCCTATCTGCATAGGTTCTTCCGTCTGAGATTTCCCTAAACTAGGAGAGTATGTAACATGTTGTCTCACGGAACGGCCGCGGCGTCGTTCCTGTAATCTTTCTTGCAATCGGTAGTCCATCTGCATGACCATGGTTATTAATTCTGCCAGATTTGGAGGTCTGGGTACTCGGGAGATCTCATCCTTTAACTCCTCATTTAATCCCCTGCGGAATATAGTGATCAGAGCATCGTCAGCCCATGACGTGCCAGCTGCTAACTGCTTGAAATTGGTGATATAAGAAAACAGATCTTGAGATCCTTGTTTGAAATCCAATAACTGTTCTTGGGCTGAAACCGTGATTTCTTGACGGCTAAACATGGCTCTTAGACTGTTCACAAAGGCAGGGTAAGAATCTAGCAAGGCATTATTTGTAGTAACAAGAGGCGTGGCCCATGCTAAAGCGGCACCTGTTAAATTTGCAATCATGTGTCCTACTTTATCACGGTCACTTTGAAAAAAGGCTGTCTTGAATGAGAACTGAACGGTACAAGCTTCTATAAAAGCCTTGAGTTTATGAGGATTACCATCGTATAAGCCCCCCGGAATTGGGCCAGGAGGTATCTCAGAACAACTAGGGACTCTGCCTACCTGTTGTTGGAGATAGGCATTCTCCTGTTTTAAAGCCTGCACTTCAGCCGTCAATGCTTGTACAGCAGTGACTAATTGCTGTTGTTGGGATGCATCCATATTTCCTTGTAACCCTGAACCCCTGAGATAACCTGCTCAGAATTTTTTTTTTGGGCGTTGCTAACTGTCAGAAGTGATGAATGTCACAATAATCATTACAATTGAAACAACTGGCAGGTTACCCCAAGGACTCACCGTTACCTCTCTTCCTGTCCTGTGACTGACACCTTCCAACAGGGGAAGACTCTCCTTGTTCCAAGTGGGGAGATGAAAGTGAAAGCCTCCCAAGTACCTCTTCCCCCTCCCAGATAGACCAGGTAGGAGAAGAAGTCCCAGGGAAACCCTCTGGGGAAGAAAGCCCTGTGCCGAAGGTAGCGGTAAGATGTCTTCAATTGTAGGCGAAGATTCAGGTGAAGTCCGGCGTATGTTCGTCTTGAAAGAGAAAGAGACTGGTAAGTATACGCAGGTAACTGGAAAAATGGATATGTAAGATGTATAGGAATGTTGATTACCCTTAAACAGGAATGATGTGTGGGAAAAGGTGCCAGTCAGAAACTTCCGAAAACTTCTACGATAGTAAGAAAGGTTTTGATGAGAACTAGTAAGATAACTAGATTGAATAGTGGAAAGCCACGGGGAATTCTTTACCTGAGAGGCATGAAGGGCGGAGCTAGGAGTTGTTTTGATAGAGCAGAGTTTTGCAGGGGCGGTCGCAATACCGGTGTGACATAAGCCTGTAACTATGCGAAGGAAGAAAGAATAGTAAGTCGGGAAAGGTAGAGAAACGGGAATTCAATATGCCGGAGAATTCCGAATAAAGCTTACCGCGCTCCGGAACGAGACCGGTGGGCAAACTTGGGTGAGAAAGAAATGGAGTCCATGGAATCGGGAGACAGAGAGGCAGTGAGGAATGCACTGAAATTGAGACAGAGCAGGAAAGTTTAGAATGCTGAAAGGTAGTGTTTAGCAAGCCGTATCAGGATACCTAGATGCGAACTTACGTAGCGTTGTTGAAGCAGAGTAGCAACGCAATTGTGTGCTGATCACAGGAACAGATATACCTACACTCGGGTAGGGAGACAGCATTTGGCTAGTCCCAATTTGTGACCTGAATAGCACATGAATAAATGGTCATTCTGCCACAGTTTTGCCAATCTAGAGATATAAAAACTCAGTGCACATCTAGGGTTGAGTCTGTGAAGTCTTTCTTCTTCCTTCCCTGGATGTGGTGGAGGGTACAACGATGGTAATGATATCTTCTGAGTAATATGAAACTCAGAAATAATTTTGGGGAGAAAAGTAGGCTTTACTTTTAGTACCACCCTGTCTTTATGAAAGACAGGAGGCTTGCAGGATAAAGCCTGTATCTCACTCACCCTTCGGGTTGATGTAATTGCCACTAAGAATACAGTTTTCAGAGTTAGAAGTCTCAATGGACAAGAATGTAGAGGCTCGAAAGAAGATCCCATCAAGTAGTTTAACACCAAGTTGAGATCCCATAGTGGGACTTGAAACGGAGTCGGAGGGTAAACATTAGTTAGTCCCTTTACAAATTGTACTACTAGAGGAATCTTAAAGTTGTAGACTTCCTCTGATGTGCACTTAAAAAATAGAAAGCACTGCCAGGTATCCCTTGATGGTACCAATCTGCCCCAGATTTGCCAGATGTAATAGAAAAGATAACACCACTCCTTGACCTCTCCGCTGCCTTTGACCTGGTCGACCATAAAATCCTGTGCAACCATTTATCTCTGGCAGCACACTTCTCCCACTCTGCAGTCACATGGATCCAATCTTTCCTGGACAACAGAACCATGTGGGTCTTCTCCCCCCTAGCAGCGGCTGACCCCATCCCCATCACCTGCGGTGTCCCACAAGGATCCTGTGTCTCACCTACCCTTTACAATATTTTCACCAAGCCCTTATTCGACAAGCTGGACAATCTGGGTGTCACCTATACTAACTACGCAGATGACACCCAGATACTCCTCACCTTATCAGGCAACTACAACAAGGACGCCAAATGGATCAATGAAGTCTTTTCCATCATTCAGGCATGGATGGCCACACACGGCCTATGCCTGAATGATGACAAGACTGAATTGCTTCTTGTCGGCTCACCGAACACTATCAGTAAACTCTGTCCCGGCTACACTAGCTTCACTATTGACGGTAACACCATACCCATTGCCAAGAGCGTAAAAACCCTCGGTTTCTACCTAGACACGAACATCAACCTAGCTAAACAAATCAACATGACCGCCTCAGCCACTGCCTACACCGGTAAACTTATCAGGGCCTGCAGACCACTGATCTCCCCTAGCAACTGTCTCATCCTAGCCAGAGCACTCATTCAATCTAAACTGGATTACTGTAATAGCCTCTATGTAGGTGCCAACAAAACAGTAATCAATAAATTGCAAGTTTTACAAAATAACGCACTCCGTGCCGCCCTCAATATTCCTAGAAGGGAACACATCTCCGCCACCAGAACTGCCTGCAAATGGTTGTCCATCCAACAGAAAATTGATTTGAAAACCATATGCCTTACTTACAAAGCCCTCAATCATCTTGCCCCACCCTACCTCTCGAACAAATTTACACTAAGACAGAACACTAGAACCACCAGATCGTCCAACTCATTACAACTAACAGTTCCCAAATACTCCCTCAAAAGAGCTGGAGGATCCAGCTTCCCAACCTTGGCATCACAACTCTGGAATTCCATCCCACTGGATATTAAATCCACACCTACTTTCCAACCTTTCAGAACCAAGGTCATTTCCTGGTTAACCAACAAATAACTGTCCTACCACATATATATGCACTCCGAATGTCCAATTTTATGTATATTGTTTGAATACTATTATCTATGCCCTATCAATACTGTACTATTGTCTTTTACCTGTAACCTGATGTTCAAAGCGCATATATACCCCCGGGTCAAGAGCGCTATATAAATAAATAAACAAACAAACAAACAAACCATCAGTGTATTACATGAGAAAGGGCCAACATTCTTATCTCTACACCAGCTGCAGAACTTATCCCAGCAGCAGCGGTATAAAGATTTGGTTGGTGGCCTTCTGGCCGAAAACAAAATCTCCATTAAATCATCCGGGAGGTCCCAATCCTTGTATCTCAGCCCCTCAGAAATCATGCGTGAAGGTTGAGCGTCCTGATATCCGGATGGGGAACCCAACTCTCCTCTCGCGAGAGAAGATCCTCTCTTTGTGGAAGACATATCGGAGGGCAGATGGACATGTCCAGAAGGTCCAGGTACCACAGTCTCCTGGCCCAGTCCGGAGCAACTAGGATCATGGATTTCCTGAACCTTCTCAACCTCCTGATTACATGAGGAATGAAGGGGATTAGAGGAAACGCGTATAAGAGTGTAAATTCCCATCCATCACGAACACGTCTCCTAGAGCTCCTCTCAGGGGGAATTCCCTAGAGCAGTACAGTTTGCACTTCCGGTTGGCATTGGATGCGAACAGATCCACTTGAGGGATTCCCCAAAGGGTGAAGATCTCTTGAAGGACTTTTTGAGCTAGTTCTCACTCATGGGAAATGGTGCTCTGCCTGCTCTGAGCATCTGCTGTCGTGTTCTTCTCTTCGGCTAGGTGAACTGCCGATAGAGATATTCCTTCTTGTATTGCCCAAAACCAGAGCAGCATTGCCTCTCTGCACAGTGGTAGTGACCCAACATCCAACACCTCCTCTTTGGTTGAGGTAGTACATGGCCACTGTGTTGTCAGTCATTATCAGGACATTCTTTCTCCATACAGATGGCAAGAAGGCCTTCAGCGTTAGTCTGATTGCCCTCAGCTCTAAAAGGTTGATATGTAGTTTGGACTCTGATGGAGACCAATGACCACTGATGGTCAAATGGCTGGTATGGGCTCCCCACCCTCTGAGTGAGGCGTCCATCACTACTGTTATCTATGGCCATGGTTGCCAAATTGGTTCTCCCTACAAGATGTTCTTTCGACAGTCCCACCACTGAAGATCCAGTGAGACTCTGTTTGGGATTTGTAGGAGATCTGACCTCTTTCCTGAGAAATGTGACCAATGGGTCCTGAGAGCCCATTGGAGAGATCTCATTCTCAGGTGAGCCTCTGATACCAGAATAATGCAGGATGCCATAAAGCAGAGCAACCTCAGAGAATCGAAGGCCAGTAGATGTTCGGCCTTCTGTAATGTGGTCACCATCTGCAGAATGTCTTGAGCCCTCACCTATGGTGGCGAGGCTTTTCCCAGGGATGCATCCAGGACAGCTTCGATGAACTGGAGTCTTTGTGACGGTATCATGTGGGACTTCTTGAAGTTGAGGGAGAAGCCCAGCTTGTGGAGGGAGTGACAGGTGGAGCTGAAATGTTCCAGGGCCTGTTCCGGGGAACTGCCCCGGATTAGCCAATTGTCTAGGTAGGGGTAGCCATGAATCCCCCCTCTCCTGAGGGTTAAAATCTCCTGCATAATGTCAGGAAGGACAATGTCAAGATGATAGTGCGCACCTGTGGGGCGATTTGGAGTTTGTCTTATTGAAGCTTCAAGGGATTTTGCCGCTGCCTATGAAGTTTGCAGCTTCTCCAAACTCTCATCAGCTTTATTTCCAAATAAATGCGTGCTGTCAAAGGGCATGTTGGGAAGCCTGGATTGTACGTCTGGTGCAAATCCTGACTTTCGCAACCAAGCAAATCTGCGAATCACTGTGCTAGCCGCAATGGCTCTTCTGATACTGTCAACAGAGTCGAGACCAGTTTGGAGGGATTCGCACATAACGTCTTTCCTGTCCTTGACAATGTTAAGGAAACCGTCTCATTCCTCCCCCTCGGGGATATGGTCAGCCGTGATAGAAATGCACTCCCAAATGGTGTGTGTAAATCTTGCTAGCGTGCATGTAGCAATGGCAGATTTTAAAGCCATACTGCCGGCTGAGAAAACTTTGTTGGCCATGGCGTCATAACGTTTATCATCTCTATCCTGCGGTATCGTAGGATAGGCATGTTGTCTACCTGAAGAAGTGGCTGCTTGCACTACCAGACTTTCTGGTGTAGGGTGCTTGGAAAGGTACAGAGGGTCAGAACTAGAGGCTATGTATTTGGCTGTTAGTTTTTTATTTACCACTGGAATAACATCTGACATTTCCCAATTGGAAGTCACTCTCCTTTGCAAAGCCTGATGGAAAGGGACAATTGGGTCCTCCTGTGGTACTTTGTCTAATATATCTGTGAAATCATCCTGTTCAAAAACAGGCGTGGGTCTCGACCATCCCATATATTACATGACCCTTGTCATTAGCTGTATGTATGTTACCTCTGCATGATCTCCAGTGTCTGCTTTTCCAATTGGGAGAGGTATCAATTCCTATAGCTTCATGATGACATTCTTGTAAATTCTTCATGCAAGACTTCTCTGATATAGGTTTATCAGGCACTGATGGTGTCCCATATTGTAACCCAAAGGGTCTTTCTTCCTCAGAGGACTCCTTTGTGTCTTCATAAATTGAAGAGAATGATTTAAAGTAATCTGCTCGTGGTAGAGGTGTATACGTTTTTTCAATTGAAGTAGATATTATGGTAGTCATCACGAGAGCCGAAAATTTCGAAATTGTCGACGTCGGTGGCCTCGACAAATGCGTTGATGGCTTCCAAGGTTTCGACGATAGCGTCAATGGCTTTGACAATAGCGTCAATGGTTTCGATGATTGTGTCGAAGGGATTGGTAAATATGGCGCCAAGGAGGTCAACACTCGAGTCGTCAATGGCTTCCCCATCGGAATCAGTGCCAACGACGTTGATGATGCACTTTTCGGTACTCTAATAGAGGTTTCTTTCGACACTGATAACTTTGTTTTTTTAGTCTTTGATGAGACTTTCTCTCGACTCGAGGGATGAGATCTCTCTCAAGGAGATTCGGCAGCGGGTCCCGAAGACGCACAGCTTTTGTGCTTCTGAGGTCTTTTGACTGGAGCATCGCCTCTAGGTGTTGTCGAGAGGGACAAGGCCGCGTTCCCAAAAACCTTTCACATACAGAGTCTAAACTCCTCCCACTGTGTTGGTGTACTAGATTTGGATGGATAAACGACCTGTTCAGGTGAACTGGACGACGAGGTGGATGGCGACATATGGTGCCTCTTTTTCCCATGTCTCGAAGTCGAGGAGTGGTGCAAACCAATACTTGAACGGGAACGTTTGATCCTCTTTCGACAAGGAGAAGTTGTTCTTGACTCGTCTGATGTTTTTTGTTTAGAGTAGAGGGATGTATTAAGCGTATATTAAAGCATAAATTGGAAGCGTATATTATATTAAGCGTAAATTGGAACGTATATAAGCGTTGGTCACATTACTACGCGAGTGTTTCCTGTGGAGCTTCGATGAAAAATGACCGCGGTCCCCGACCACTGAAGTAAGTGCAACATGCTCGATTTCCTCTTCTTTTGAATAAACCAAAAGAGTACCCGAAGGAATACAAATGCAATATTGATTTGCTTTCTCAAATAGGAAAACACTCTTTTGGAAGCACCTTTCCACGCAAGCATAACGCGATAAACGTGCCTGCTAAAGTGACCATCATAGCAAGCATAAAGGTAATGAATTAACTACTAACTGCCACGAAACGGGCTTATAAATAACAAAAGCAACTGACATCTAGAATGGACCAATAATTAATAAAGCTTTTTGTTAATTGTCATTTGCAATAGGTGGTCGTAATACAAACAAGACTACAATCGGTAAATACACCTTTAAGAAGAAGTGGTTAAAACAAATACTGTGGATGCATGCCAAATAAATCGAACAAATTAATGTAATTGCATTCAGCTATTTGGGTTCAGTATATTAACGATTGTCAAATCCGACGAAGTTATAGGTTAACATTGAAAGTGACCAACAACATTGATATAGTCAAACTCTCATTAAGTGTGTATAAATGAATTGTCTTTTCTGAAATCTGCTATAATAACTAAAGAGAGCCAAAATATTTGTTTGTGGTTCTCTTCCTAGAGAGTGCATCCATCATCACTATCTGGAAAAATGTGCAGAATACTTTCAGAAAAGGTTCCTCATAAGCCACATATGAAATAAAAGGTTAGTGACATATCCAGTACGTACATAACAGGGAGATGCAAATGTTTTGCATTTTTAAATAACCACTATTATACTTTGGTTTTTTATAGTTCTTCACATGAACAAAAACAGATGTCAGGCAACACACACTGTCCTGAATAAGACTGTATAAACAAGAAAAGTCTCCTGAAGACGGGTCCACCACGTTATTAAGACTAATCCAGATACGTTGTTTTGGAGCACCCAGAAACACGACTAAGTGTCGACACAAAGATGTATAAGTCTGGGGGAAAAATTGTTTAAAGGGTTGACCTCTGTAACTCCCTTGCTCTTTCCCATACTTACTTCACCTTCATTTGAAACAATATGCAAGGTCTTGATGAAACATGTGTTGTGAAATTTTGTTCATTGTTGGTACACATCACGCTGTGTGTTTTGTATGTTTTTTAAGAATATTTTGGTGTTTTGTATAAGATAATGATTACAACATGTATTTTCATCATTTTATGCTATCTAGTCTTGACTAAGACTTTTCTCCCATTGTTTATGTCATGTATGGTCTGTCATACCTTTTTGTGTTGTGAAGGAGGGAAGATGTATAGTGGAATCTGTATGTATTTGATTATTATTCAGTCCTCATCAACAAAGCCCCCGAAAAAAGAGTACCCCTTAGCTCTTTTGTAGCATAGTTCCCTGGAACAGGACACGCAAAAAACAGGATTGCGATAGCCCATGCACTACACCCACAGTGTGTTGATAGGTGCCTGTGGCTAGGAAGTGTAGCACAGACACTACCTTGAGCAAGGGGGGATGGCTGTACGGATCTGTATGAGGCAGACTAGGTCATCATGGATCATGTCAACTATGGATGTGATGGTCTCCCTGTCTAGCCGGTACAGGGTGTGGATCTGGGTTTGGCTCAGGTTGAAGGGGATGGCCCTTATTCGCGGTACAGGTGGCTGCCTGTGAGCTGCACCCTGCTGGACATTGTTGTTTTGCAGGGCCATGATGGCCCTACTCCACCTGCTCCTGCGCATCCGCCACATCCTCTGCCTCTGTGCCTTTTCAAGTAGTAGGCCTGCATGCAAGGCCTCCAGCTCCAGTACTGCTACTGCTAGCTTGGAAGTGTTGGAAGGGGTGTGGGGTGTGGGTGTGGTCCTTTTGTGCTTTTGCTGTGCTCATTGGGGCCACCAGGGCTGATTTTGGCCACCTGTAGGCTGTTTCTACACGCCTGACTCTAGTTAATGCCTGGTCCGCGATGCCGGTGTTTCCAGCATGGAAATCACTGTGCTACCAGCATGCCCATGCAGGTGTTTCCATATACATGGTACTCGGAATGTGCACATACTAACACCATGCTGGTTTCTCAGGCATGGCAGTCGCATTTTGCTGCAGATTCCGGTCACGTTGTTTATGTACATGGAGGTAACTTGCGGTGACAGTGTTACCGGCATCGGAAACTCAAGAGTATGCCGGACCGGAAAAAGGTGCCGGCACAACTAGTTTTCGACTGGCATACTTGTAATGAGGCCCAAAGTCTTGGTAGAAAATGAAATTAACTAAACAAGAACTGGAAAAAACTGAATGGAAAAGGGCGAGGCAGTGCTGGAAAAAACAAATAAAAAAGGAGTATACAGGGCCTCTGTATACTACAAAAATGAGAAACAAGCACTGTAAATGCCAAAAAATATTATCTTTTGTGTAGGGCTTGGAAGGACATTTGCCAGGCACTGCCATAATGGTACTAACTGGCCATTAATGGTAGCAGCTGCACAATAGCGCAGGTGCATGGGCATATAATACCAGTGCCTGGCAAATACCTATCTAATACCTATACACAAGAAAAACTGTTGGCTTTGCCAATGCTTGCTTGTAACAAAACTTCAGTGTACGACACACACACTGCGTATACATTTATTATACATAATTTTGGGATACATCATTGTGGGAGCCCCTCTACTGAGAGCGACCATGGTTCAGTTAACATCTTCTATGGGAGGTTTCCCAATCAGGAGGGTCTACAATGACGTTTTAGCTCACTGTACCTTTCAAAGAGAAGAAATATATATTTGCATATTAGTCAGGTCCCACCCACTTGGGCAGTGCAGCACTTAAATGCGAGGCAATTCTCCCTTGAACAAGAGTACCAAGAGCAACTAAAAGAACAAGTTACTTCTTACCTGGTAACGTTCTTTCTATGGGATGTTCCTCCGACGTATTCCTTATCTTTGATAGATCATCTCCAGCTTGCTGGCCTCGGAAATTTTTTTCAGTAGAGGGTGCTGCGCGTCGACGTCCCTCTAGCCGATGTCCCTCGACAGCCTCCGTATCGGTGCCGACGTCATCACGCGTATAAATAGACACACGCGGCGTCCGTTGCTCAGTTCCATTTTGACGTTAACAGTTGTTTTACATTAATTGGTCATTGACCTTGAAGGAGCGTAAACTGCAACCTCAAGGGAAGTATTACTGCGGGGATGGATGGGAGGGGCGATAAGGAATACGTCAGAGGAACATCCCATCGAAAGAACGTTACCAGGTAAGAAGTAACTTGTTCTTCAAAGGGATTGTGTCCTCCAACGTATTCCTTATCTTTGATAGACTCCCATAGCAGTGGTGTGTAATTGGGGGTGGAAGTAAAAACGCCATGTTTCCCTTTAGGAATGAACAGAATGTAATACGGCTTTGCCAAACCTAGTCTCTTGACTAGAGGAGGAATCCAGGTTGTAAAATCTTGTGAATGTATATGCGGACGACCATGTGGCAGCCGCACATATGTCTCGAACCGGAACCCCTCTTTGGAGGGCCGAAGAGGCTGCAATACCCCTGGTTCAATGAGCCCTAAGATTTTGAGGAGGCTCTTTCCCTGCTAGTTTGTAACATTCCAGAATGGCCAAAATAATCCATCTGGAAATGGTCTGTTTTGTTGTCGATAGTCCCAATTTGTGCCCTGAGTAACCTGCGAACAGTTGGTCTGCTTGCCTAATCCTAGCAAGTCTGCTGATGTAAAAGCTTAAAGCCCCCCTTAGGTCCAGCCTATGTAGCCTTTCTTCCTCTTTCTCCGGATGGGGAGGAGGATAGAATGAAGGTAAGGGAATTTTCTGAGTGATGTGGAATTCAGAAACCATCTTTGGGAGGAAATTAGGCTTCACCTGTAGGACAACTTTGCCGTTATGAAAAATTGTAAGAGGGGGTTTACAAGATAGAGCTTGTAATTCGCTCACCCTTCTAGCAGATGTTAATGCCACTAACAAGACAGTTTTAAGGGTGAGAAATCTTAGCGAACAAGAGTGGAGTGGTCCGAAAGGAGTACCCATCAGGAAATGTAAGACTAAATTTAAGTCCCAAAAAGGAACCTGGAACGGTCTTGGAGGGTAGACATTAGTTAATCCCTTTAGAAATTGTATTACTAAGGGTAATTTGAAATACGTTGGCTCCTCTGCAGTGCGCTTGAAGATCGATAGCGCTGCGAGATAGCCCTTGATAGTGCCAACTTGAAGGCCTGAATTTGCCAAGTAGAGTAGAAAGGATAACACCGTTGGTGTACCACATGAAAAGGGGTCGATATTCTCTTCTCTACACCAGCTGCAAAATTTGTTCCAACGGCAGCGGTATAAAGACTTTGTTACTGGCCTTCTGGCCGAAAGCAACACCTCCATGACGTCATCAGGGAGGTCCCAATCCTTGTATCTCAACCTTTCAGAAGTCAGGTGTGAAGGTTGAGGGTTCTGATGTCTGGATGGAGAACCTGACCTCCCTTCTGTGAGAGAATATTCTCCTTGAGTGGAAGACGAATTGGAGGGCAGGTGGACATGTCCAGAAGGTCCGGGTACCACGTTCTCCTGGCCCAGTCTGGGGCAATTAGGATCATGGTCCTCCGGAATCTTCTCAACCTCCTGATCATTTGAGGAATGACAGGGACTGGTGGAAACGCATACAGGAGTGGAAACTCCCAGTCCACTACGAACGCATCACCTAGAGCTCCTCTCGGGGGAAATTCCCTTGAACAAAACATATTGCTCTTCCTGTTGGTACTGGTGGCGAACAGATCCACTTGAGGGGTTCCCCAAAGGGCGAAGATCTCCTGAAGGACTTCCTGAGCTAGTTCCCACTCATGGGAGACTGTGCCCTGCCTGCTCAGTGTGTCCGCCGTCAAGTTCTTCTCTCCGGCTAGGTGAACTGCCGATAGAGAGATTCCTTCTTGAATTGCCCAAAACCAGAGCTGCATTGCCTCTCTGCACAGTGGCAGTGATCCTACGCCTCTTCTTTTGTTGAGGTAGTGCATGGCCACTGTGTTGTCCGTCATTATCAGGACATTTTTCCCCTGTACAGACAGCAGAAAAGCCTTCAGCGCTAGTCTGATTGCTCTCAGCTCTAACAGGTTGATATGCAGTCCGGACTCCGATGGAGACCAACGACCGCTGATGGTCAAGTCGTTGGTATGGGCTCCCCACCCCGTGAGTGAGGCATCTGTGACTACTGTTATCTCCGGCCATGGTTGCCAAAACAGTTCTCCGTTCAAGGTGTTTTTCTGGCAGGCCCACCAATGAAGGTCTCGAGCCACCTTGTCCGTAACCTGAAGGAGGTCTGTCATTCTCCCTGAGAATTGCGACCACTGAGTTCTCAGTTCCCACTGAAGAGATCTCATTCTCAGGCGAGCCTCTGGCACAAGGAAGATGCAGGATGCCATGAGGCCTAGCAACTTCAAAAAGTCGAAGGCTTGGAGACGTTGGGCATTTTGAAACTTGGTGACCATCTGCAGAATATCTTGAGCCCTCACCCCTGGTGGCGAGGTCTTTCCCAGTGAAGTGTCCAGGACCGCTCCAATGAACTGGAGTCTCTGTGATGGTATCATCTGTGACTTCTTTAAATTGAGGGAGAAGCCCAGTTTGTGAAGGACGTTGCAGACATAATCTAGCTGAATCTGAGCTTGTTCCGGAGATACAGCTCTGATCAGCCAATCGTCCAGATAGGGGTAGATGTGAATCCCTTCCCTCCTTAGACTTGCAGCCACTACCGACATTAGCTTGGTGAAGAACCTCGGGGCGGAGGTAAGCCCAAATGGCAGAATTCGAAATTGATATGAGAGCCGCCAATTGCGAACCTCAGGTATTTCCTGTGTTTGAGATGGATTGGCACATATAAATAAGCATCCTGGAGGTCCAGAGATACCAGCCAGTCCTGGAGCTGGAGGGCCTGAAGCATCTGAGAGAGAGTTACCATCTTGAACTTGTCCTTCCTGAGGAACTTGTTCAATTCTCGTAAGTCCAAGATAGGTCTCAGTCCTCCATCTTTCTTCGGTATGAGAAAGTAGGGGGAGTACCAGCCCTTGTTTCTCTCCGCTACAGGTACCAGTTCTATGGCACCTTTCTCTAGCAGGTCTACAATTTCCTGCAAGAGGAGCAGATCTGGAACTTTCCGAGAGCTGTTCCCCGGTGGATGACTCTGAGGGATGCATAGAAAAGGCAGGCAGTAACCTTGGGCAACTGTCTCCAATGCCCAAGCATCTGACGTAATAGCCTGCCATTCCATCAGATGTTGAGTTAACCTGCCCCCTACTGGTGTCTTGTGAGGAGAGTCCTCAGAGCGGTTTGGAGGCGGCTGATGCAGCTGCCGAGGGTAAAGAGGCACCTGCTGCTGCTGCGGCTTTTGTATTTTTAACCCGTCCACCTCGGGTGAATGTTTTCTGACCCCTTTGAACCAGCTGTCCTCTGCCTCTTCCGAATGCGGAATAGAAGCGAAAAGGACTTACCTCTCCAAGAGGTTCCTGAGGGGCGATATGGTGTCTGACGGATTGCAGCTCCCAGGGATTTTGCTGCTGCCTTTGATGTTTGAAGCTTTTCTAAACTGTCATCCGCCTTCTTACCAAACAAGGAAGAGCCATCAAAGGGCATATTCAAGAGTCTGCTTTGCACATCTGGAGCAAAACCAGGCTTCCGCAACCAAGCAAATCTCCTGGTTGAGGTACTTGCCGCCATGGCCCTGCTGATGCTGTCATCAGAATCGATGCCAGTTTGAAGGGATTCGCACATTGCATCTTTACCATCCTTAATGATGTTTAGAAACACTTCCCTTTCTTCTCCCTCCGGGAGGCAGTCAGCCGCTGATGAAGCACACTCCCAAAGGGTGTGGCTGAACCTTGCGAGCGTACAACTAGCATTGATGGATTTCAATGCCATGCTACATGCAGAAAAGACTTTTTTGGCCATAGAGTCATATCTCTTGTCATCCCTGTCCTGTGCAACAGTAGGGTAAGCCGATTTACTACCTGATGAAGTTGTTGCCTGCACAACCAGACTCTCCGGAGTTGGGTGTCTGGATAAATATTCAGGGTCAGCAGTAGACACCCTATACTTGGCTGATAATTTTTTGTTAACCGCCGGGATAACCTCAGGGGTTTCCCAGTTTGCCAATATTTTCCTTTGTAATGCCGCATGAAATGGCACCACAGGATCCTCCTGTGGACCTTTAACCAAAATGTCTGTGAGGTCGTCTTGCTTAAAAGCAGGTGAGGGTGTAGACCACCCCATAAACTCTATTATCTTTGCCATCAAGGTTCCATAAGGGGCTTCGGCATGTTCCCCTGGGTCTGGTTTGGCAAACTCCACTTCTGGGGAAGTGTCCAACCCACTTGCTTCATGTAAGGATTATTGGAGGTCCTTAAACCTACTTTCCTCAGAGGTAAATTCCTCTGGTACAGGAGTTGCAGATCCCTGCAACTCAAAAGGTCTCTCCTGATCCGAATTCTCCCCTTCTTCATAAATAGATGCAAAGGCTCTGGAATGATTAGATCTTGGAAATGGTATAAATCCCATTTCCAGAGCAGAAGGAGCCAAATTCATCATAATTGGCTGAGAAAATGTCGACTTTGTCGACGCGGACGTTAAAGGCTTCGAAGCCATTGAAAAAGGTGTCGAGAAAGTTGGTAGAGGCCTCGAGGAACTCGAGAGTATCGGAATTCTACTCGAGGTTGTCGATGACATTCTCGTGATCGAGGCTCTGGGTATGGCCACTGGCTGTGGGGTGGCCGTGGGTTTGTCCTTTCTCAGCGTCGATGTAGGCGTCGAAGACGGCGTCGAATCGACTGACCTGTGCGTCGAAGAACCCTTCGATAATGGCGTCGAACACGCAGATCTATGCGTCGAAGGGATTTTCGACGACAGCGTCGAAGACGCGACTTTGCCTTTACTCGAGGGTTCGTGATTTTTCGGGTCTTTCACCCAGGGTATCACCCTCAGCAGTCTTCGAGGGGGTCGAGGCCGCTTTCTCGAAGATGCTAAGCATCTTTTTCCTGAATTCCTCCCACTCAGCCTGAGAGCTATGTTTTGTGGGGCAGGAGACCCTTTTCGGGGAAACGGAAGAAGAAGACGAGGAAGGGGATCTTCAACGTCTCTTTTTTGAATGCTTAGATCTCAAAAAGTGATGGGAACTGCTTCGAGACCTAGAACGAGAATGTCTTTTGTGATGGCGAGGAGACGAATGTCTCGACTGCGCCGAGGAAACTTTTGAAGAAGTTTTAACTGCCTTACCTCTCTCGAGCTTCCCCTTACGTTCCTTCAAGGCTTTCGCCGTCATGGACATGCAGTCCTCGCACTCCGAACAATGGTGCTCGACTCCCAGGCACCACAAACAGATCCTGCGAGGATCCGTCAACGACATTTTCTTTCCACAGTCTCGACATTTTTTGAAGCCCGACCGTGGAGTCGTCGGTTCGGATGAGGAAGCCATCGAGTACGAGTCGGTATTCTCGAGGAATAATGAAGTATATTTGACTGAAGAACTGAGCAACGATATTCCGAGGCACCACGAAGCACGGAAAAACAGAACTGAGCAACAGACGCTACGCTAGTCTATTTATACGCGTGATGACATCTGCACCGATACAGAGGCTGTCGAGGGACATCGGCTCGAGGGACGTCGACGTGCAGCGCCCGCTACTGAAAAAAAATTCCGAGGCCAGCAAGCAGGAGATGATCTATCAAAGATAAGGAATACATCGGAGGACACAATCCCTTCGAAACATGTGTTTCGGATTTGTTTGGCCTTCTCAGTGAGCTAAAGCTGTGCCTCTCTAAGCACAGTAAGCAAATGATTCACGTCTGGATTACCCTGGGTAACGTAGGGTTAAACCCCAAGCATTACAACATTATACATAATTGTGGGAGCTAATCTACTGAGGATGAACATGGTTCACATAACCGGTATATGGGATGTTTACCCACTCAGGAAGATCTACAAACACGTTTTAGCTCACTGTACCTTTCACAGAGGAGAACAATCCATTTGCATATCAGTCTGGTCCTACCCAATTGAGAAGTCCAGCACCGACATGGTAGGCAATTCACCTCTGAACAAGAGTACCAACAGCAATAGGGGAGTTGACCCATGTTCTTTCTCAGAAGAGGGGATCCCACACTCCTCTTCAATTATGTTTATAAAGGAAGTGGTTTAAGCCACACTTTGGTAAAACATTTGTATTACCCCAGCTGCGATCAAGCCATTAACTCTCAAATGACTGCTTTGAAATAACACTGGTAGGTAATTCACACACAAAGACACAATGCCAACAGTGCATCCGGTCCCCCATCCACCTAAGAGTAGGACTGACAGGACCAGCCCTGAACTATTCCCAAACCCCCTGAGAAAGCAACTAGTTAAACACTACCAGGTCTCAAAGAAGCAAGATATTCGGGACTTTATCTCCCAAGGATTAGAGATCCAAAATCCAGATTGGATTTCAGAGTGTCTTTTAGGCTTTCAAGGAAAGATACTGCAACAAGGCTATTAGCCTGTGCTTGGTAAAGGAGTGCAGCACTGCCCAAGTGGCTGATCGGCAGCTGTGCTGGAGCAGGATGCTGCCCACGTGGATGCGGACGTTGATTCTGCTCTAGTAGAGTGAGTATGTACTCCTCTGTGCAGAGTTCTGTTAGCTTTCACGTGACAGAAAGCTATTGCAGAAGTAAATGCATCACAGGATTCCATTTGGAAATCACTTTTCCCTTGTTTGCAGGTCCAAAGGCGATGAAAAAATGCGTGGATTGTCGCAAATCTTTTTTTTTCTGTCCATGTAATACTTTAACGCTCTTTTAACATCCAGAGAATGTAGAGCGATTTTTGCCGCTGATGATGCACTTTGAAAAAACATGGGTAGTTCATGTGGAAATCAGCTGGGACCATAGGTAGAAATCGTGAGTTTGTCTTTAGGACAACCTTGTCCTTGAAGAAGTGGAAATATAAATATAATTCATTTAAATCCAGTTTCGGTGCTATGTGCTGCAATGATGTTGCTGTGGTTTGAGGCCTCCTCTCTTCCTTCAAGATTTCTACAGCATGTTTCCTTTTTTTCCTCATGCAGGGTTTCCAGTATATGCACTTTGTGGTGCCACATATTTTTACCATGCCATGATAGTAAAAGCATTTGATGCTTTCACAGTGGTGGCTCCTGTTGCTAGGAGTTTTTTTTATCAAAAGCGTCCGTCCTTCGTCCGTTATTTTCGAGGGACACTCAGCATTTGGCCTACTGGACATTTGCATTTCACTGTGCTGCTGCCGGCACCAATGAATCCGGGGTGGGTTGTCTAGTGAGACACTGTGGTGCAGAGTCTGGAGCTCTATACTTTTTCTTCATGCACCCTTTAGGGCTGGTTATGAAAATGTCTGAAAATGGGCATTTCATTAGCAGCAGTCCTTCCTCCCACACAAGGTCAAATATGGGTATGTTTATAACAGATCCGTGGTGTCTTTTGCTGTAGCCAAACAGGAAACAGACCACCATGTCTTCCTCCAGCTGGAGTCCAAAGGTCTTGCACGCTTTGGTACTCATGGCATGGAAGACCCCTACCTCATCGATGCGTAATTGCCTTGGGGGGGATTCTGGGAAGTCCTCCTTTGGGTCTGCATCTTCCTTCCAGTCATCATCCTTCGATGATACAAATGATGAATACATATCTTTTGGATCTGTGTGTGTCTGTATGGGTTAGCTCTCCTTCCTCCTCGTCTGCTGGGACTGGTGTACTGTCCTGTGGGGTTTGTGACGGTGTGTCTCTTCTGCCAAATAGGCACAATGGGGATGTTGTTCTCACCCTTACAGGGTGCGGGTGCCCTATACCCTGTGATTGGTCCACTGATGCAGTGGCAGACTCCTGAGGGGCAGTTGGTTGATTTGGAGACAGTAGCCTGCACATATTAAGTTCTGAAACTAGAATCTGCAAATATGTAAGGACCTGCATAATGTAAGGAAGCCACATATCAAACAGTGAAGACAGACTCAAGTGATAACAGTTCAAGGGTGTTCATTGAACTTCAATTGGGTTTGAAAAATGCCTAGCTAATCCTAAATCTAAAGATGGGAGCAAGCTATGACCATCAAATAATAATAGATGTTATTTTGTATTTGTATTTATTTGTGTTGATTCTAAAAAGAGCCTTTACAAAATTGACATGTATAAAACAACAATGGACAACATTGATCACATTTTCCATTCATTCAAGTGTTCATAAAAACCTTAAAGTTTCATAAACTTTCATATTTCATAATATGTCTTTCTTAGTATCATTATCATAACATTTCTAAAATTCATACAATTCATACTATTCATTTTACAATTGTGCAAAGGGGTTTCTCCCCAAGAGTGTTGACAGATACATATCAGCATTGTTATTAAATTCTCTCATTCGTCATAGAGTCTAAGATTTGATATGTTGAGGTTATACGGGGGCAGGGGTGAGCCATGCGTAATCGGGTACATCCCCCTGAAATCACTTGCCACACTATATGCACTGTTTCGAGGTCTGTCTTTAAACAATAGGACCAGAACTCGTCACTTTTAATTGCGTCATAGCTCCCCACGAACTCTCCGAACCTTGTCATATACGTGGGTCGCCATCTCGGACACAATGTCAGCACGTGTCTGGGTGTTCCTTGTGATCTTTTAACCTACACATACTGCAATATCTCTGGTCAGACAGTATTTTAGCTTGGGCTCCCTGCTGTGCAGGCAGATGCAACTGACTTGTCTGTAGTTTCAGCCTAAACATTTGAACTGCTTGACTTGGACATTTCGGGAGATATTTTTGGGGTTGGAAGTAGCAATGAACTATCCCTTCAAGGTATTTAAAGTTCTGCAACTTTTCCAGGTGTGTAAAGCTTCCCACTCAGTCCCACTATTTCACTTTATTTTTAAACAGTGTTCTTAGCACCTCATGCCTAGTTCCTCTTTTGAAATCCGGGAACCAACCTATGTTTGAGAAGCATGTCTCTTTAGGGCAACATAATCGTGGTTGCTTTCCCTTTCGTATTTTGTGCCCATTAAATTCAACAGTTTACACATTGGACTGTTTCTTGCTTTCATGTATAATACGCCCCTTTGCATAATGGCTTGGTTCGTGAGTGACATTAATCCCAACTCCAATCCCAAGTAGGCCATTGGAGTTATGGGTGGGAGGCACAGGAGCTTCCTCCAGAAGTGACACTCTGTCACATTTAGCCAAGTCAAGTCCCTAATGGCCAGGGTGTCCAGACCGTAGAGAATGGCTGGGGCAAAGCTCTGTTTATATAGCTTTAAAATCCCCTCCAGCGAGAATCCTGCTGTTTGCTTGGCATATGTGTTGATCAAGCATGTTAATTTTCATGCCTTTCTCTTTTTACATTCGACCATAACAGTATGTCCCCTGTCTGCGATGGGTACAAGCCCAAATAGGGATAGCTGCAGACATACTCCACCTTGTGTGTGCCTATCTGCAAACTCGCCCCAGCTACCCCGCTCCCTGAGACGACCATCATCATTGCCTTGCTCATATTAATAGCCAAATCATTCTGATTAGCGTATTCTAGCAATGTCTTAAAAAAAGAAATGTGCAACTCTGAATGAGCGATCGAGCAAGACAAGGGGCCTCATTACAAGTGCTCCGGTCTGGAATTAACGCTGCCGGTATAACCATTCCCGCACCGTTTCCACGTCTGCCCAATCATGACCCACGGCCACCGAAATAGCACCTCCCCCAACCGCCACAGCAGAGTTAAGGGTCCCGTAAAGTCCACCTGCACGGAAACCCCTCCGTTACCGGCAATACGAAACACAGCGAGCGTCACAACTAACGCGGACACGGAAACACCGCCAGAAAAATGGCGTTAAAACCGTGATCACGGTGGCAGTACCGCCGCCAACGTGAACATGGCGTTAAACAGTGCCTGCTGAACTGAATCAGGGCACAGGTGCACCAAATCAGCCCAGCTGGACCCAGCAGCACACTGGGAGCTTACAAAAGGGCCACACCCAGCCCAACACAACACAAAACCATGCAGGCAGCAGCTCTAGTTGCACTTGGACTGGGCCTACTCAACCAACAGGCAGCACTGCACATGATGGCAGTAATGGTGCAGAGGAGGAGGCGGAGGCGGAGGAGGCGCAGGTGCCAACCAGCCAACCCTGCACCTATGGCAAACCCCATTGTCCAGCCGGCACAACCCAGCGGGCAGCCTGCAATACCACGCATCAGGGCCTCACCCTGGAACCTTACCCCAGGACAGATCCACACACTATACTGGCTGGACCGACCAACAATCCTGAACATCACTGCCATGATCGAGGACAACATCAGCAGCCACATAGACACCCCCACCGCCACCCCCCCCCCTCCTGAAGGTTGTGCCTGTGCTGCATTTCCTTGGCACTGGCACCTATCAACACACGGTCGGTGAGCTGCATGGCATATCACAACCCTGTTTTTCAAAAATCCTGGTACAAGTACTGGATGCCCTGTTGCGCCATGTATCGGAACACATAGCCCTACCCCGTACCCTCCCCGAGGTCATTGCCACTAACTTGGCCTTCCATGCCATAGCAGGCATGCCAAATTGCATAGGTGCAGTTGACTGTACCCACATTGAGCTGACAGTACCACGTGCAATTGAGATGGTGTTCCGCAATAGGAAACAGTATCACTCGTTGAATGTACAGATGGTATGTGATGCCACGCTACTGATAGCACACTGCTGCGCACGTTTCCCAGGCTCAACCCATGACTCAACGGTACTGCGGAATTCCACGTTGCCACGGTACATGGAACGCTATGCTGGACAAAACACATGGCTATTAGGTGAGTACAGCTGACAATGCTCCGACCCTGTTGAAGTGGTGTGTGTGTCTCCAGGCCAATGAGCAATGTGAGTGTGCTGCTGTGACCGCACATGCATCACCCCCCCTGCCATCAACCAAATAGACAGCGGATCCCAAACATCACAAAGGAAGACATGACAGGTCAACACAGTGTGCCCGTACACACTCTGCCACATGACACACACAGCCGATACTGTCACTGTCCCATACGCCTTGTGCCACTGCAAACAACCACCCACAAATGGAACACTGCCCTCCCAATGCACATGATGCCTTTAAATGAGACGTCCTGCATTAACTACTTCATTACAGTGGAGTGACTCTGCCATGTGTGCACATCACTGCACTATGCCATACTCACAATCAAATGTCACCCGCAGGGCAGAGTACACATGCACGTAAATGTGTAGGTCAATATCCATTTGGCTACATCCACTGTGATGGCCGATAAACACTTCCAACCACTTCATGGCACACATGCATGAATGAACAATGATACAAAATAGCACAGCATCAGATGAAGACATGATACAACAAACACTGACATGTTCCCCCATCTACATCCCATGTAGGTGATGCTGGATATGCACTCACGCCATGGATGATGACATCTGTACGGAGACCAAGGAACAGGCATGAAGAGGCGTACAATAGGGCACATGTCCGCACATGTGGAATGATTGAGAGGACATTCAGACTGCTGAAGGCCCGGTTCCTCTGTTTGAGCAGATCTGGCGGATCACTGCTGTACAGCCCAGTGAAGACGGGTAAAATCACGCTCGTATGTGCCATGATGCACAATCTCTGCCTGCGCAGGAACATCCCAATGCCCCCAGACGCAGATGAAGAAGATGGAGATGGGGATGGGGATGGGGATGGAGATGGAGATGGGGATGGGATGGCACCACCTCCCCCTGGGGGTCCACTTGATGGCCAAAGAGCACGGGATGAACTGATTCGCATTTACTTTTGAGACACAGCACATTGACAGCAATGCATGGACATGGTGATGACAATGGGCCTCATTCCGAGTATGGCAGTAAGGGATACCGGTCACCGTTAACGAGAACGGTGCCGGTAATCCCTTACCGCCACATTCCGAGTTCCCTTTGCGCCCTCGTCCTCAATGCCTGCTTTTAGCAGGCGTTAGGAACGAGGGCGCAAAGGGGCTTTTAAGCCAGTAACGGTGACCGTAAAGTACAGTCACCGTTATTTGCAATTTCCCCATTCCCATTGAGCCCTATGAGGGCTCATTTGGGAATGGGGAAGAGCCCTGGGGAATGTGAAATTACTGCCCTGGTCAACTCGGAATAGGGCAGTAATTTCCCATTCCACAAGGGCGGTGCCGGTACGGGTCCAGCGCCGACCAAGGCGCTAATAGCACCATTGGTTAGCGCCAGACTTGGAATGAGGCCCAATAAGTAATTTTTTGTACTGCAAATGAAATGATAGATGTCCACACATGTATGTTTTGATTTCAAATGATGATATATTGATGAATTAACAACAGGGAAGGAGGTGCAATGGTTAGGGAAGCTGTACACACGTGCCCACCCACCACCCAAACGTACCCACCCACACCCAGGCCCCAATGTTCAAACACCCAAAACAACCTCCCCCACCACCCAAACGTACCCACCCCCACCCATGCCCCAATGTTCAAACACCCTAAACAACCTCCCCCACCAACCAAACGTACCCATCCCCACCCAGGCCCCAATGTTCAAACACCATAAAAAACCTCCCCCACCACCCAAACGTACCCACCACTCACACCCTTCAAGTCCACGTGTGTCCTGCAGTGCCCCACACACATGCCATCACTTCCGTGTGCGCTTCTGTGCCTGTGCATCCTTGTCTGAGAGCCCCGTTAGCCGACTCGAGCGCCTCCTTGGACTGGCAGTAGTGGAGCTGGATGGGGTGGTGGTATTGGATGGCACAGAATCAGGTATAGATGGCATACGTGCAATATTTGCCTGTTGCCCAATCAACATGGACTCTATGAGCCTGGAGGTGTTGTTATTACCCTCCCGCACATGGCGTGCCAGGGTGACACTAGTGCTGGCAAAGCGTCCAATGGACCTTGATAGGCGACGCACTGACGTGCTGTAGCACTCCCTCTGCAGCCTAGATTCCTTGAGCTGCCTCTCCACCAGCTGGGTGAGGGTAGCCTGCTGCTCCTCCATCCGCTGCATGCGGGAATTAAGCTCTGCCATAGATGGGGAGGGTGACCTCGTGGGACTTCGGAGTGATGTGGGACTAAACTCCAGCTGATGGAAGGATCCCAGGTCATCAAATGTGGGCATCTCCCCCTGTGGCCCAGTATCAGAGTGCTCTGCCGGGGCACTGTTGTCACTACAGGCCGCCTCCTCTGCAGTGCAGCTGCCTTCTGTGTTGGTTTGGGTGGGCACAATGGGTTCCCCTGGCACCTGTGTTAACTCGGGCAGCGTGGAGACGCTGGGGATGTTGATGGTGGTGGCCGGCACATTTGTTGCAGTTGGTACTGGGGGCAGAGATGCCGAACTGCTGGCAGCATTCTCTTGTGCAGGGGCAGTGGCTTGGACACGTGCCGTTGCAGATTGCCTGGCCTGTTGTGCAGTATCACTGTCACTTGACACTGCTGTGGGGACACAGAGGGCATGCAATTAGTGTTGTGGTGGTGGCTGATGGGTGCATCACATACGGATCATGATTGGTCCTTTGGCCCAGTCATGCACTGCTTGGGGTGGAGGGGGTTGTAAATGGGTCCTTTGGCCCAGTCGTGCACTGCTTGGGGGGGTTGTTAATGGGTCCTTTGGCCCAGTCATGCACTGCTTGGGGGGGGGGTTGTTAATGGGTCCTTTAGCCCAGTCATGCCATCAACATATTCTCATGTGGCATTCATGTTTCACCACTTAACAGCATCTGCAGGTGGGCTCACTCCTGCCTCAACCTCCCCGATCCCATGGATGCCCTCAAGGTGGAGGACACTGCTGCAACGCTCCTCCCATGCTTGCAGCCTCAGTGGGGAAGGGGGTCCTCCACCTGTCCCACTGCTGCGTTGGCGGTGTGTGGAGATCAGGTTCCGAACAATCAGCCTGGGTCATCCCACCGCTTGTGGCAGTCCTTGACGCTCCTCACTGTCACGCCCATAGCAGTGCACTTGCGTGCTGCTTCCGCCCACACTTCCTTCCTCCGCTGCTGTGTGGCACGCCGCTGATCGGCACTGAACAGAATCTCTGCATGCTCCACTATATGCTCCACCAGAACAGTTAGCTCCACCTCACTAATGCGCTGCCTCTGAGCTGGAATTCTGGCAGACATGCTGGTGTTCCCTTTTGCCTTCTCACAGTGTGGATTCTGCTTGTGCTGACTCTGGATGGCAATGGATTGTGCTTTATATGATGGCCGCCTCTCTGTTTCCTGTTTTGGCGATCATGGTATTTCTGGTTCCGTGTCCGTGGTGACGGAGGCAGACACGGTTTTTGCGCTAGTTGTGGCAGCGCTATGTCCATTTACGTGGCTTTTTCCGTGATGGCGGTAACAACGTTTCCGCATCCGCGTGGTGCGCGCGACCGACAGCACGTAATCGGACGGTCTTTCCGCAACCTTGCGGACACGGAAACTTTGTTACCGCCGTCACGGAATCACTGCGGTCCAAACCTGACAGGTTGTAATGAGGCCCAAGGTCATCTGCGTACAGCAGACTGGCTATGTGGTTGGGGTAGCCCATGCTCCCTGATAACTTTACTGGAAGTTCGGCCAGGCATAGGCAATACAGCAGGGGGGGCAGGTTGCACCCTTGTCTGTCACCTCGGATAATTTCTACCGGTGTGGACAGATCCCCCATACTATTCAATCTCACTTGCACACTGCTCCTAGTGTGTAGTCGGATCAGTATTCCTATTAGCCATATGGGGCAACTCCAGTTTCTCAACTTTGACCACAGGAAAGATAGATGCAGACCCCGGGAGAAATCCTGTCTGTGTATAGTGCAATATGTTGTTTTCCTTTGCCCAACTCTGTAAAACTTGGAGCACGAAACGGAAACCATTTACTTTTACGTCTAGTAGTGAAATTAGTCTATAGTTTTCTGGGCTCTCCCTGTTTTCTTTTTTGTAGATGGGCAAAAGGATAGCCTTCAACCATGACTCAGGTACTACACCCTCTGCACACACTTTCTTAAAGAAGATTTTCAAGACTTCTGCCCATGCTTTGGGATTGGCTTTCAGTACGGCGTTAGCCAGTCCATTTGGTGCTGGTGCCCATGACCTCTTTAATTTGGTTATTGCCAAGTACATGTCATAGAACTCTAGGGCAAGTGGCCATCTCCCTAACTCACATGCCTTTGTGTGCTGTTTTAAGTTGATTGTGAAGTTGGCCCCTATGAACTCTACCCATTTACTCCCCAGGATTGGGTTAATCATGTTGCCCCTTGTCTCACCCTTGGCCTTTGCCAATATTTGCAAGATGGTTCTCGCATTTACATTACAAAGTGTGATGAACATATGCTGCCAGCGGCTATTTAACGCCAATTGTCTTCTCATTTTCAGACGGTTCTTGTATGCTCTTTTTATTTTCCTTATTCTGGTTTTAAGAATAAGGGTAGAGTGTCCCATTCCCTAGCTTTCCGCATGTTCCTTTTAACATCATGTATTGCTATATCAAAAATCTTGTCCTCTCTACCTTCCTGTATGGTCGCCTGCTTTACCCTCACCGTCCCTGTTTCAACGGACAGGGCTTCGAGCCATACCCCAAACTGAATAACTGACCACCCTTCCGAGCCATTTTCTTCCAGTTCATGCTGTTGGTCTATGTGTCTAGTTGCCCTGGAGATGTTATTGGGTGTCCAGCTGATCCTGTTTCCCCCATGGTTTATCGCCAACTCTCTCGCACACCCCTTTAGCCTTGGGGTCAATAGTACTGCAATGGTTAGGATCAGCATATGATGGTCGGTGTACTGTGTCCCTCTGACTTCCATTCCCTGTACCCTCTAAGAGCATGCGTTGGAGCCGAAGAAATAGTCCAGTGTTGCTTTTTTCTTACCCATGGACCAGGTACTTTGACCCAGAATGTCTCCCAGGATCCACCCATTATACATCACCATCCCCCATTCCCTTAGCATGTCGATCCACTGGCTACCTTTTATGTTACCCCCAGGGTTCTTCATGGTACTAGTCGGTGTGATGCATCTATATGGTGAACAGTCATCTCTGTCTCTACACCAGGCATTTAAATCTCCTCCAAGAAAAATAAACTCCTGGTCTCCCTCTAATTCCCAATCCGAGCACACTTTGTCAATTGGCTTGTGTATCTCGTTCAAATTTTGAACTGGCAGGGCATAGATATTAATAAAGATTACCCCTGCTAACTGCGCAGGGAGTATTCATTCTATTAAAGACTAGGAGGCGAGCATTATGCTTCAACTTCTTTTATTACTACTCTTCAGTAGTTTCAACAAACCAATAACAAAACACTGTAAAATGACCAAAGTGACTTTTTCTTCCGTTAGAACTACAATCCCCATAGTCTCTGTAGTCCATCTGTCTCCATGCTCAGCTATGACCACATCCTGTCCCTGAGCTCCTCCTCTTCTTTACTCGCTCTGAACAGTCACTCGCTAACTCCACACAATGTCCTGCCAACAGGCCGAAGACTTAATCTACTCCAAACTGAATGTCGGTCTTCTTCGACTTCAAACGACTAACATTACTAGTCTCTCTTCTCAATTGTTCTTTTGCTCCTCCCCTAGGGACAATACAAAGCAGAGTAATCAGGGTGGTGTCCATGTATTGCAACCTTCATACAAAACATAATCCATGACAATACATGAATGGGCAGGAATTTAATGCTCACCTCCTAGTCTTTAATAGAATTAATACTCCCTGGCGAGCATTATGCTTGTTCAAAGCTTCCCAATAGTGTAATCGCTAGGTTCTCGGCTGGCTTAAAGTAAAACTCTTTAAAGGTACGATCACTAGCCCAATCTGCTGCTAGCAGAATCTCACTTAGAGGCACTCCTGCTGTAAAGGCTTTAGATGACATTGCTTCACGCACCGAATGTGCCCGTACCTCCTCAAATCAATGTTCGCTGTGTGCATGATTTCTTTAACCCATCTAGCTATGGTGGCTGTAGATACACCCTGAAAAGGTTTCCTGCGGGCTCTGAGCAATTGCGTGGTACCAGCTGCCCTATACTCTGCTGTTCTGCCCTCATTCTCTTTGATGCAGGTGACTACACACCATTTAGTTCTGTTTGGAAAGTACGGATAGTGTACTGAAGAAGTCCCTGTCTTAGTTCTCTTCACTATCGAGACAGTGACTCCTTCTGGGCCAAATGACCTCCTATTTATCTCTAGCGCCTTGACATCTGACACTCGCTTACAAGATATGAGACACAGAAGCATCACTAGCTTGCCCGACAACTGTTTAAGAGACAAATATCTGTCTGAGGGACAATTCTCCAGTCGTCGGGGGACTTCTGATACATCCCAAACTGTATTATAATGAGGCTCCGGGAGAGCTTTAAATCTGGTGCCTCGAATGAGCCTGACTACTGCCAGGTGTTCTCCGGCTGGCACGCCTTCGATTGGCAAGTGTCCAGCCGAGATCACCGATCTGTAAACTCCTATTGTGCGGAACGCTCTTCCGTCTTGTAACAATTGCGCTAGAAAGTTCAGGATCACTACTACAGGTGCCGAAATAGGATGAACACTTCTCCTTTTAGACCAGTTAACCCATTTGGCCCAAGCCGCGTCGTAGCTCCTTCTCATGGAAGGCGCCCAGCATTCTGCGATAAGCTCTGCAGCTTGTCCAGAAATGCCTGGCAGAGCCCAGCATCTCCTGATATCCTGCACGCGATGAGCGGGAGTGTCCCTTTCACTCTCAGAGGATAACACGACCCAACTGGGACCATGAGCAGATGGTCTCTTTCCGGTAACACTCTCGGCAGGTCCACCGCTAGTTCCATGAGGGTCAGAAACTATACTTGAGACTTCCACAGTGGTGCATCTAACAGTAGCTCTGCTTTCTCCCTCTGACACTTCGCTAGAACTCTGCTCAGCATCATCAATGGGGGAAAAGCGTAATGCGGCCTGCCCTTCCATTCCTGCAGGAAGGCGTCCGTTCCTCGAGCACCCGGGTACATCCTCCAGCTGAAATAATTGGCTGTCTGTGCGTTCAGGTGAGAAGCAAAGAGGTCTATGTGCAGTGGGCCCCATATCCGATCCAGTGTCTGAAATACTACCGGGTCCAACTTCCAATCGCTGGAGTCCGAGAGGTATCATGAATTCCAGTCCGCTACTACGTTCAGTGTTCCGGGCAGATACTCCGCTGTCACTGACTTTTCCGACTGGAGGCAAAAGTGCCAAAAGTCCTTTGCTAGTTCGGCTAGCATCCTGGATTTTGTGCCACCCAGGTGGTTTATGTATCAGACTGCTGAGATGTTGTCCATCTTCAGCAACACACACGACTTCATCCTCTCCTTCGTGAAGGCCTTGATCGCGAAGGACCCTGCCAAAAGCTCCAGGCAGTTTATGTGGATATGATGCTCTTCTTCGCTCCATTTTCCTCCTGTTTGCAGGTCCCCGCATCAAGCTCCCTAGTCCAGGCGGCTGGCGTCGGACTCTATGATCAGGTCTGGTCGGTTTCCAAAAATGGCCTGCCATTCCAGGCGCCCATATTTTTCAACCACTATTCTAGCTCTGTCATGGATTCTTGAACCAACGGTACTAACTGATGATATCTAAAGTCTTGCTGCAAGTGTCTTATTTTCAGCCTCTGTAGCGCACACGATAGAGTAAAGGCCCTGGAAATATGGCCTGAATGGAGGCTGCTAACAGCCCCACTATCCTCGCCAATACTCTGAGAGAAACCAAGGGTTTCTGTAGACATCCTCGAATCTCACTTTTGATGTCTCGTATCTTTCGCGCTGGCAGCTCTAATGTGTCTGGTGACTAGGACAAATCCCAGGAAGTCTAGCCTTTGTGCTGGAGTGGTGTCTGACTTCTCCACATTCACCAGAAATCCTAGGGACAATAGCAGATTCTGTACCCACTTTGTCGGTCTCCGGCCAGCAGCAGGAGGTCATCTAAGTATATGATCAAACGTATGCCCTTCTCTCGGATCGCTGCTGCTACCGGTTTCATCAGCTTGGTAAAAGCCCAAAGCGCTGATGCAAGACCGAAGGGCATCGGCTTGAATTGCCAATACTGCCCTTTCCAGTGAAAAGCTAGAAATGTCCTGTACTCGGCTGATACTGGGACCGTCAGGTAAGCATCCTTCAGGTCTAGCCTCGTCAGCCAGTCTCCTTCTCTGAGGGAGTCTCGGAGCTGATGTATGCCTTTCATCTTGAAATGGCGGTACATTACCCAGCCGTTTAGTTCCTTCAGGCTTATTATCCGTCAGACTTTCTCTTTCCTGTGTACCAGGAACATATTGCTCACGAAACTGGGTGTCCCCGGACATCTCTCTATGCCGTCCTTCTGGGCGAGCTGAGACAGCTCGAGATCCAGACAGTTCTGCTGGTGTGGCCTGCGCTCTTGTATGGGTGGCTCTATAAACTCTAGTAGCAGCCCTTTCACGGTTTGCAATATCCACGTATCGCTGGAAAGCACGCGCCAGTTTCCGCAGAACATACCAGTCCTCCCTCCCACCTGAGGGTATTGAACCATTCTCACCATGTGTGAATCCTTGGCCTCGGCCAGTTCCTCTCCACCTGCGTCCTCTAGGGAAACGTCCTCTGGCTGAGAAGAAGGAATCTTGCTGCCTGTTGTCCCAGTATTGTGCTCTGGGATTAGGGTGTCTTCTGCCTCCTTGGTACCGACCAGTCGCGCGACCCCTGGGGCGACTGGTCCCGGCAAAAACTCTGTTGGGGAAGATTTTTCTGATCGAAGCTTGTGCCTTCTCTAATGAGGTATAGGTATCGACAGAAAGGCCCATTTCTTTCCCACAGGTCTCTCCGAGCAGGAGACCTTGCGCTCCCTCTCCCGCCTCGTAGGATGCGAGGTCGCTATGTTTGGGGTCTATCTTTAGCAGCAGGCCTCTTCTTCTTTCTGAGGCAATCGCGCAGTTGGCGTTACCAAGTAAGCACATTGCTCTTTGCGCCCAGTCTGCTAGGGTTTCGGGGTCTACTTTCTCCACTGTATCCCTAGCTCTCTCAGCTAGGCCCATGATCTTTGCGAGCGGGCCCGCTAGGTCCAGTACCTTCTCCTGGCAGCTCTTCCATGACCTGTCGATGCCCTTCCGGGGATCTTTACTGGTCTTGGAAACGAAAGTTAGCATCTTGGGGTCCAACTCAGGAGTTTCCGCCACTTTCCCCGGCAGGTCTGGCTTGGGGCATTCTGCGCAAAGGCGCTGTCTTACTTCCTTGTCGAGGGCTTTCCTTAGTCTTAGTGTCATGTACTGAGTAACCCTGGGTGAGGGTTGCCAGTCTGAAGCCCTCAGGTTCCGAATACTGTCCAGATCGAACATATCCTCCTGCTCCTCTTCGAGGTGCTTCTCCTTGCGGGCTCTCTTCCCCCACTGGGCCTGGCCCAATCATTCTCGCCTGCCTCTTCTCCTTCTTGAGAGGACAGGTCACCTTCTGCTGGCTCCTCTTCGGGCCTTTTCTTTTGCCCCTTCCAAAGGGCCCCAGGGGTCATCAGAGGATTTCCTCTTTCAGGCCTGAGTACTCCCCTTAGACCCTGATTCATAGGGTTCGGTGGGCGTGTGCTCGGTCCTTGTGGTGCTATCCTTGGGCTGGTTTAGCATTGCCTCTAGAGTATCCAGCCTTTCCTGTAGGGGTCTCACCCCTTGAGCCCCAACATCGATAAGAGAGTTTCCCAGCACCTCCTTGAAGCTGGCAGCTAGGTCTAAAGGCTGCTCCTCTTCGCTCCACTCAAATTCCGACATTCTGGGAGGCTGCTGTGTGTCTGGGTACCTGCAACAGGTGTCTGAGCACGCCCACTCCTCAAGTCAGATGCGCTAGATGGTCTTACTCACTGTGTTCACTAATCTCTTGTCAGTGATAAGTTCATGCAATATTATCATAAAATTGTTTTTTTTTGTGAGTATTTGTGGCTGCACCGGACTTAATGTTGTGTTTGCTGCCTGTGATGGGTAATAATATCCAGCACTACCCTTAGAAGGGTTCTTATGTCCCTGAGAGGCTGTATCCTCTCTGTTCGTGGAGAACAAAGGCGTCTTTCTGCTCCGTGTAACTTTCGTGCTGAGTTGCGTTTATTAAGCAGCGTTCGCTGATCGTGTGTGCTTGGCATCAGCTTTGTAACCTTCTCATTTGGAACTTGTATGTGTCCTTTTTCACTCCCGCTGTAGCCGGTATCTTTCACCGCCGGGCCCGGCTTCCTACGAGCTCTGCGTCGCAGAAGAAGTGCGACACGGATGCTCTGAGCCCGCTCCGAACCCACCTGCACAAGGGTGGGGTCCAGAGCGCTCCAGTGCTTCCTTCCCCTCGATCGAGGGTACAGGCGGCTCTGTGGATGCCAGGCAACCCCCACAGTGTCGGTTATGCAACACGGGCGAGAGCGTTGCGGAGACCGCTTTTAATGCCGACTATGCAGAGCTTCCAGAAGATATCAAAATGGTAATGGAAAACATGCGCACACTGCAAAGAGATCCTGCGCTTCAATTGCTGATTCAACACGAATCACGGTAACTTATATGAATGCTCCTACGAGCGCCTGCATGTCCTGACTGCGCATATGCATTCTACTTATGCCTTCTTGCTACCTTGCACCTCCTATAAGTGCTAAACAATCATATTTAATAACAGTATACAATGAGGTGAGAGAAATAGTACTTATCTGCTTGAAGAGCAGTAAAAGAAGAGGAGGAGCTCAGGGACAGGATGTGGTCATAGCTGAGCATGGAGACAGATGGACTAAAGAGACTATGGGGATTGTAGTTCTAAAGGAAGAAAACGTCACTTTGGTCATTTTACAGTGTTTTGTTATTAGTTTGTTGAAACTGCTGAAGAGCAGTAATTAAAGAAGTTGAAGCATAATGCTCGCCTCCAGTCTTGTCATAGAATCAGCAAAATGGCCAATTCTTCCCCCACGCCTTGCACCTCTGCTTCTATAGCCAGAGCATTAGGCGAGCTCAGGGTCAGTTTTACATTCACCAAAGGGACTTCTCGTTTAATCCCTATAATTAGACTGCCAAAAGGACGACCTCTGGGACCCTTGGCTGCCAGTTGCTGAAAGAGAATGAACCCATCTATCTGGATTTTGGTTATGAGCCACGTTTCTTGTAGAAATATCACATCGTATTCATTGAGTAGGGGGAGCGAGCCATTGTCATCCAGCAAATGAGTGTATTCCAACATAATATTTTCAGAGTTCACTGTGGAACCTCAAGTTTCTGCATGAGGAATTCCCTAAACCATGCCCATCCTGTGTTGTCGTTCATAGTGACCACTCTGTCTCCCGTCCCTCGTTGGCAACAGGGGTTTCGGTTGGAAGGATGGTCCCTTGCTGTGGGCAATCCACCACATATCCTGTGTTCTGAATTGAGACCCGGTGTGCACGTATGAGGGCTGTCACCTCAGGGGATACACAGTGTACTTTCACAAAGTTACCCTTGTCCATCTTCACGGGTTGCACATAGCTAAACTCAGCAGACGATAGAACTCTCTCAATGCCGGGATGTTCTTACATACCTTGAGCAAATCAGACCTATTGGTTCTATTACCTGTGAAGGTAAGGGTCCCCCTACCCAAAGTAAAGGCAATAGGATCCTTTGTGGGGCTAGTTGGAGTTTGTTCTATTTCATGTGCTGGTCTTATTGATTGTTTAGTTACCCCTTCTCTCACTTTGGGACCCAGTAGGTCGTGGGCCTCAGGGAACTCTGACAGTTCCCAGCGTACTGATTGGCTTGTTTCATTTATTTCCACTGGGGGTCTTACCCTAGCATCGAACTGTTCAGTGTTCCTGGTGGCTTTTTTACACTCCCCCTTTTCTTCATCTGCTTCCTCTGTGGTTCCTTAATCTGTCTTTGGCCCAGTCTAGTAGTGGTGGAATTGAAGGGTTCTGTCAAGTTCTTTTGGCTTTTATTTTTTATTGTTTTATTTTTATTTATTTTATTACAGTTTTTTTACAAACTTTATAAAAGAGCACAACATTTACTTCCTCCGCTACAAATTATTTCTCAAGTTCTTTCAATTTTAAGTCCAAATCCTCTAAGAAGAAGGCTACAACTACAGTTAGTTTCTCATCTTCCCCTTCTTGCATCTTAATCCACCATTCTTCCGCACTGTATGTTTTTAGTTCCATTTCCAGAAGTTTTGTTCTTTGATTTCTCAGATCAAATGCAATGCAATCAAGAGGTGTTTTAGTGTCTCGGTTTCACCCTTACTGAAACGACAGTTGGTATCAAAATTTTCGTTCTGCGTTTTCCTCAAATTTTTGATCTCCCTCGTATGGTATAGGTTTCACCTTAATTTTAGAAAGATCTGTCTTCTTCTTGGACAAGGGATTTTTTTAGATACCTTGGTAGCTCATTCTGCGCCTTACTTCCAAATGTGTAATCTTTCATACACACATGTTTTTCACGCTGGTCAACCGCTTCAATCCAGTCCATCAAGCAATGCTTTTTTTTTACTGCATTGGGATTTTTTTCCAACGTCTCTTTCGTCATTGACAGTTGTTTCAGGATTCATTCGCAGTTCTTTTTCCATATCTGAAGCACTTTGTTTGGATTACTCATTCGTACTGGTTTCAATATTTCAAATTGAGGGACCCCGTCTGTTTCTACAATCTTTCTAAATATGGATAGTGTGTTCCATATAACTCTGGTGTTTATTGACAAAAGGCCTAGCTCGTATTTTATACATGCATTCGGTGTGCTTTAAGGCACATTCAAGGTCCTCTTCCAAAAAATGTTTTTGCACTGTGCCCAAAGGAGGAATGGGCATCCTAGCATCGCCTTGGCTCCATGTATCAAGGCCAGTATGACTTTCGCTTTATAGAAAGTTACAACTGGTTGGTATGAGAATTTTCTGTATTTCTTGTGTAGCACCGCCCCAAGCCAAGGCTTTAGATTTCGTTTTTATTTTTCTCATCATTGGATCATCCGTGATGCTAGCGCTTAATTGAACACCCAAGTATGTCACTTGTAATGTTCTTTTAAGTGTCACATTCCCCAGGCTCCAACTTGGTTGATTTTTCTTTGAACTTTTTTTGCTCAATGTTGGAAAACTGCACAATCTCAGTCTTTTTTGCATTTACTTCCAGCTCATTCTTCTTTATATAGCTTGCAAGCGCGGTTAGTTTCCGCTGAAGGCCTACTGGAATTTGATCCAGCAAGACGATGTCATCAGCGTATATTAGCCAGTTTATCTCGTTCCTGTTTATTTTCAGAGGAAAGGCCGGGACTTTCTCCAGGGTTTCTCCCACGTCTGCTATTAGTAGTTTAAATAGAGTAGAGCCCAGAGGACATCCCTGTTTTACGCCTCTAGTGGTTTTGATTCTTTGCGTAAGGGTTCCTCGTTGATCCAGGTGGATTCTGACATTTGTCTCTGAATGTAGTTCTTTTATAGCCAGCATCAGCCTCAAGGGGCATCTTAACTTAGTCATCTTTTCCCATAGGAGCTCTCTGTCCACTCCATCGAAAGTGTGGGCTAAGTCCACGAATGCTGCGTAGACTTTTGTTACTTTTCTCAGGACTTCCATCTTTAGCATTTTTATTATTAATAGTTTGAGGCCGCAACCAACTCCTTTTGCAAAACCAGTCTGTCGCCTATTAAATACCCTGCTTGTGTGATCCATGATGTTAACCATGATAGTATTTGATTTGCAAATACTTTTCCTATCACATCAAGCAGTGCAATAGGCCAGTAATTTTTGGGGTCTCATCTTTCCCCTTTCTTAAAAATGTGTACAATTGTTGCAGATTTCTATGATGTTGGGATGGTTGCTTCCTTTGTTATTCTTTCAAATAAAGTTTTACATAGCTCTGCCCATCTGCCCACTCGTTCGGATGTTCCTTTAGCATTGCATTTGTTATGCCATCGGGTCCAGGAGCTCTCGATGAACTATTATTTTTTATTGTTTGCAAAATATCTTCTTTGGACATTTTAATATCCCAACCAATAAGAGCATTCTCTGGTTCATTTATCTTTTCCCCTTGCTTTTCGAAGAGCTTCGAGTAATGTTCAGTTCATTGTTGGTCTGAGACCATGTTTGTCATTAATGCCCCTTGTGGCATCCTTTCATTATTGATTAATGTCCAGAACTCTCTCAAGTTTTTACTTTCCAGTGTTGTCAGCATTTTATCTGCGTCTTGTTGCTGCATGTTATATTTATGACCTCGAAACCAATTATTGTAGCATGATTTTAATTTCTTTTTCATCTCTCTAGCTACTATTTGGTTCTGATCTCCGAGGGCTCTTATTTGTTGTCTCAAATCCCTCTTTCTCAGCACTATCGCTCGATCGGAAGCGTGACATTTAAATTCATTCTTAACTCCTCCGATGGATTTTTTAGAATACTTCTGTAATAGTGAGTCATAAGCCTTATAGTCGCTTGCTCGGTCATGCGTTCTCAATATTTTTGTGATCTCCTTGATATTTGTTTTATTCAGCCTCACTCTTTTTAGGCCAGGTTCGATTTCTATAGCCTCGGTCCACATTTTAGAATTTGGTCGTATCTTTGTTTCCCATACGGCTTTGACTCGGTTGTGATCACTTTCGTATGTGCTTTTCACCTCTAAATGTAACTTTTTTTTTACACTGTTTCACAAACAAAGAAGTAGTCTAAGATGGATTTTTGAGATCCTCTTTCCCAGGTCGCTTTTGGCGGTATATCTTCCTGAAAGTTTCCATTCAACATACTCATTTGTCTCAGCTCCATTTCTTCTAGCCATAATTTGGCTAGTTCTCGATTCTTTTTCAGTTGGGCATACTTGATTGAGCTTTTTCCACTCTGAGATATCAATTCCATATTTAGATCACCACAGACGATTACCTCGTCGTTTGGGTTCAATATTCTTATTTCATCAAGCGTGTCACACATTTTATCCAGGAATGTTGTTTCTCCAGCTTTCTGGTGTTGCCAATATATGTTGAGTATGTGAAGACAGGGATTCACCTTCCCACTTTCCTCCATATGGGAGATTGATGTAAGTTGACTTTATGCGTCGATGTTTAGTGCTATTTGATCCGCATGCCGCTATTTTTTTTTACTAAAGTCAGTAGGCCGGCCATCGGACGGCCCTTTTTATTAGTTATTGCTGGGTTAAATGCCACCTCAAACCCTTCTACACACGGAGGGGTTACCAACCATGTCTCCTGCAAACGTATTATATCCAGGCTCCATAACATTTCCGAGTGTTCCGAGAATAGGTGCGTGTGGCCTTTATTGATTCCTTTTCTGTTTCGGCCTGTTGTCTCATTTTTGCCCTTATTTCCATGCATCGTTCTTTCCGAGTTGTATACATTGAGGCATCATTTGTTACTTCTACTTCGTCCTGGGGTATGATTCCTGGTGGGATTATAACTGCCTCCTGGGCTACCCCCTCTTTGTGCTTTCTCACCAGTTGTTTCAAGCACAATCCCTTCAGGGCTAATATCTGTTTGGTGTCATTGACAGCCTCTGAGAAATTAGATGCACTGGTTGGTTGTTTCCTAGTGATCTCCTTGAACTGCCTGCTCGTCCTGCTAAGCTAGACTGGACGAGTTGGATACCACATTTGTAGCACATTTGTAGCACCTACATGTACCATTGCTGTGATCGTTTCAGGAAACCCCCGTTGGAGGCGGGTCGAGAGTTTTCTCTGGTGGGGTTACACATTTGGCCACTGTGTCTGTGAGTTTATAGCACAGTGCCAAAAGGGAATTATTATCTATGTCTTCATAGTCTGTAGCTGTTAGGTCAAGAGTTATCGGGTCCATACTGGCAAGCACTGCTGTATGAGCATCTTCCGTCTGAGTTGCCACACTCTGGAAATATGAGGTGATTACTCCCTTTTCACCCTGATCACTTGTTTCTTTTTGGCACCCACGGGCCGCCGCTCGGGTCTGAACATGTGCTTCATTTGGCTCCCTAGATTCTTATCCCCCTTTCCTTGGTGGATTTTTAGTCCGCTCTTTACTGTTGCTGCGCTTTTGCAGTCTGGGTTTGGTATGTGCCGTGGGTGACATGTTGGTTCACGCACTGCTTCTGTCAGGGGAGAGCTCCCACCTGAGCCACTCCACTATGGTTAGTTCTCTGGGGTACACTGTTTAGCTGTCCCCCTGACTTCCACTCCTTACACCCTCTTCACTTGCTCTCACAGGGTTTTGAAAAGGTTTATAGGTATGACTCCAAGGGGAGTTTAGTTTGTGTAGGGTGTATGGGAAGGGAGGGGAAAGCAGAGAAAAGGAAGGTAGAAGGAGGCGAATGGATTGCCCAGTCAATTGCAATGGAGGGGATGCTGGGATGTCACCTATTGGAGAGTGTGACTCTTACTCGGAGAAGCTCTGCAAACTATTGCAGTCCTAAGTATCTGTGGGCAATCTTCACGGGTGGTGTCTGGGTCCCGGATCCTGAACTCCCAAACACCAAAACACTCAAGCAACACTCCACCAAGGCTTCGTCAGGTGCAAATATTTTATTAGGCTCCACCTTCTTCTACTACAGTCAGTCAATAATAATAACACAGTCCTAGTTGAGTCTGGTCAAATAAAAGGGTCTATACTAACACACCTATAGCCAATCCTTACTTCTAAATACAAAATGGCGTGGTAAACAATGTTACACAAAAGAAAATGTTCAAGAAATGATATGTCAGGATAGTTGAGACGTTAGCTTCCCTTCCCCACATTTTCAGCACGGGACAAGGTGGCACTCTCGAGCTTAGCACATACTCTGGCTTTTCTAGTATGAGGATGCAGTTCAAAATTTCAGTATCAGGACCTTCTGTGCCAAAGTCTCTTTGCCATCCAAAGTCTCTTATTTCAGAGGACAAACAAACATTCAAAGTTCCTTTCTCTTGAGGATTCTTATATGCACACTTCTCTGGTGATGCACTGTTCACCGGGTCCCCTTCTGCCGGGCTCAGACCCACTTTAACACAAAACCTTCAATTTGTATCCCTCCACTGGGCTCAGACCAATTTAATCTAATTTTCCAAACTTTCTTTACTATATCAACATCAAAGACTTTTGACTGCGCAGGTTTTGGCTTCACCCGTTGCAGGATCACTTTGATTCACAATACTTTGTTCTCTTCTTAATATAACCCTTTAACTTTCACTTGTGTAGTTCTCAGCTGGATACCTTATAAAGACCTTTGATTAAGCACCCATGTGGTGCCAGACCACTCTGTCAAAGATATTGTATCAAACTTTGCCTCGCTCAGAGTGTGCTTTCATGCTCTGCTTTTTTTCCGTGTGGGGAAGCTTAATGGAAGTCAAGTGTGAGTGATGGTCAGTAATTGCCTGACCTCACCTGACCATTGTATTGGGATACGTCAGGTATACTGCTAGGGGGTTAGTCTGTTTTCTTCCAGAGCGGTGTACTCTGGAGACCCCCGGCCGGCTCATAGAGCTGAGGTTTGCTCCGAAAGTACTTTAAGATGATATAGCTGTACCCTTGAGATGGATGGGGGTGCAGATTTATTACTCCAACACCAATCAATAAGGACAACTGAATGGTTTGGCAAAGGGAGTCAGTTTAATGACAAGCACAAAAAATAGGGAGTCATGGAAATCAGCAGTGATGCGATCGTCCTTCTCGCTTCAACTCCAATGAACTTCATAAAAATCATAGCATTTATACTGAAAACACGTCATAATTGACGTATAACACTCAAAAGTTAATATGCAATTCTATTGGTTAGGAAAAGGTAACTTTAATATAGGTACTATATTTGTATATGGTAACGGAGTGAGGGGATTGGGTAAACACTGTCAGGTGGGCGTCTAAGCCCTTCCTTCAAAAATGACTACTGAAGACGTCACAAAAAGTACAACGTCCCATTGGTTCTACTAACTATAGGACCCTAGATTATTTGGTCCATTGTGATTGGGTTGGCACCAACCCCATGCATAAATGTCCACTTTGCTTAGCAGCACGCAGAACGGTCAGCCAGGTGCAGGGTGCCCCTCAGCTACCCGGCCTTTCTACAATTAAGGTTACAATCAATCATCGCTTCAGCAACTATGTGTCAATTATTTTACTGTGGTTGGCCTCGAAACTGCATCTTCTGTCTGTAAAAGTTCTGATATCTCTGCCTCGGTGGATTCTAAGCGTAGGTGTGAACCTGTGCTTCTTCTCGCTCGGCTGGCCACGTGCTTCCCACACCGTGAATTTGTCTGGTTTCTCTCAATTTGTGCATTTGATTCTTATTCAGCTTGCCACCTTCCTACGCCTCCTAATCTTGACCTTTCAGAGACAGGATATTCTTTCTTAAGTTTCAATTATATGTAGCTACGTAGCTACTGTTCGTTCCTTCTATTGGTATGACCTTGGCTCTCCTGGCACGAGTTGCATCTGCTGAATTTCGATGCAGCCGTCACTTCTCGTTTTGCTAGAATATGAAGCTCATTCAGCCTTTAGTAACCTGGGTTGATTCTGCTTCGTTTGCAAAGTGGAATTACACTTATAATACTGTGCTTTGTTTTGAGGTAGATTATGTATAATGGCGCTTGCCGCACTATTCATCTACTTAGCATAGCAAGTCGCATTGTTTTCTTAGCTTTCTTGCAGTTCCAAGCATATGTACAGGTGTTAGCTGGTTGAATATCTTCATCCTGTTTAGAGCTTAAGCTTCTTAGCATTTCAACATCGTTCTCAACTTTTAGGTTCACTATATCCTTATTATTGGTGTTTTGTCTCTGTGTGTCATTCTCGGGTTGTCATTTCTTCTATTTGTACTTCAGTCTGGGTCCTTGTGATGTCACCATTCGTCTTCCATTAAGACCTTTTTGGTTTCTTCCGGGACTGTACTTAGGCAATCTTCATTTCGTCTCATTTGCTGGTAAGGTTTCCTTAATGGATACCTTACTGTCCATGGTTTTCTTGGTATCGGTACTTCAATAGGTGTTGCTCTCTTAATAGGTACTGGGCAGAGCCCTACTGCGGCTCTCTGCTGATGTATCTGTTCATCATACATCACATATTTTGGTGTGAACGTTCCTGGTACTTCAAAAAGGGCGACTGGAGTGCAGGCTTTATTTGGGACCTCCTCTACAGCAGACTGTCCGTGTGAAAGTGTTTGTGTAGGGAAAGGGAGAAGGTAGAGTTCCTACATATCCTATCTGATAGAATGGGGTAAAGGTGTTACAGGGAAGGGGATACCGCGTCTCGCCATTCAGCATCAGACTCCCACTCCCCGAAGACACCTCACCCAGGTAATTCTCCCGCACTGGTGCACCCCCACAAAGTGGATCCAAAAAAGATGGCCGTGTTCTGGCCACCTGGATGACAGATCCCCGGGGAATAATGGGTGAGACACCTTCTGGTTTCTCACAATAGACAGTAGCATCTGTGGGTGCACTGATGGTTCTGGTGCAGGAAATGGTAGTATGGGTAGCATTGGAGCCAGTGGTTGATGCAGTTCAGGTGAAGATGGTAGCTGCTGTGGCCTCTTTTCTTCCTATGTGATTTGTGGTGATCTAAGCAGCCTGTTCACTTTGGAGTTATCTGAATCAGAATCTGGGTGAAAGCCCCTGTGCTGCCTTACAGTCTGAATCTATGTGATCTTGTAGCATTTGGTCTGACCCAATGTCTGGGATGATTGGAGACCAAGGCCTTTGTGCTCTGCCTTTCTTATCTTCTCCCCTTCTTCCTGTTTTAGGGATTGTCATGTTCCTGTCCCCCTCTTTGCTCAGGCTGTCGACAAGGGCTCCTTTGTGGCCGTCAACACTATTTTCACCCTCATGTTCCATTTTCTGTTGATGAGGCATGCACCATAGGCCATGTCTATGCCGACGACACCGCTGTACACTTATGTTTCAAGGACATAGTCGTCTTCCTTGAAGAGGTTATAGGGAATTGGTTTGTTGACTTTGTCGATATGTGTCTAGACAACAACGCTGTTGATGGTGAATTTGATGGTTCTGTTTTCTTTATCGATGGTTGTCTCTAGGACTGCTGTTGACGGTGACGTAATGGAAGCTGCTGACAAAAGCAGTGTTCCAGATTTTTATATCGCCATCCTCGTGGTAGTTGACGACGATGATGGTTTTAGCTTTGTTGACGAGGCTGCCTGTGCTGTAGCAGTTGTTGTTGATGGGCTCTGCTGCTGTAGACTTTCTGATGGTTTGGATGGTGGGATTTTAGCTGTCCTCTTTGACAGTGATTCGCTCTCTTTTGTCATCGAAGAAGAGGAGGACTGCTTCACACCGCTCAACGTTATAACCCCATGCTTATCCTAATGTGCAAGAGGGGCAGATCTTTCCTTTTTTCGTCTTGTTCCTGAGGTCGTTCCACTGATCTTGATCTTTAGTAGCATGTGGATCTTTTGTTCCACTGAAGGCATGGATAGCCACACTTCTGGAGGGGGGTATTTTACTTCATTCAGCCAACAAAACAGGCACCAATGCCTGTCCTTAAGGATTTAGGAAGTGTCTCAAGTGATGGTATGTTTTTCTGCAGATATTTATGAATGAGGTCAGATTACCGAATTTAGAAGTTACTGGCCCTCATTACGAGTTTGGTGGTGCGGAAACAAAAGGAAGTAATTCAGGTACCTCCATTTTTTATGCACAGCCAAATTACACGTTTTGGCAGAATTACCACCGTTGGAATTACTGAGTGGTAATTCCACTAGTTTTTGGAGGAAACGTGGAGGATGTACGACCAGCATGATGCTGGAGGTGAATCCTCCACTTTTCCTCCAAAGATTGGCGTAATTACCACTATGAAATTCCACCAGTGGTAATTCCGCCAACAAAAAAAACAATGGAGTCCTTTGGTGTCTAGAAAATGGGGTTTTACACCTCTTACTACTACTTGTAATCCGTTGATAATTCCACAGGACCAAGTGGTGGTAACTGCAAATCTGTTTGGTGTTATCTCAGAGGATTTATCTCCGAAATATCACCAAACTCGTAATGAGGCCGACTGATTTGTTATATTTTGGACATTTCTTGCAGGTATCCTCCCTGTGTCTATGGAATTTCCCATTGCTCCTCATCCACGCAGACAGAAACCCACAGAAGAGGCTCATTCCGAGTTTGGCGATGCAGGAAAACAATGGCGGTAATCTCCATTTTGGGCCTCATCAGGGGCTGGGGTCAGAGTGGCAAAATGCAGCAGTAATGCTATTACTGCTGCATTACCACTCTGCCCAATCCCGAGTTTGGGCCGAAAGCTGGAGATTTACCTCCAGCTCTGAGCAGGACGTAAATCTCCAGCTTTCTGTCCATTTTCGGTGCTATTACCCCTGATTCTATTACTGCCGGCAGTAATAGCACCGACAATCCCCATCGAGTCCTATGGACACTCACAAAATGGTGAATTAATGCCTCAGGACCCGGTGCCAATAGCACTGGACCTGATAGCAGTAGCACTAATAGCGTTGGAGGTATCCTGGCACAATTACCGCCGGGATACGGCCAAGGCTATGATGAGGCCCATTACCCGAACAGCTAAATTGCAAGTTTTGCCAGAATTACCATCAGCAGAATTACAGAGTGGTAATTCTGCTGATTTACCACTTATTAATTCTGCCAGTGGTAATTCAACCAAAAATCCCCAATGGAGTCCTATGGGTTCATAAATTGGGACTAACACCGCCGTTCCACCACTTGTAATTGATTGGTAAACCCAGGCGACCAAGTGGCTGTAACAGTAACTGATTTTTGGGGTATTCCAGAAGATTTATTGCCCAAATACAGTCAGAATCTGAATGAGGCCCTAAGTACGGTGTAGGAGGAAAAGCAACAGAAGATATAAACATAGTTAGCAACACTGCTGGCATTAATTTCTTAACATTCAGGACGTTGAAAATGAAGATAGGTGAGCACAATTTGATATAGTTTGGTTTATTATGTTTAGAATTAAATTGAGAAATCATGTGCATTTTTGCTGTCGTTCACAGTTTTTCATATTTGTCACACAGATATGTCCTTGTTTCCTCACAGAAGTTTGAAAACTGCAAATGTTCACATATATTGGCTACCTCTACTCCCTTCTTTAAGTTTCTTGGCAAGCTTTCCATCAAATATGATGATGTGTGTCTTATTAAGGATGAATCCTTAAATACAGTCCTCTTTATTTTTGTCTTGCATAAATTTCACCAGTGACTTACTTTTTCATTCTAGAGTCACTTTATCCTCTAACTTTAAGACATAGATTTCATGTAACACTTTCAATTGTAGTTACATCAAAGCTTGTATTAATATACCTATTTTGTTCCTGAACTGCTCACAGTCCATGAGATACTGTTGCACTGTTTCATCTCTCCCACAATATCTAAATATCTCAGCTTTATGGTAACCATTTTTTTCAACGTGTTGTTGAGTCCTATATGGCCTTTTAGTAGTCTTTTCAATGATACGTCCAGTGATCGAATGACTGAACGACAAATTAACAAGGAAACAGGACTTTAGACTCCCTTTTTGTAAAGCACTGCTTGCAGTTTAAAATAATAAAATCACAAGTTACAAGTTGAATAACATGTTTAGAATTTCAACTTTAAAGAAAAGAAATTCCCTAATTGCTGAAGCGGAGACATCATTTGGGTGTGCTGCTGCTTGGGAGCACCCCCTTTAAAGAAGTAAAGTCAAGCGAATTTGCATGGCTTTCCGCCAAGGCGAGTAATTTATAATACACACCGTGTAGACTCGTGGAATGGTTTAATGTACAGCTGTAATGCTGAGCCTGGCTCCATGAAAACTTAACACCTTGCGCACTCTCAAAATATAGCTTTGGCATCCTTTAATAAATAAAAGACCGCCGGGTACATGCGAGCTCGGGCCATATGCCGCATTGCTATTGCACATACCAGTGAGCGATCTCCCGCGGGCATTCATTACAACACATTATGTACATTAGAGCTAAGAGGTCGACGCGGAGGGGATTCACCATGCTCATAGATGGAATAGCTTGCATGTTACTTACGTATGCGCACTCCAAGAAGATTTACTGTCTTTGAATCTGTTTTTATTCTAATCCCCCTGATCTCCCCTGGCTACCCATATTCCTTGCAAGATAGCAATCTCAGCCAGGGCAGTGAAACACGAGCCCATTGACCTGGCACACCCCACATGACGAGATATATGTTGGCTTGTAGTGTAAATGTTATTTCATAGCCTTCCTTGATTTTAATTTCATAGCAATAACCACATCAAATAAAATGCTAGGCGGTGTCATGGTGTGCTATAAAAACGCATACAATAAGACTGTTATTATATCCACCCTTTAAGTGCTGTCAGATGACAAAATCCACAGTCAAATATCCAGGGTCCGTAAGTGTGAAAATGCCTGGCTGTGCAGTGCCAGATCTTTGATATATGATTTTCAGATCTTGACATTAATTCCAAAAACATATTTCATGTACATTAAAAAAGAGTAAGGAATTGGCACGTTCGGCCCAGGATATCTGCACTTTAAGTAAAGCTTTATTAGGTACACACATGCGGGCCCCATATCCATTTGCCCGCTGACTGTACACCGGCAAATGCAGGAGTAAAAACCATATACAGAGGGAGTACAAACCATGCGTTGTTTACACAATGTAACATACGCCATGGTGTTAAGTATTGAAATGTGCACATTCAAAATATGTCAATGGTGATACTACTGAAACACTGTGCTGGATTTTAACTCCATTAATTTACTCCAAAAAATGCACCTGCTCAGAGCAGGTGCAATTTGGCAGAGTACAGTCAGGCAGGCACGCAGAAGGCACCAATCATTCCAAAAAGCCATGCAACCCTCACAATAAACCACACAGCAAGGAGCCATCAATTGGGAGAGGAGGACAGCATAAAAAACACTGAAAGCACCAAGCTCACTTTTCCAAGCACCATGTAAGGGGAACCACCATTGTCGCTACAAATCAGGCAGCTAAGTAGAATGATTTCCCAGGCAAAGGTGGGCACACAGAAACCTGAGCCCCAGCCCCACTCCCAGCAGTACATCAGCCTGCACCCCAGCCTTCACCCCAGGCAGCCCATCAGCCTGCACTCCAGCTCCACCCCATCAGAAGTGCCAGAACAGGAGGAGGCCCGAAAGCCCTACTCACAGAGGGTGTACTGGCCAAGGATGTCCAACCATGACCTCACAGACCAGCAGGTCCTCGCTGCCTACCTCCTGGACAGGCCCACCATCCACAGTCTCCTGTCATAAATTGAGCTATACGTAAAGCCTGAGAGGGACACAGTCACCTTGGTTTTCCCCTGATGAAGCGCTCTACAGTGCTCCATTTCTGCACCACAGGCAGTTTCCAACACACTGTGGTCCTGGCGTATGGCATCACCCAGTCTTCGTTCTCCTGCGTCCTCTCACAAGTGTTTTTCGCCATGATGAGACAGATGTGTCACCAACCTACTGATGTTGAGAATATGAACCATTGATGGGGGTTTGATAAGCCAATGCAATATGAACTGTACTGTTTTATGAAAATAGGCAAATTAAAAGCTGCAATTTTGACTGAAACCAACTTCAAATGGAGCAAGCACTGAATTCCGACATAAGGGAATCCTTTCAACAAAGATCCCAACACCCCAGCATACAGATTGGGAGGACAGATAAGTTCCTTTCCCAAGCTAATAAACTCTTTGAAGCTGTCCACTGCAGATAAGGATCCCCCTTTAAGCAGCCTATGCAGACCAGAAAGTGCTATAAAGTGCAATTGTGGAGTTGCATTACTTGCCCTGTGTGTATGTTAGGGGAACCGTTTAAAGAAATAATGTACATTCGGATGAATCTGTAGTCCTGCTCAGTCAAATCTATTAACATCATCTTTCAGGCCTTCCTGGATGAAAGAATCTTAACACTTGGCAGGACTACAGGTCTAGAAACTTTTCAAGAGGAGGCAGAGAGAACACCATACAACCACTGATATACAAGGTACAAAGGCTTTTTTCATCAGCCAGGCCCTGAGCCATAAAGACCATATGAGCCAGGCCTCAGTCAGGGAGAGCATATTTCCAGTCATGACTCAATAGAGCATTGCCATGTTCACAGTCTTTGTATGTAGGCAGAAGAATTGTTCTTGTAAGGCCATATTTTTGTATGATGGAAAAAGCCCATTAAATGTACATTGAATTGTTTAAATCACCTGTATCTCTAGAACCAAACCTCTTACAGAACTAATTTAGTTGTTGAAAAGTTCTGATGAAAATCCTCTGTTAGATTATTAGATGGACCAAAAAAGATTTTTTAAATGTAGTTTTAATATGCACATTAGGCGAATTTGCATTTTCTTTTTTCAAGGAAAGGGTGCATGCTAGTGTGTCATATATTGTAGCATCTGCAGGGCCGAGCCTGTGATGCTGAGATGGGAAAATAATGTAAATATTAATGTAGAAGTGAGTTAAAGGGAAACATCTATAACTCAGATATTATTCAGGCTAAAATGATAAAATGTGCACCAATTGATTTGTGTCAGAGAGAGAAATATAATGAGCCTATTATTAAAGTGGTCATATGTGTGGAAATCACAAATTTAGAATGTGGCAATATTTAATGCAAGAAATCCCTGCAATGCCCTCACATCAAATGGGAGGGGACCTGGGTTTACAAATTACTCCCATCAGACTGCCCTCTTCATAAATATCCCCACTGACTGTAGAGGAGTATGTCTACTGTGATGTCACTTTCGGAGCATTGTCCAATAATATACATTGACGAATTAGATTGGGGAAAGTATACACCCCTCAAAAAGGTGGGGTTTTCTGTCATATGAAAAGTCAAACATAGACAGACCCTCAGACACTGAGAGACACACGCACTCACTCACTGATGGAGATAAAGAAGAATTGATAACAGGAAGGAGAAGGAATAGATTGCTCACCTTTTGGACCCATTGATGGGTTATAAGCAGAGACTGTAAGTGAGGCCTAGCAGGAGTTAAAGACCCAGGCCATCTTTAGTCCAAGTGACAGCAGACAGGTGGTGGAGGAAACCATCTTGGTGACGGATGCCCACCTCTTCCTAGAGGGGGGGAATATAACCAGTCCATAAGAGGTTGTTCACCTGTCTGTGATTAAACCAAAAGAAATCCTGATGTGAGTATTATATAAAAGGGAAGTAATCCTAACTGTGATTCAACCAAAAGAAATCCTGATGTGAGTATTATATAAAAGGGAAGTAATCCTGAGGGGAGAGATTCTAAAAAGGGAATTAGATTAAAAGCAGGCCCTGTACTTTGTTAGTACTGCAGTGAGTGGAATATATAAATTGATTGTGCATCCCAGTAAGCGAGTAAGAGTGAGATCCTTCTCATTGGGACCCCTGCTCCCTGCTTTCCTCCCACTCTCTGGCCACCCACCATGGGTTCCCTTCCCTCACCATCTTGTGAGGTAAAAAACCTTGGTGTCATTTTTGGGTGGGGGTGATTATTCTTTGTCCATTTCATTCCACTAGTTAAGGTGCCCATTGAAAGGGAGAAAGGTTAATTTTACTTGAAATATAATTTAATAGCAACATCACTGAAGGGTATTTTTCCAACATACATTGGGCTTCATTACAAGTATGGTGGTGCAGGGCAACATTGGCGGTAACAGAATTGCTGCCACTTTTCCCACACCGCCATAATACCAGTTTAGCCCTGGAGTGGGGGATTTATCTCCAGCATTACACTGGAGGTAAATCCTCCCACTTTCTGCTGAAAATCAGCAGAATTATTGCAGCAGTAATTCCGCCAGTGGTAATTCCACCAAAAATGTCCCATAGAGTCCAATGGACTCTATAAAAATGGGGACTAAATCCGCCACTTGTAATCTGGTGGTAATTCTGCCAGATCAAGTGGTATAGTGGTAATTCAGTTGAGCAGTATTTCAGTGAATTTACCACCAGAATACCACCCAACTTGAAATGAGGCCCATTATCTTTTCTAAAAGGCATTCACATACCCTAAGGTTCAGAAGTTTGTTGCAATTAAGTTTAAAATGCTGTTGAAGATCTGACATCTATTAAGTAAGAGGGTGGTATTTTGTGTGCAGCGGTCTCATAAGCATCAGCCCAGCACAGAGCGCGTGTGATGTAGGGGCTATGTATTTTGGTCTAAGCGTTACTTGTGACAAACGCTGTTTCTATGCAGAGCCTTTGCTGCTTATGTGAACTGTTGCTTGCACTGGAAGTCTGCTTTCCTGAAGCAAGTCTGTTCTTGCTTTCATTGAGAAGGAGGTACTCACTGACCTTCACAGTCACATAAGCACCAGCCCAGTGTGGAGCACGCGCCTTGTGAGGGCTGTGTATTTTGGTCTCAGCGTTACTGGCGACAAGCGTTGTTTCTCTGCAGTCTTTGTTGCTTATGTGAACTGTTACTTGCGTTGGAAGTCTGCTTTCCCAATGCAAGTCTGTTCTTGCTTTCATTGAAGAGGAGGCGCTCATGGACCTTCAAAGAGGGCGTGTGGTGTGCAGGCTGTTTTGGTGTTTAGTGTGACTGTGCCTACACCGGTGACCTCAATTGCTTATTTTATCTTTTTTATCAGACCAGGAACCCGCTGTTCGTATTAAGTGGATTTACTATTTCCACATGGGATTCAACAGGTGAGTGATCTGTCAAATCGATGTTTTTCTGTTTTTGAACTTTAATCTGTTTGCGGGCATCATGTGGCTTTGACCGTCTTGCAAAGTGCCTATCAGCTTGCATTGCTTGATTGATTTCAGCTTTTGGTTAGCTTTTCATACCCCGCCCTGATTTTTACATGGTGTATGCTCTACAAAAAGGGGATAAAAAGTCTCTAAAATTCTCAACATCGAGCTGTCTGTCACCACTCGGTCACACACAGGCTCAACAGCAGGTGTGTCCTCAAGTAGTATGATGCCTCTTAGTAAAGGGCTTCCTTTTGTGCAATTGGCAGCTAGTTTTCATCCTTGTGGGAGTGAGTAATTATCAGAGTAGTTAACTCTGTCCCCCAAAGTGGTTTCCAAATTGTTTTCTGTGAAGATCGATGGTATTGGTGGCTCTCTATCTCCATCAGATAAATTAATTGAGGCTTCAGTAATGCCTCCACTAGCTGCTGACTGTTTGACGCATAGAAGAAGCCCAACTATTTAATCTATTTCAATGGAACACCTTGATCCAGAAGACCTCTTAAACTGTTCAGATAAAGATCTTACTACGGATGTTTATGTTCTGGCTCTGATTGTTTCCCAAGAGCTTGCTAAAAGAGTAAGGTTGCCTTTGGATCCCTATTGAATTGCTTTTTTGCACCAAGACTGTAAAGAAGAAGTTCACTTGTTTAAACCTTATGTGCAACACTATCTTGAATCGTCACCTTTGCTATTTAACAAATCTGTTCAATTTGATTCCGGGTCAGTTGGGCCCAGTGCCAAGCTACCTGCAGAGATTCCTATGTCGTATGGGGTCCGTAATGGCAAAATAGACCCAAACAAAGACTTCATCAATACTTATAGCTATCATGTTCTTTATCAGGTGACCAGGTTGTGGACGCTATGTCCCTTCCTCTAGGATACTCAACTTCATGGATAAAAGCAGTGATACATTACAATTTAAGTTGAGATTAGATCTGTGTTAAAAGATCTGGCCATTAAAATGTCTTTTTTTAAAGGTTTTATCATGGCCCTCGGCCCGAAAATACATCATATAGAGGATGATTCTAAAAATAAAGAGATGGAGCAAAAGCTAATGGAACTAACAAATAGACTTAATGCTTTTGTAGATGCTAAAGAGACCCGTTTACAATCTCCTTTTGGCTATGAGCCAGTAGAGGATAGGTTAACTCAGGGTGAAGTACGTAGGTGGGTATGTAGGTGGCTATGACAGTTGACTTAGCCCAACAATCCCTGGTTGCATGTGAGAATATAAAGAAACCTAAGAATTATAAGAACGTTCCAAACGTAGTAAAATTGGGTCACGGACATTTTTATGGGATTAAAATGTCCAATATTTCCAAATAGCTTATGTAGACAATGCTCAGAGCAAACGTAAAAACAAAACTAAGTCAGGGAAGACAAGGAGGGTGGCCTTACAAGATAATGATAAGCCTGTTATTAAGACAGTGTTGACGCTGGATGGTTTATAAAGTAAACCATGCAACGTTGTCATAAAGTTGAAACACATGTCTTTGAAGGGTGAATCCTTGGATGAAAGTAACTTTGTGCATGCAGAGGACGTTTTGTTTGGATTTTAGTTTATTCACAACCCATTCTGATGATACTTTGCTACCGCAAACTACTGATGATTTACATTTTAAATGGTCTAACAAAATCTGTGTATAATATGGGGTTATCTGGCAGAGCATCCTCTTTGGTGGCCCAAAACAAAACAAAACAAAACAAAACATGAAGTTGTGGTTACTAATCTACAACCTACTGCCCGTCCTTTATTCCTAGTGTTATTTCCGATCCTAAGCCTGAAGAATTCTATCCTATGTTTCGGACATTGGAGGAAAAACAAACTCAATTGTGTTGACAACCAGGCCATGCTGCTGATTCAGTGCAAGGATTGCAAATCAACCAAAACCATTCATCAAAGTCTTTTATGCGTTTTACTTTGCCAAGACAAACTGATATTGCTTGTAATTCTGTAGTTAATAATAAGGGGAAAATGCTGCTAGTTGACTCCCAGTACTCATCCCTTATATAACGCAAATTTAGAGCCAACAGCAGCTTCCCTCTAAATAGGCAATACATTTTAGCCCTTTTTGCAGAACTCCCTAGGCAAGACACAATTTCTTCAGTAGACCTTACGTGTGTTTACTTTTTTGATAACTATAGAGTGGACACAGTCAAATTATGTTTTGTCTCTAGGTTTGTAAGAGATACTGTATTGTCTGAAGCTCTAGTTTTTAATCAATGTGTTATGAGAATCACAAGACTCTTGTGGGTAATGAAAACTTGGTAGGAACATAGTTATCTGGACCAATGAATATGCTTTGTGAACCGCTTGTAATTAGTGCCAATTCCAACAGTATTGCTGAGCCCACTCACATGGGGATCAATGGTGTTACAACCACCACTGAAAGGGTGGTATCTTACAATTGGTCTCATATTGTGAATGCATTACATACGAGGGAGCAACATTTAACTAATTGAATTGAGCCTATTGATGGTAATTTTAGATTTGTCTCATGGAATACCCGTGGCTTCAGGATCTTACGGGGTGAATTTATTTTTTTACTAGTGTGATTGTATCTGTCTGCAAGAAACATGGATCGGGGAGAAGCCAATTTTAGATGGGTTTTTGTTATGTTTTAACCCAGCTTCTCGTGGCTGTCTGGGGCACCCAAATGGTGGACTTGTATGTGCTGTAAAGCGCAGCGCAGGGGTCTCTTTGGAATTAGATTCCCATACATTTAGAGATATTCTAGTTGTAAAATTATCATGGCAAGATGTTAATAAGGCTTGTTTAGTATTTAATGTTTATTTTAATCTCGGTAGCAATAACTTATGAACATTTTTAGATCAAATAACTGAGATAATGTCATACTGCATGCCCAATGACGGTGCCTCCATAATTAAGGTGAGAGATTTGAATAGCTACTGTTTAGAGTTAAGTAGCGATAGACTCCATTCTCACAATAATGGAACAAACCTAGCTATAGCTAGACTAATTAAGGAATTTCTGAATTCTTGGGACCTAGTAATTATAAATGGTATTATTCAGGGTGATATTCCTCCCAAACATACATGGTCCAATGGTAATTCTACATCCATTTTAGACTATCTCTGTGTTTCAGCAGACTTAATTTAATTGTGTAATTCATTTTGGGTTCATCACAGTTCTTTCGCATTGAACCTAGCCTGGTTTACTTCCGACTTGACCGGTACAGACTCTTGCCTGCGTGAGGTGAGGGAACGTGACCACGCTGTGTTATGAAGGCATTCAATGGCAAGACGGTTTGAGTGGAAGACCATTTTGTAAAGGGTTCTTTTATTAACATGTCTTAGGTTGAATTTACCCTGCAGATGAGCCGGTTATTGTCAGACCTTTCATCATTTGCTATTGTCAGGGGCTCAGGAACATCCAAAAGCACATTCATAGCTTTGAGGCACGTACCCAGCACAAAAATATTGAACTTAATATTCAGGTTAGGGCTTTCCAAAAGAAAGGTCATGAGTATGCTGAGCAGATTAAGAAATTGAAGCAATAATATAGAAATTCGTCTAAATCACATTTCTCTTTGAGATACCAGAGAAATGTGGAGGTTATGCTTAACACTTTACAGCATCTAGATGGGTCTCAGTTTTGGGCTTTCATCAAATCTCCAGCCACACAGGCTATAAGTTCAGTCTATTTCCGGAGTTGACAGGAAATACTTATTTTCTTCATTATATTCTTCATTTGTTAATGAAGGAGAGGCCGGGTAGGTTTTCTTGGATGTTCCCGAAGGCCCTAGGGCTCATTTTGCTTGAAAGTAGAAGAGGATTTAATAGTAAGAGCCATAGGGAAATGTGAGGCTTTAAATGCTCCAGGCCCAGACGGGCTATCAATTGCCACACTGAAATCCTCTCCTGGTTTATGGGCTAAGGCCTTGTGTCAACTCTATACTAATATTATGCAAACAGAACTTATTCCGCTATCCTGGAAGGACACAAGCATAATCTTAGTCTACAAGAAGGGGGATAGGGTGGACCCAAATAGCTACAGACCTATATCTCATTGGTGGTAGATATCTTCCTTCGGCTGGGATTTCCTCTGGAACAGACTTCCTGCCTCCCTGAAACTTGAGGAGAACCAGCTCCTGTTGCGAAAGCACCACAAAACCTTCTTCTTTGCTTCTGCTTTCTCTCATCCTCTGCCCTGCTGAACTTTTGGCTGAAACTGAAACTGCACTGGTCACTAGGCCAACCCTCTGATCTCTGGCCCAGGACCCCTTCCCCACTAGCTGCACATGCGCACTTGCCTCCCTGGCAACCCCTGCACTTGGGGACTGTTTTCTGTATCCCTACAGGCTCCTACCAGCACTTGACACCTGTCTGCACGTACCCTGGCACTGGCCACCAGCTGGCTGCACTTTTTACTTATTGTTTTTATTTATTCTATTGAATATTTTACTGTAGATTCCATGTACTGCAATGCCCACCCTTCCCCCTGCACTTTTCTCCTGCCGCCTTCCCCTGCACTTGCGCGATCTCAATGTCACCTGGCCTAGTAAGATCGTTGTCTTGGTCTTCCCCCTTTCCCCTCCCTGCCTCGTTGTGCCTTGAAAAACTTGGGACTTTTATATTAACCCAATTATATATTTGACTGGAGGAGAGGAACTTAGCAGATCCATTTCAATCTAGATTCAAAAAGGGTTAGGACATCATTAAATCGTTTTATTATTGTGGTGATCTGTGGTGTGCCGCAGGGCTCAGCCCTGCCCCCATTGCTATTTAATTTGTATATCAGCCCACTTATGGCGTTGATTAGTTCATTTGGATTTAGAGTCTTCTCCTATGCGGATGATTCCCAAATCTTGTTCATATAACATCCAGACCAGGCAGATGTGGGAAAAAGATACAAAAATTGCTTGGATACCATTCGGGGTTGGATGGAAGCAAATTGGCTCAAGTTGAATGGTGGGAAGACAGAGATCCTTATCAGGGGACCGCCGGCGGCAGCTAGTGACTGGACTTCCGACTCCTGGCTGACCTCGCTTGGACCCCGTCCAGAGCCAGCCAAAGCGGTCCGTAATCTGGGTATTAAAATACCTGAGTCACTGTCAATGGAGGCCCAGGTTAGTACAGTGTGTGGAATCGGGTTTCTGAAACTTAAGCAGTGTAAGATTGTCTTTTCTTTTATTCCGGGCAAATTCGCATTCAAATTGTAGCTGCCTGTTTGACCGGGAGCATTGACAACTGCAATGTGATTTAGCACAACCTTCCTATCTTATCCAGCGACATCAAGTGCTGCAAAATGCAGCAGTCCGTCTGGTGAAACATATTCCTTTTGGTTCGAGTGTAACCAGGGCTCATCGATCCCTTCACTGGCTGCCTGTCGATGCCAGGGTCAAATTTAAAGCATCCTGTTTGATTCATCATGCGCTGAATGGTATGGGATGTTTAGCTATTCAGGAGAAGCTTGAAAATGATATGCCAGGTCGGACTCTGATCTACTGATGCAGCGTTTCTATGTGTTCCTAAATATAGAAAGGAGCAGGTGGGCGGCTCAGCCTTTTCTGTGGCAGGGCCTAGGCTCTGGAATTCGTTGCCGTACCAACTAAGAACTACTGTGGATATTGCACTTTTTAAAGAAGGGCTTAAAACTTTTATTTTCATGTGAGTCTTTCCGTCCAGCCTCCCAGTATCTTTCGACCAGACCAAGATGCCTTCGGTGACAGTGCGCTATAGAAGAAACTGATTGATTGATATTATTCAAAAACTGGTAGAACAATGTTCGGGTGACTAAAAGGGAGCTTTTTGTAGCTTTTTTGGATGTTACTAAAGTGTTCGACTGTGTTAAAAGAGCAGTGTTATGGAGTAAAATGTATAAATTAGGGCGTCCAGGCACTTTGGTGAATTTTTTAAGGGCTCTGCACAGTAATACTCATATTAGATTTAGGCTAGACCAGCAAGGTTCCTATACGAATTGGATTATCACAACCCGCGGTCTACAGCAGGGATGCATAGTAGCCCCTTTTCTTTTTAGCATTTACATGCTGGACTTGAAAACATTTTTGGATACTGTGAGAGACAATCCTCCTAAATTGGGCTCGACTCAATTCACTACTTATTGCATGCCGACGACATAGTTTTATTTGATAATACTCTGACTGGCCTGCAACACTCCTTAGGCTCTGTGTAAAAGTATTGCAAAAAGCTAGATCTGACACTTAATACTGATAAGTCCAAAATTATGAATTTGAATCCGAATAAGTTTTCAAAAAGTAAATCCTTCAAGTGGGTATTAGCAGGTAATACTTTGAAGAAGATTGAGGTCTTTAAGACCTGGGGACTTGTATTACTGGCAAGAATGACACATTATTATTATCCTCCATCTTTAATGCCTCTACTCAAGCAACAATTGTGGCAACTGGATTTAAAATTTGGTGAATTTTCATTGGCCCCAGTGGTTAATTATTATCAGCAGAAAATTGTTCCGAAATTGATCCCTGGGGCAGAGACCTTTTTGTTTCAAGATGATTGGGATACAATAGAGGCTTGGATATGGAGCAAGGTTTTATCTCTCCCTGTGTGTGTACCTTCTCTGCATTTATATGTCATGTTCTTGGTTTATCATCTCTGGCCATATGGATTACATGGCGTTCCCTACAGTTAAGTAGAGGATTTTTAGTTTCTCCCTCTGGTTCATTATACAAAGTTTTAGGAGATGTTGTGAATACAAGGTGTTGTGGAGTTTTATCAGATTGGAGGGAAAGTTGTCTACTGATACTGCAAAATGTGTGTTCAACTGAGGAAGATTGAATTCTCTGTCCTTCAAGAACAAGCTGTTTTGTTCAGATTGTATTGCAAATAGGAATGCACCGATTAAGTTCACGTTTTTTTTTATCACTCTTTATACAATATTACATCCCTGAATATTCTGCAAACCTTTTTACTTAAATACACAACTAAAAATATTAGACAGATTAATTAAGTCTAAAATTGAATTTGCTATACAACTACGGGCGTCCAAAGTGCAAGATTTAAAATCCCAAAGAATGAAAGACTATGCCAGTATTGTAATGAGAGGGTAATTAGAGGGTGGAGACTCTTGACATTTATTTATTGATTGTGTCAAATTGAATGAAATTCAAAGACGTGTTTGGTAAATCTGGTCTCATTCTTGATGAAAAGAATAGTTTTAACTTTTGGCATCAATTTTTATGTACTTCTACAATTTCGATTGCGTATTGCTGCTATCAGATTTTTAAATTGCCTTTTTGACATATGAATTGAAGATTATTTTTAAGTGCTATTCACTTTTTTATTAGGTTGCTTGATTAATGTAATGAAATGTTGTAATGACTTCTTTTTATAATGCGTAAACAGTTCTGTATTAACTATATCACACAATAAATAAATGAATAAAGGGTAAGTAGCAAGAAGTGGATAGGCAGAGATATTTTAATTAATTTGTTTTCACAAATGACAGATTCCTCCTGGACCCTCATGCATCCAATCCATGGTGCATGTGTGCTCAGGGTGAATTAAATGCATACATACCTATGGTGATTTTTGTGTTACTAAGTGTTTATTTTCATAACTGTAGCATTGAAAACTGAAGTGACTAGTCTGTCGATTATTTCTCATCATTGGACTTTGTTTATTTTGAATCTGATTCCATTTTTTCTGTTTTGTTAATAAATAGATCTTCTATGTAACCCTGTGTGTTTATTGTCCTGAAATGAGAGGGAAGCTGTAAGTAATCAATTCTATTAATTTGGGGCCCCCAGAATCATCAAAAAGAGTTTTATTAAATAAAGGAGAATTGTGCATGCCTGGTTTGGGCTGGGTGGCAAATTCCTCAGAGTTAGATATCACCCTCTTAAAACATCCTACACAGATATGCGCTTCACACACATGAGTATCAGATTCCATGGCTCCACCCATGACTCCATAATACTGGCCCAGAATAAACTGGCAGGGACCATGAAGGACCTATAGTAATGTTAGGCATAGCTGCTGGGTATTTACAAGGCAACACACCACCAAACCAATGTAACACACTCTCCACTGCATGTGACAGAACCAGAAACGACCCTGCATGCAAATTGGTAATGCCATCCAGAAACGAAGGGGTACACAGAGCAATAACTAGGTGTGGGGGCTGACTGAGGAGGTCAGCAAACAAGTGACTGCCCAGCACTGTCAACAATGCAAGTATCAGAGTATGAATGCTATTCACACTATTAGTCCTCTGACATTTGACCCCCTGTTATGCTTATTACCCTCCCTTCAGGGGAATTCTGCCACTAGCTTCAAAACCACCAACTGCACCTGGTGACACCTGTCAACACCCTGCACATGGGGTAGGTGGAAGCCCAGTGTCTCATAGAAGCACAGCACAGTTGCACCACCACCATGCCCAACCCTATAGCTGAATAGATATAAGAACACATTTCACATACACACACCAGACCTGGAATGCTGTAAATCAAAATGGAACACTACTCCTGCCTGTAGTTAGGAAACAGATCTCCCACTCCTGTCATGCCCGCCCATCACAATGGCACACATCTATAGGCAACATGACCAGCATCACATATTCATGTGACCTTTTTGATCAACAACTCCATGGTCAAATTAATCAGATTGCAGACCATATAACAACAACACCTCTCTACACATATTGCAGTGAGAATGCAACCTTCTGTAAGGGGACACAGTGAGCCCCTGACAATCCAGCCCAGCCTGATGCTATGTATGCTAGATACATTGCCTGTATATTAATGCATGACCGGTAGAAGCACATGCTCCTGCTATCCGTGATTCTCTTCCATCTCACCATGCTGAATTCATATTGATTACAGAGACATGGTTTAATGCTTACTCATCACATGTGTTTGATATTTAATACCCAATGGCAATTCCATCCTTCATCAAGATAGGCATGATCAAGTTTAAATGCTCTCAAGTGCCCATTGGTTCTTTTCTGTCGTTTCAATGCATTGCGTTACAATTTTTTTTACGTGCTTCACAAACATTACAGGTATATCTAACTTACCAACGTACTGGGAATAATGACACCTTTGTGTCAGAAATGATGGATCTTATTACAAAAGCATAGGTGTTATAACCTTTTTGCTTTTTTGCTGGTGATTTCAATATTTCCTGGAGTGATTCAGCCTGTAAATATTGTACTCATTGTCGTCATTCTACGAGACTTTACATTTTAACTAGAACCGTTCCCTTTCCGACTCATTCAAAAGGTAATACTCTACACTGGACCAATAATCCAATGGGTTATTGGTCCCCAGAATCATCGGGCTAATGTTGAATGTTGGGAGATGGATTAGTCTGATCAAGTTATCTTCTATCATCAATCAGAAAGTTTTTATTCAAGGTCAAACAGTTTATCATCTCAAAACTAGACCATATGCATATACATTTTGAGTCTCTCGCTTTTGTTTTTGAAAATGTTTTCATATAATCAAATAGAGGTTATTCTGTAGATGAAGTCTTCTGGAAAGCCAGGGTAGATATGATTGCTCCATTACATATGAAAACAGTTTGACTGCAACCATCAGCCCTTTGGTTTTCTAAAACCTTAAATACTCAACACTAACAGGTTCGCTGGTGCAAACGCCCTTGGCGTTCATTTCCATCAATTGGTAATTTCAATAAGTTGAAAGGTATACGTCGTTGATTCTCAACTGGGATATCGGAAGCAAAGTATTCCTACTAGAAACTCTTGTGTTCAGGCGCATTATAAATGACTTATCATATCATTCTATAATTCTGAAATGGATCAGGCTGTCAATCGACCTAAAGCTCTTTTCTCTTTGCTAAAGTTTATGAAAAATCCTCTTTCAGTTACTCACTTGTCTGCTTCCCCTTGGACTTGTCATGATTTAGTTCTTTCTTTAAAAAAAAAAGTAATAAACATTAGTAAGGAAATCTCACACTCCGCTGTGAATACATTCCAGGTAGCCTGTAAATCCACTACTATTTGGGATTATTTTTCCCTTCCGAACGATAAATTACTCGAGTTGATGACTAGAACGAAAATCATATTTTACCATGATGATCCCTGAACAGCTGAAATAGTTAAAAAGACTTTGTAATTGTTTTGCCACTTTTCAGGAATTTGCTAAATCTTTCATTGAGGACCGAATGTTTTCTGTACTCATGTTTCTCCTTTACTAAAAAAGGTGAATCTGGATGCAGATTCCCTATCCAATTATATGCCAGTGTTCCCTCTACCTTTTCTTGAAAAAAATATTGAAAGGGTGGTTTCAGATCTATTAAACCATTGTATTGTAGACCAAAAACTTCAAGCACCTTTTCAATCTGGATTTCTGGTTGGGTGTAGCACTGAAACCTCTACCCTATGTATACTAGATGACATTTTAAAATCTTGGATGATTGTTGGTTCTTGCCTAATGATATTATTTGACCTCTCTGCGGCATTCGAGATAATTTGCTAAAGACTTTCCCCTTAGAATCCTGCCGAATTTCATGGGTATGAGAGGTCATACTTTGAATTGGTTATGATCCTTTCTGTGTAATAGTCATCAGGTGGTTATCAAGGGAGGAAAGCACTCAGATACACCACCCACTCCAATGGCTTTTGGAGTCCCCCAGGGATCCATTTTATGTCATATGCTTTTTAATCTGTACATGGAGCCCCTTGGTCAGTTGGCCATAAAACATGAGGTGCAAATGCACCAATAGGCAAATGACACCCAACTGTATTTAAGAGTTTCTTCTGAGCTTGATATAGTCAGATAGTGAAACCGCAATTAGACATTGTTTTAAATTAAATCAGTCTAAAACTGAGTTGCGGTTATTTTCTATTCCTCTGATTTTCAATTTATTTCGGATTGGGCTTGAAAGGCACACATTTTTGGTGCTGATTTGGATTTTTCACCTAAAGCAAAATCTTTGGGTTCTAGGCTGGATTTTCATTTATTTTCTTTAAGGGCCAAAAAAGCTTTTGTTTCCTCATCCCATTTTGGTTTATTAGTTCAGTCTCTGGTTGTCGCGTATTGATTCTGGAAATTCCCTCTTGATAGGACGTCCCACAACAAGCGGTTTTCCATGTAGCAGCATGTCAGGTCTCAGGGGCCTGGATGTTTGAACACATATTGCCCCTGTTTTAAAATCTCCAGATTTGTTATCATTAAATGTAAGAATTAGTTGTTAAACTTTTATGTGCTGTGTACAGAGCAATCAATTTCAAGTCTCCATCCTATTTGGCTGAAAAATTAAAGATCTCTGTAGACTCTAGAGGACTCCGTATTCAGGACACTTTGCTTTCAGAAGTTTGTACATTTTGACATACCTTCTCAAAGAAAAGGACCTTTCCAAGAGCTGCAGTATGCTATTGGAAGTTCAGGAAAGTACTTAAAGCCTTGCCATTGAACTCTTTAAATCCACTTTGAGCGTGTGCTGGGATGCTAATCCACTGTTGGTTTTATTTTTAATTTTATTGTCTCTCATATATTGTTTTTTGTATTTTATATGTGGCCTATTGTACAGTGCTCTGACACACTCGTGCACTATCCAAAAACTTTAAATAAATAATAAATAAAATGAAATTAATGCCACATTGGGCACCCAAACTGAGCCCAAATGAACACCATGCATGCACCATGGCCCCAAACTTTGAGAACATCCACAGTTCACCGATTACTGCACGTCTGTCTCCTTCCTGACACTGATGCACGAGGGGAATGGGCACCATAAGCATGTCAATCCTGTAACACCCAGCATACCCTTGAAGCCATAATATGTAACCCATCCATTGCCCTTCCCAGATGATGACAGATATCCCCTGTGCCCCTGGCGGATGACACCACTGCCTACTCCAGGCAATGAGCTAGAGCACAGCTATAACAATGTACACACTCAAACCCTCACAATCATTGACAGGGACTTTGGTGCACTGAACAATCACTTCCACTCTCTGCACTGATTTGCTGGGGCCATAATGCACCAACCAGAAAAGGTATACCATATAATTGCCATATGCTGTATGTTGCACAATGTGGCCGTGCAATTCAACATCCCCGTGCCAGATAATGCCATCGAAGATGCTGAATGAGATGAAAATGACAATGGCCTGGACGGACCCCCACCCGGACATGCCGGAAGCAAGAAATCATTGATGGGCTTGTGCTGCGTAATGAATTACTGAAAAATGTATTCCAATGGAGGCAGTGCATATCTGCAAATGATGGGAACTACCACACCCCTACTCCACCACCCGTCTAATCAGATCACCTCAACAAGACATGGGAACACAAAACAAGCATGCACCTGCATTTATTCTGCAAACAATGAAGAGTGGAAAAGAGTTGCATCCTGTGCTTTGTAGACACAGAGGTAAACTGTATGTCCTAGGCAATACACCGACAAATGTGCACAATCAATATAAAAAGAGTTCTCGCCAAACACCAGGAATGAGGAGTGCAGGCAGACGCCCAAAAAGAACATAAACCAACAAAGTACAAAAGGAATATGGCCATTAGAATTACAAATAGAAATAGACATCCAGTTTGGAAGGGGAAAGTTCAACAAGGCAGGGGCATGGGAGGGTAGATCATTTGCCTCGCTGTGGCTTCTTCTCCGAAGGGCCCGGTCTAGTAGGTGTTGGTGGGCAGAAATCCCACCGATGTACGCAGGTACTGGACTGGGGTAGGCCTCCCAGTAACAGCTGTGCTAAGGGGACCGGCCAGAGGTGGAGACAGATGGTTGTGCAGAACAGCTGGAAGAGGGTTGGTGCTCAATTATGTCATCTGGTGGAAGGATGGTGTCCTGTGGAACTTCACTCTCCTTGGTGTCAAGTTAGCCAACTCCATGCATCATCAATGTCCTCTTTGTCTTGCAAGCGCTTCTCGATCTCGGCCACATTGTGGGGCTGTTGTCACTACCGCATTAACATTTTATAAGATGGCCTTCCAGATCTTTTTTGCTTTGACATTTCAAGATCCTAAAATGTCCAAAAACCATAAGGCAGTCAGCCTCCTTCATGACATCCTCCACCAGGACCTTCAGCCCCTCATCAGTGAACTTGGTGCAGCGTTGCGGCAAAATGGTCCTGGTGTGTACCCCGGTGTTGTGGATTAGGAATGGTGGCATCCTGGTCAGGAGAGGAGTTCCCAAGTGGTGATGAGCCCAGGAGCAGGGAATTGGCTGATGAACTGTGGTTTGGGGACAACAGAGGATGTGGATGAGGCCACTCTGGCGGTAGCAAGGGATGCTGGAGGTGGCAACGGTTGGATGGTGGTGAGCAGGGCATGGGACTGGGGGCAACAGCAGTCAGGGGATCCTTGCAGCAGGTGGAGTCATGGCATCCTGGGGGTAACAGCAGTCAGGGAGTCCTGGAACAGGTGTAGTCAGTGGGTCCTGGGGGCAACAGAAGTCAGGAGGTCCTCGGGACATGTGGGGTCATGAGCATCTGAAGGCAACAGCAGTCATGGGGCAACAGAAGTCAGGGGGTCCAGAGATAACATTGGCAGGGGGCCTGAGGGCAGGTGGGATCAGGGGATCAAGCAGTCATGTGGTTTTAGGAACAGGTCAGGTGGTGCTGATCCTCCCTCACTTGTCACCCCCAGTGATTGGATCCAATAGCGATGGCCGTGTCCTGGCCACCTGGATGACAGATCCCTGGGGACTAGCTAGGGTCACACCTTCAGGTTTCTCATAGGCCCTATTCATGTCCAGCGTCGGCTTGGACCCCAAGGGGGGAGATGACTCATCTAGCTAAGGCGTGATCCCATCCCAGCTTTGTGCACCAGCCTGACCAACCCAGCTCTTACAGCCAATCCTTATCCTGAAGTTACAGATCTGACTTGTCGACTTCCACTACCTATATGCCAGAGGCTGTTCACCTTGAAGACACGCTGCGGATATGGGTTTGGCCAGGCGTGAGATTTACACCATCTCCCCCTGATTTTCAAAGACCAGCGAGAGCTCACTGGACGCCGCCAGAACCATGAAATCCCCGGGAATGTTTATGTTATGCAATGGACACCGGGAGGGCCCCTTCTCCATCACTCTAGGTTCGGGGAGATCTGAACCAGACTCCCTTTTGATCAGCTGTTGGCAATGGAGGCCATTGCCCATCGCTTCCGTATGGTGCTCACACATCTCTTAGGACCGACTGACCCATCTACAACAGCTGTTCACATGGTACCCTCCTCCACTTCAGCCTTCAAAGTTAGTGTTTTGATATTTTCTATTACCACCAAGATCTGCACCTGTGGCGGCTCCATCTGGGAATTCACCCTGGGCTACTGTGCACATTGCAGCGGCCCTCAAACCTGTTGAGGCGTAGCCCCCACAGCTCTCAGCGCCAGCAACAGCTGGGTATGGGCCAGACACTCCAGCCAATCAGGGCTGGTAGATTTGGCAGGTGAGTTATGGTCACTGTTCTGTTTTATCAACCAACACCTTTCCTGGCGTTCACAAAGTCGGCATTGTGCACCTTAACCTGGCGTTCAGTTCATCCCGCAGAACCAGTTCTGCTTACTAAAAGTGGTACACTGGGCACTTACATTCGATGCCCAGGTCCATGCCAGCGAGCCGGGCTACTAACCCATTTAAAGATTGAGAGTAGGTTGATATCGTTTTGGCATCAAGACCTCTAAAAATTCGTTTTTCCAGATAAAACTGGGGTATCCGAGCGCCAGCTATCCTGATGGACACTTCTTAGGGAACCAGCTCCTAGATGGCTCTGTTAGTCTTTAGTCCCTATACCCAAGTCAAAAGACCGATTTGCATGTGAGGACCACTACAGACCTTCACCAGAATCCCCTTTGGCTTTGCCCTGCCTAGGCATTATTCACCATCTTTCAGACCCTATCACACATGCTCATGCTGCATCTTCTCGACAGAATGGGTGAGATGGGCCGGTGGTGCACCGGCTGCGATGGGATCCCACCTCTGCCAGCATGCACCAGCCCCCACCTTCTTGCGCCACTGGGTTTTGTTTGGCTCGCCGACTTGTACATGTGTTAGACTCATTGGTACATTTTTAAGGATGGGTTGGGTAACCGACATCACCACAGACCCCTGGCGCCCTTCGTGGGCCTTCCCACCCGGTGGTGCCATTGGTTCAGGGCACACTGAAGACAGTCCACCCTAGTCGAAAGTCGCACTGGGAGCAGGGGCCAATCCCATTCCCTGCCCCAGCGACCCCTGAGATGGCCCGGGACGGTTCTTGGAGGAGGGTTCACTGGTGGTCAATCTCCCTTGGCCTCGCAGATGTGATGAAACTGCAGCCGGGGGCTGTAACATTTTCCACTGGAATAGAGAGGCACCTGCTCCCTGGAGCCTTCCCAGCTGACTAGGAGACAGTTGCAGTGCACCGCCACAGAGGAAATGCGCCCTGTAGTGACCGGGTGGGCCTGGGTGGCAGTCCCATGAGGGGATCCTCTGTTTCAAGCGACCAAGCTGCCCACTGTGTTGAATTCTCCGAGTGGACTGCACGGACCCCACCTCTTTACCTCTTGATGGTTTCATGCATTCTTAAACTCTCTCTTCAAAGTTTTTTTCACCTTTCCCTTACTGTACTTGTTGGCTATTAGTGTCATGCCCGTCTTTAGCCTTAGATGGATTCTACCACCCACTTTGGGCTGCATTCCCAAGCAACCTAGCTCTGAGAAGACTTGACCTCGGCACTCCGGGGGATGCTATTGGCCTAACAACATCCTTGTGGTGTGCTTCAATCAGAAGGACTTGGGACCCATGCAAGGTTGAGTGTGAGCTGTCCTGATCAGCACTGAAGCCCACCTGGAGAGAGATTGCCAGACAGGTGCAGTTGTGCGGCCTGCATTCCAGACCCGTTGAGTTCAGGCTGCTGTGCGACACCACAGACAGCCACATGCGGCACGGCCAGCTGCTGCAGAGTAGGGGAAGGTGCATTGGGTTTTTAGGCCACCACCACCGGGGCACGGTGGGTGCCTGTCCCTCATGACCGTATGAGGGGGGAAGCAGGGAGGCCAGGATACGCCGTTATCAAGTCTCCATGCCAGGTCCATAGATCCTGCAACAGTGCTGATCGGGTTCTGACCATAGGGTGACGAAGGAAACATGGTTCCATCGATGGCCCCAGTTGTGCCTTGGGGAGGGTCCCTGAGGCAATTGACAAACCAGCAACCCTCAAACAGGCATAGCCAAAGGAGGAACCTAGGGATGCTAGGTGCATTTGTAGTGTTGATGATCAATGTATCCTGCAATTCACACTAATTCTCACAAGTAGCTAATGTCGGCCTGAACCTGCCAGTGCAGGAGAGGCTGGAGAAAGGCATTGTCGCCTATCCTGCGCTTGCGGCAAGATGGACGAGTGCCCCGCCTAGCTTCCCCACTTGGAAGTTGGCCAAGACCAACAATGCTTTCAACAAATGGGTTCCAGGTGCTCCTACTGTCTTCTATGGCAGAGCAGCAGAGCTAATCATTGCGACAGAGGCAGGCCACTCCGCCGGCAGCCCACCAAGCCGATCCGCTCATTCTCCGGCTGTAATCTCCTGCTCCCCTTTTGGGGGACAGAGAGGAGGGCCGGCGAAAGCAAGGGGTGGTTGGGTCAGAGAGCTAGAGTCTTAAAACCCCAGCCTGGCCAAACAGGGCCAAGATCCAGGTACCTGGACATGCACCAGCAAGCCTGGCAATCGCTCACCCACGGTGGTGGGCGGCCAGAACTTTGATACTGTGACTGGGGACTTAAGAAAAGTCTACTTAAAAAAACAAAAAATCTAAGATTCATGACAACCTCACACCAAAAAGAAAGAGAGGAACTAAAAACCTTGGGGGAAAAACACAATTACATTGAGAAATCAGTGGATAAAGGTGCCAAAATTATCATAATAAACAAAACAGACTACATCAAAGAATCCCAACACCATCTGAATGGTAAACACTGCTACAAAAAACAAACAACCAATCCTATCCTAGATCTCGTTAAAGAATTGGGATCAAGGAGCAAAATTTGTTTTTTTCTCAAATTTCAGGCCTCTTGAATGAAAATGGGTTTAAATTCATGAACACTCAATTTCCGCTAATGGCAACAATTTATTTCATCCCTAAGATTCATAAAGAATACTCACATTTTCCACTGTACCAACCTATCATCAATACATTTACAACCGCTGGCATCAAGCCTAGGATCCTATATTAAAGATACAACCCATGTAAAACAACAATTAGACTCAATTACATGGCTTGCAAACCCGTAAGCACCTTTAAAAAATATAAGACTCGTAACTACTTACAGTTCAAACACTTACATTATCAAGAAAATCCTTAGAAAACATTGGAGCATTTTACAATTGGACAGCCAGATAAACGACTTCTTGGACCTAGAACCATGCATCACTTTTTGAAAAGCTAGAACTATCAGAAATCAAATCTGTACAAGCTATATGCAACCTAATAAAAAACCTTCAACATTGATAGACCTCTGGGATTTACCAGCTATTAGTGGCAATTACAAATGTGGGAACTGTAAGATATGCCCATACATAATGAATGGAAAAACCACCATAGATCTACCAAACGGCACAAGGGAAAAAATCTACCATTTGATCAATTGTAATACAAAGTTTGCATTTGTAATACAAAGTTTGTTATTTGTGGAATACAATGCCTTTGCATCAAATGGTATATTGGAAGCACAATACGAAGCTTGAAAACAAGATGAATGGAACACCTCAGAGCAATAGAAAACAAAGACATAAAATAGTCTTTGGCACTTCATTTCATCACAGAATACCCTAATGGGAAATCACAAGAACTTTTTTGGGTTTGTTAAATGTTAAAGGTATTTGTACCGCGCACCGTCACCAATGGAGTTGGTCCCCAGGCACTCTGTTTGGAAAAACTAGACATGCTACCACGAGGAGGAAACTACTCAGACAGAAAGAAGCAAAGTGGATTACCATCGTGGACAGTTGTCTATCAGGTTTAAATCAAGACAATGAATTATTTAACTATCTCTAAAACTAACCTATGCTTCTGCCCTTTACAACAATACAAAAATATGATCTCAGAAATGTAGCATCTCGCGATTTCTCCTATATGTATTTTTGAGTTTTCTTCAATTATCACTAACGACACTAACACAAACAATGTGACCTTTAATATATGGTCTTCATCTGCTGTCCCTATTTGTGTTTTCTCTTTTCTTTTTTTTCACAAGTTCCTTACAGAATCAGTAGTTATGACAACCGTTCCCCACTTCAAAATGCTGACATCAGCCATATAGATAACATCAATTAAATCCAAGGGATCACACAATTTTTAATTTGATCCCTTCACCTGAATGCATTAATGTTAAACCAAACGAACATTCTCATCAAACCCTAAATTGTAAGGCAAACCAATGTCACTGGGTCATTTAAACTATGGACCTGCGCTCGATTTTCTTTTCACGCCCCGTTAATACCTACCAACATGACACCTCAAAAACCGAAGCGTGTGCCTTCTAAAACCACACTCTAATAACCAAAACGCAACTCTGCACTGTAGATCATATCTCTGTGCCCAGAGATTTATTTATTCCAACATTAAAATATTTAATTGAGATATATTCTTATCATTTGAAAATAGGCACATTTTGGCCTCACCTTGTATTACACATATATTTTTTTTTTAGTTTAAACTCTCAATATACTTTCAACCGCCACGGCTCTTTTCAGCATAAGCAGCATTTGCACATACATTCAGGCTATCAGGTCCATTGACCGATTTAGCCTGTTTTGGTTTGTTTACATTCTCGAATGCATCGCATAATCACGAGATTACGCATCGCGGCCTGGAGTGTAATGACATCACTTCTACTTAACTAACATCTTCCCGTCATTTTAACACGCTGAATGATACCGGCTCGCTGCATCTGCCTCTTCTGCGAGTTTACAGAAAGAATTTTGCCGGACAGAAAAAATCCTCTTTAGGTAAGCTGACAGCATAATATTTTTTGTTTGTTTAAACACACTTTGGAATGATATGATATGTATTTTATGATGTGGCATTTATAACGCATCTATACACGAGTGTTTCAAGGTGCGACTAGGCAAGGCCGGGGAACAGAGGGAAAACAGAGTCAGCAATCTTACTAGGCCAGGTGCTAATGAGATTGTGCAAGTGCAGGGGAGGGGGCAAGGGGAGAAGTGCAGAGGGAATCAGTCCGGTATTTGGACTGCACCACCAAATATTGCGTTTGCTTCCCTGCACTTCGTTCCTTGCTCCTAACTTGAACCACAAACGTTTCTTTTTTTAAAAACCCATCTGATTTTACTGACATGGCGTCCCAACCTACAGGAAGGACTGGCCCCCGTTTTTGATGTTGAGCCCAGATATGGGGTTCTTCGGTTGAACAAGAAAATATTTTCGTAATCATTCAATTTGCGCTATCAGGGTAAGTTGGCCATAGTATACTATTAAAATCTCGTCCATTTGTTATAAATACAACACATTAAAACCAACAACAAAGCATCACTGTCTTTTAAACCGAGGATTGATTTATTCACTCTCACCAACTTTCTATGCTCTTTTATTTTTTCTCTTGTTTTTTCTTTTCACCCATTACAGATATGTCCATGAATCACTAGATTCACACAGGAAATTGAAAATAAGCTCAACCAACTCTGCTGTACACAAAACATATCCTTCTATCTCCTCCTGATGAGCCAGCACTCTTTTTGTTGGTGAAACTTGTTTAGAGGACTCAGAAATCAAGGATTTTTAACTTTATCTTTATAAAGACTCACAGCACTAAATTTATGGTAAAATAAGTCAAGTTTAAAAACAAGTGATTGAACCATTATTTTCCTTTTTTTGTCAAAGCCAAATACTCGAACTCTATGACAAACTATAGTTGGCACGGAAACTGTTGCTTCATTCTCCAAACTCTTTTGCACCCATTGAGTAGGCCTGGCTGCACCATGGCTTAGAGCGTGACAGGGTTACCGGAACCCTCTCTGGCTTGTGAGGCATCCTTTGAGAAAGAGAGCCTGACTGGCATGGCGGCTTAGGGGCTGGCTCAGAGAGAAGGAGGAGGGTGCTCGGAGCTCGCTCTCTGGCGGGTGGTTGGGGATGTCACGGCAGGTTAATCCACCCCTGCTGGATGTCCCCATCTGTCATCTGGGTCACAGACCTCTCCAGTGGAAGGAATCCCACTCCCCAGCACCTGGTTCCTCAGAGTCTGGTCCCCCACATGCCCCCACCGTGGACCGCTCCACTGGCAGGACCATAGCATGAGGGACACCCCGGGCTGTAGTTGTGCTTGTCTGAGATGCAATGAGGTCAGTCCATGGCTCTCCATCTGGTTACTCTGCCATTAATGATCCTGCCACAGGTTCACCTACGGAAACCGTGTTATGACTTCTAGTTCCTCTAGATAGTCAACTTTGATCATCTTCTCGGTACTCCACCAGTCCCGTTGCCGACTACTGCAGGGCTGATCCGAGGAATTCACTAAAACATCCAAATTAGTAGTGATGGGCAGTGTGTATAAAGGCAGGGACTTAATCAATGCAAAGTTATGACGCACACTTACTGGGAATTAATTGTTCATGTGAAATAATTGCTATCCCCAATCCCTATCACGAATGGGGTTCAGCGGGTTACCCGCACCTATCAGCAATAGGCAGACACATGCTAATCCGTTCAGTGTAGCATGCGTGCAGCACCAGACCTCTAAGGGTATCACAGACCTGTTATTGCTCAATCTTGTGTAGCTGAACATCACTTGTGCCTCTAGGAAGTTTAATGCTGATGTCGATCACTGGAGGTCGCGTAACTAGTTAGCATGGAGGAGTCTCACTCATCATCGGAATCAACCAGACAAATCGCACCACCAACTAAAAATGGCAATACACCACCACCCACAGATTCGAAAAAGAGATATCAATCTGTAAATCATTTCAGTGTCCGGGCCAGGTGAGGTTTCCTGTGTTGAGTCAAATTAAGCTGCAGGCTCCACTCTTGGTGGTGCCCTTCCCTAAATTCCTTTCAGTTTCATCTTTTGAAACCCTACTCCCCCAGGAACCCAAAAATGTGGGAATAGCGTTGCTGGATCGCTATTCGGCATCGCTTATGTTCGGAACTACGCCGGTCCAAGAATTTCCCTTCTAGCGGCACAATATCCAACCAAGAGCTTTTGAAATACAGCAACGTTAATAAATGCCATTGGAGCTGGAATTACCAGGCTGCTGGCACCAGACTTGACCTCCAATGGAGCCTAGTTAAATGATTAAGTGTACTCATTCCAGTTACAGGGCCTCAAACGAGAATGGTACTGTTATTTTTCATCACTAACTCCCCGTATCGGGAATGGGTAATTTGTGCGCCTTCTGCCTTCCTTGGATGTGGTAGCCATTTCTCAGGCTCCCTCTCCGGAATCGAAGACTGATTCCCGTTACCCGTGATCACCCTGGTAGGCACAGAAAGTATCATTGAAAGTTGATAGGGCAGACATACAAATGTATCTTCGCCATCACTGGGATGTATGATCTGCCTAAGCTTATCTAGAGTCACCAAAGATGACGGGCGAGCCCGGATTGGTCTTGGTCTGATAATTACATGCATCACGGGACGTCAGCATTTGTCGGCATGTATTAGCTCTAGAATTACCATAGTTATCTAAGTAAAAGATGAAGCAATCAAAGGAACCATAACTGATTCAATGAGCCATTTGCAGTTTCACTGTATCGGATTTGTGTACTTACATGTGCATGGCTTAATCTTTGAGACAAGCATATGGAACTAGGAGGATCAACCAGTTAGCTGCATCTGCTGGAGGCTGGCAATGGGGGGGAGCCACACTCCCGCCTAAGGCCGACCTTCCCACCATCGGGCCGTCATGCTGGACCTAAACATCAGAGCATGCCCATCACCAATACTTGGGGGTGGACAGGTCAAAAACATGGGTACCGGCGGCCCAGCCTGCTCAGTTAGAAGGGAAGAGGCTGGGCCCAGGCACAACTTAAAGGGCTGGATTTCTCCATGTGGCACCAACATTGTTGTGACAGGGGTGTCGGTACCGCAAGGAACAGTCATTAGAAACCGCTGTAGAAATGTACTTGGTGGAGAAGGGGCAACATCATGGTTTACAGGGACCGCACTGAGGCTAGAACCACCTGACCCTGTCCACTATTATGTGACCATTAGGGAGCTGCCAAGCTGCTCAGCCTGCGCTCTTCTTGCAGGGGAGTGCGACCCACATAAGGGAGCCCTCCCCGAGGGGGCATACCCTTGACACGGTTTCAAGGTTGGTGGAAGTGAATTGCTTGAAACGACAGCCGAGGCCGATCCAAGAAGTCCGACCGTGGATGGACAAGGGTGCCAAATCGATCCCCAGAGTGCAGGGAGGCACACGGACAGGCTGCCTTGATGTCCACATGCAAGACAGCGGAGTTTCTTTTGTCAGCCAGGCACCCTGATGCCTGGAAAAAAGTGTGCCTATAGGAAAAGCACCAATGGCTTTTGTCCCACTGATGTGGGCTGGTAAGGTGCCCTCAGCAGGTCAAGCTCTGCTGGGACATTGCAGGGAGCCGGCCCTTTTCTAGCTTGGGGTGGTGTAATGGTTTCGCCTTGGAGCCCGGTTTAGGCACCAAGAACCAAGCGGAGCACAGATAGGACCCATACACACTGTCTAAAGCAAACCAAGGGAAGGTGACTAAGCTTTCTTGTAATCTGTGTACCCTAGGTGATAGAGGGGAAGGTCTGGGCAGAAGTGTCCAACCACCAAATTGGGGGAACATTTCTAATGTGCGCCCATACGGACTTCCAATGCAGGGCACCATCTGGTCCTTGCATCCATTCCCTCCATTTCTATGACCCACTAGCAGATGGCTGGGCTCAGAGAGCGACCATCTGGTAGTGCAATGCATTCCAATGCACCCATGTGGAAAGGGCCCCTGGCGCCCCGGTAAAGGAACGGCAGGTCCCCAGGGACTACAGCTGGGCAGAAGGATGTGGTCAATCCACACGCAAGGCAGGTGCCCAAGGGAGTGGGCAGCACCCCATCAATCCTGGAGCTCAGGCAGGGGCATAATAGAGCTTTTCCAACAGGCCTGTGGGCGGGCAGGACCTCTGCCCCCTTGCAAAGACCTCCCCACTGAGTGGCCCCGGGAGGCAACATCCAGGCGGTTTGGGGGGGTGCCGTGAGGCCCTTGGCAGGGTGGGTAACTGCAAAAACATATTAGAGCTTTGCAGGGCCGGGTGCCCTTCTCGGGCACACATAGAGCGCTGCTAGGTAGAACACAGCTGTCAAATTTCCCAGTTCCATGCAGGACTCCTCAAGCCAGTCCTTGTTTCATTCTGCACTGCATGCGTATGCCAGTGGGCGTGAAGGTTTTACAAGCCCTGTTCATGATGTCATCCTCCACAACATTGCTGCTGGACCTGCTCACATTCACACAACTCTGCTATTTACGTGCTCCTGCAATGGGGAAAATCAACAGCTGCGCACCCACCCCCTGCACATGCTTGTCTCTAATACCCTCAACATGTTCCCCATACAATCATGATGATGCTCTCCAGGAACATCAGAAAGCAAAGTAGTGTGACAAATCCTGAGTTTTCGTCCTTTTTCCCCAAAGGGGAGACTCCCCCTTTAAGGGTAAGGAGGTGAGCCTGCTCGCATGACCCTCCCTAGGGGTCTGGGCAAGTAGGATATCACTGGGAGAGTCTGCCCCTTAGGCAAGAAGGACTTCGGTTCCTGTGAGGAACTCCCTAAACCCTCCCCTGTTACAGAGTGCATGGGACAACCTGCTATGAAGAATACTGAGTGTTTGGCTGAGGACAATGCTGAAACAAACATTTTAGAAAAGGAAAGAACCTGTCTCTTTAAAGAGAGACAAATATTTAACTGGGTTGAGTAGGGTGAAGAAAAAGGAACGATAGGATCGCAAGCCAGGAAAGTCCCCTGACAGCAGTGTGCTTTGGAGAGGCAAAGCGGAGGCTCTGCCGAGGAGAGCCGCAGAGCCTGTCACTTTCAAACAAGCAGAGGATGCCAGTCCAAAATGTTGCAGGGCCAGCGTTTGTAAGAATAGAGAAGCCGTTGTGAGCCAGTAGAAGAGAATCCTAGGTCCGGTGGTGGCCACAATGACATTGTGGTGGGCAGTACACTCGGTAAACTGTGCCAAAACCATCACACCAGGTAGTGTGTGAAGCTCCCTGGAGTCCGCACCCATGCACGGCAGCAACGAGAGAGAAGGCAGAGAAATAGGAAGCCAGTGACATCGAGAAGCATGAAACTCCAAGCAGAAGGAGAGGACATGAGCGAGTGTCATGCCCTACCATATTCCCCTTCACAGTAAGAGGTAACTGGGTGTAACAAATCGATGGAATTTGTCCCTTCTCCCCAAGGGGGAGCCCCCGTAAAGCTAGGGAGGTGAGCCCACTCTGCAAAATATCCTCTCTAGGGCTACAGGCAAGTGGGACTTCACCGGGAGAGTCTCCCCCTTTGGGAACAAGGACTCACATTCCCATGAGGAACTCCCTCAAACTGGATGGACTATGGCCAACATGGGATAATTTACAATATCAGAAAACATGAAGTGTCAAGAAACTCCTAAGGGATACTGTTATCTTATGAGAAAAGGTCATGTACCTTAAAATCAGAATGCCCCTGCTATTGGGGCGAGTATGTTAAAGAGGGTATCTTCAGAGCAAGGCAAGAGAGAAGCAGGAGAATAGAGAGAGGATTGCGCACGCAAGCTGGGGGAGGCTCCAAGCTCCGTAGCAACTGGTGGCGATGAGAACCAGGAAGAACGCAAGTTTCAAACTTGTTTGCAATTGCTACACGGGACACCAGAGTTGTAGCAGACCCGAAACCCAAGAAACCGGCATGGCAGAAGCCCAACCAAAGATGGTGGTGAGACCAGAGAGACAAATCTGAGGTGAACAGACGGTCTGCAGAATGTGACCAATTCCACCGGCAACAGAAGGTCCCAGTGTGTCTAGGTGTTCAGTCGAGCACCAAGACAGTGTGAGAAGACGCAAGAGAGTGAAGAGATGGACGCTAGAGGGGAAACTATACTGGCACTCCATGAGTAGAGAGTGAGTCCTCGGGGAAAGAAGCCTTCTGAAAATGTTCCCCTTCCAGAATGAAGGTAACAGGGAGAATGGGAAATACGGGGAGACTCAAGGGTATCATTATACTGCACAGTTAACTCATCACAGTATAAGTTATGACACAAAGTTACATTTGAAGTGAAGTATATATAAAGGATGTGAAGCAATAGAAAAGGTTGGTGAAAAGCTGGGTAACAATAGAGAGATAACCAGTGGATAAAAATATCCTAGGAAAGGAGGAAAATAATTTGCTTTCTTGAACAGGAGCAATATAGTACTAAAGAGAAAGAAAGACATGGCCATCAGCCTACATACCTAGGCCAGAAACAAAACCAAAGGATCCAAGAAAATTGGAACTGTTATAACCAAAGAGTCAAAACCAATCCACATTATATTCCCTCACAAGGGCACACTGAAGTTTATGCTGATAAGAGACAGCCAATAGGGAAACCAAGGGAAGAGAAAAATCTCAACATTCCCCTTGGGGAACAAAAGAGACCAATACAAGATTCACAATAGACTATTTGCAGATTCTCTATTAAAGACTGCTACTAGAGGTACCCTTAGGAGAAGAGAGTCATTTGCCTAACTTAAGTTAAGGTAGACTCAGTTGGGGTCGTTTTGGACAGCAGACTTATTTCTTTGGACATTCACGGTGACAATCAAGCACCTTAGTTAGTAACATAGGTAGGAACCCCCCATAGTCATAGGGAAAGTTAAGCTATCATTATTTTAATAAAAGATTGTAGATCATTCCTCTGAGAGACTGTGTCCTTCTTCTGACCCGCCACAAACTATGTCAGGAGTTGGACTGATACAAGCTAGTAAAAAGTTGGGGACCCATAACATTCTCAAAACTACGTTCCAAAGCCAGAAACCCCACCATAGCCACAGCCAAATCCATAGTTTTGATCTGCAAATTGTTAAAGAAATAGAAATCCCACCAGGTGAGAGACAATTACTCCCTGCAGGCCTAACTCTAACATTTCCCAAAGGAACCTATGGTAGGCTTACCTCTAAATTTGGTTTGGTTTGGAAACATGAGTTAGATGTTATGGCAGAAGTCATAGACCCACGATTTCCAGGGGGATGTCAAAGTGCTTTTACACAATCATAGAAAATATCTGTATACTGTGAGCAGGGGTGTTAGTAGGTCTGAAAAAGATTCAGGCTACACTAATGTCGGTACTGTCAAGACTCTGGGAGAGCTATCCTTTTGGTTGCAGCCCCTGAGCTTCTATCTCGGGCTACAAACAAAAGACACAAAGCTATAGCCCCCAGCCCTCCCCTAGGCCTCTGACTGGGAGAGAAGGGGAAAAGATTGCTCAAGGCATTCTAGAGAAGGCATTGTTCACAGTTCCCCAAAAAGTGGCAGAACAGGAAAAAACAGAATGAGGCTCTAAAGGCTTTGGGGAAGCCGATCTCCCAGTGATAGAGAAAAAGCACAAAGAATTAGAAGACCTGGGTCCCTTACCCAAAATAGCTTTTGCACAGAGAAATGATCCCATCCTTGTGGAAGACTTTAATAATTTGCTCTCAGAAGAAGTGAGCGTAGTCAGCCTAGCCCCTTATTTTTCTTGAGGGAGGTCTCCAAACAGAACCGGTAGTGCCCAGAGACATAGACAAACTCTGTCAGAATAAACACACTCCCATCTAACCACATCTCATCAAGGAGTAGGAAAAACTCAGCACCAAAAACTACCTAGATTCTATTGGCCGGGTGTCTTTGCTGACGTCAAGAGTTTTATATCAACCTGTGAGATCTGCCAGAACACAGTCAACCCTCCTGTGCCACCCACCCTTTTACAACCTTTACCAATAATTCAAGTCCTCTTTTCCAGGTTTGCTATGGATATAGTAGGACACCTGGAAACTTTAAAGCTGGGGAACTGCTTCATCCTGGTAATCCTAGACTATGCCACTCACTATACAGAAGCTTTCCCTCTATGCAAAAACACCACACAACACATTTTAAAATGCCTGTTGCTATTCCTCTCAAGAGTAGGATTTCCAACAGAGATCCTTACGGACCACAGTACAACCTTTATGTCTCATCCAATGCAAGAGGTGAAACAGATATTAAATATCAACACCATGAGGACCTCAGTATATCATCCCCAGACTGACGGTCTCATAGAACATTTCAATCAAACTTTGAAACGAATATTAAGAAAACTGGTAGAGACAGACGGAAATAATTGGAACAAGATGATACCATGGGCCCTCTTTTCAGTTAGGGAGACCCCCAAGCCTCTCTGGAATATTTTCCCTTTGAACTTTTGTATGGAAGAGAACCCTGTGATATCTTAGACACGCTGAAGGACGCTTGGGAGGAAAGAGAAGAAATCCTATTATCGATTTCTCAAATGGCACAAAAATGTAAATTGCATATGCAAGCTGTGTGAGAAATTGTAAAGTAACATCTAAGCCAGGCACAGGAACAACAGCAGGATGTCTATAACAGATGGGCAGTCACCCGCACCTTCTCTGTCGGACAGTTAGTATTGATCCTCTTACCCATCTCAGAAAATAAAATGCTTTCACAATGGTACTGTTAGGAAAGATTTCTCTGAGTGCAATTTTTCCTCCATATTATGGACCCCCCCAAACATTTTGCCTTTATTTGACTGACCTAACCTGACTTTTTCCAGAGGAGCACAGCTTCAGATGTACTCCCTTGGTCTTTTGCTCATTCCATATGGGGAAACTGACAAGTCCTTCAGACTGTCAGTACTGGGAAATTATGTTTCCCTTAGTATTTGACAATGTTGCTATATCTTGGTAACTTTTTATCAGTGTCCCAAGTTACTGTACCATGCACAGGGGTATTTTCATTTCTATGGCCCTAGACACCCTCTAAAGATGTTGGTGGTTATACAAGTGTGCCCAGGATGAACTGTTCTTAACACACATGAATGGATTGGAGCACAATGAAGTACAAAATCCAACAGGATGTTACTCCCCCACCCCCCCGGACGGCATCAACACCATATTGGAAGCCTTGTCTCAATATATTGATTTCTTCATTAAAGATGAGATTACAAGAATTGAGTCTTTTGTCAAGGATTCAGCAGCGATGCTCAACCTTCTCAGCACATTGACATTCAACTCAGAGACCCAATGGTTGGTCGCTATGGACATTGAGGCTCTCTACGCAAAGATTCTACAAACTGTCCAACAACTACTTGACTCTGACATTAATTTGGGAAATGTGTCAAGTTCCTTCATAGTACAACTGGCAGAGCTAGCACTCACTCAGAATTTCTTTTGTATGAGGAGACATATTATCAGCAGACCACTGGTTCAGCCATGGGTGCCACTTTTGCCCCCAGTCTGGCTAAGATATCTGTACATCAGTTTGAACATAAACTTGTGTACTCGGCGACCAACTCGTTCAAACAGCACATATGCACTTGGCGCCGATACATCAACAATATCTTCCTCATTTTCGAAGGTCTGCAGAAGATCTCATAGCCTTTCATATCTGGCTTAATGGATATAATCCACACTTGAAATAAATTCAGTCTCAAGTCAAGCAAGCAGGAAATACACTTCCAGGACCTCCACATCCAGGGATGTCATTTCACCAAAATACCAGGAGAAGCGGAAGTGACATCACAAGACCCTTGACCCCCCTGATGACATCACCGGAAGTGATGTCATTTTCCCCTGCCCCAAGTGACATCCCGAGACGGGATGGCAAACGACCTTCAGATGTTTAAGCTAAAAATTGATAAAGTCTAACTGCGAACCAACATCTCTTATCAGTCCTGCTAAAATGGACCTACAAAAGTGACCTCGACAAGAACGTGCAGTGCATGCCTATTGCCATCCTCAATACATACTGGAATCCTGCAAAAATTGAAGCCTCAGTTTTCCTTAGAGAAATTGAAACTGCAATCGACGAGATCTTGACGGTATGCTTAGTGCCACACACATTAATCTGCAGAGATTTAAATGCCACATGTTTACCACACAAACTCAAAAGAAACTTTACACCTTCTGATCACAGAGGTGCTCTGTGGCTTGACCTAATGAATTCTAGAAAACTACAAAGTTTGGACACGGTTTTCCCCAATTTGACTCGTCCACCGACATGGACAAATGGGTTGACTACATCAACAATCAACCACATATTCATCTCGAGATCGTTCCTGGACCTGATCTCGTCTTTAGAGGTGATCCAAACTAAGGCCAGTGATCATAACCCCTTAATCACAACCTGGAAAAGCACGAATGAGCCCGTGGAAATATTGGCCTACCAGCTCGAATCTAACACACAAGGAAATAGACTCCGTCTCTCAGCGAAAGACATCAGAGATCTGTGCAGCAAGCACTAAAAAACCAAAACTAGAGATAAGAATTACGTGACTGACTACCGCCCCTTGTTAACAGCATACAAAAAGCCCTGTTTAAAAATGTACTCGTCCTCTAACTCTAAAAAGCACACCTACAATTCGCTGTTAGTCGATAAACGATGAGAATATCGAAAAGCGTTAAGAAACTCAGCCAAGTTAGACATAGACCAAGTGAAAATGGCCAAGAAAGAAGCAAAAACCATCTATCGAGCCTGGTTAAGATCACATCAAAGGAAACTATATCAACAGGATTATGAAGCTATACTGAGAGCCATCTGCACCAAAAACTCGAGAGAATTCTGGTCAATACTAAATTCTACAACATCTATCAGGAGTGACAATATCCAGAACGTGATTGGAGAAACCACTTGGGAGAGCCACATAAAGGAAACATTTAAATTACCCTTGGGCCAGAAAACCTCAAGCACTGTGAGTCACCAGACTACCTGGGCGAAACTTGACGACCGAGAAGAAATTTATGGCTTAATAAGTAAACTGAAAAACTCAAAAGCTCCGGGTCCTGAGGGCATCACAAATATAGACTTAAAAGCCCACCCTGATGCCTGGTCAATTTTCATCAGTCAAGTTTTCTCAAGATGTTCAGAATCCAAATCAATACCAGCTTCTTGGACTACTGCCACCATAATTCCAATATATAAGAAAGGCGACATCAAAAATCCTTCTAATTTCTGTCCTATGGCGCTGCTTGATCCAATAGGAAAATTATACGGCTCCCTCCTCTTGAAAAGGTTTCAAGCTTGGGCCAATGAAGCCCTGTGTAATGACCAATTCCAATCAGGATTTAAGAAAAATATGGGAACCTCGGCCAACATCTTGATAATAAGTGCCTTGAAAAAACCAAAATAGTCATTCTGGAAAGATCAACAAAGAAACCAGAAAAGACAAAATGGTTCTTCCAATCGGCTGAGATTGAAAAAGTACAAAGCTTCAAATACTTGGGAATCACATTGGACAATTCCAAAAAAGAATTAGCTATGCAAGACTACTTAAGATCGAAAATTAGAAAATTGGCAGTGCAAGGAAAAGCAATAGATCAAAAACTTGGCCGCTTCTCAACAATACCAGCTATCAACTTCTACAAAATGAAAGTAGTGCCATCAATAATTTACGGTTCAGAGGCAATGTTATTATTACCGAGGGAAATCTGGCCGAAACTAGAAGCATACTACTGGAGAACAGTTCTCGGCCTTCCTTCATCAACCCCTGTAGCGTCAATTAGAAGAGAATTGAGTCTCTTATCTTTACAAGGAACATGAAACTGTAATTTGTTGAGATTATATAGAAAATGCTTGCTTCCTACGAGCCCACTGCCTTACGGAGTAATAAAATCAGAATGGGCATTTGAAACAAACAAGACCCTACAATCTTGGAGGTCAGACATTTCTACCTTTCTGAAATCAATTGAGAGTGACGAGGAGGAACTGGTCCAAAATCCAACAAAGGTCCTGAAAAAAATCAAGGAACAAGACTGGATCTTGACCCTGTCAAAAGCCTCGGAAAACAAGCTAACTCTCCACTTGCATTCAAATATAAAGAAATTGAACGAACTTCAGGGATATATTAAACAATTCCCAAATAGGCAAGCCAGAAATTGTCTTCTAAGAGCGAGACTTAGGGCCTCATTAGGAGTTTGGAGGTAACCATGGCGCTATTAGCGCCATGGCTGCCTCCAAATCCTTACCGACTCCGCCCTGGTGAATGGAGCTATTACCGCCCCATTCCAAGGTTGGCGGGGCGGTAATTCCCCATTCACCAGGGCCTTTTCCCATTCCCATTTGAGCCCCCATAGGGCACAATGGGGAAGCACTAATAACGGTACCGCAAATTGCGGTACCGTTATTAGCACCAAGGTCCCTTTGCGGGTCCCGTCCTTAACGCCTGGTAAAACCAGGCGTAAAGCGAGGACCCGCAAAGGGAACTCGTAATAGGGCGGTAAGGGATTACCGGTGCCCTTACCGGTGCCGGTAATCCCTTACCTCCCACCTCGTAATGAGGCCCTTAATCTTTTACCAACAAATGAAATCAAACCCATCAGAGGTCTTTCAAACACCGGCCATTGTAGACTCTGCCGAAATACTAATGAAAAAGAGACAGTTCGCCACCTCCTATTGGGTTGCCCCGAAACAAAATCAATTAGGTCCGACTCCTCGCTGGAAAGTGAAACTTGCTGGTGGTCGAGAATGATCAGTGGGGAAAAAAACAACGTGGCTTATAGCTACGTCAAAAATACTACACATTTAATGTCCACTTTGGATACCCTGACCTAATTCCAAGTAGTACTAGGAATACGAAGAGTCTAGTCTCTCGACACCCTTACTCAGGCAGATGCCAGGACACCGTCTGCTTCTTCTCCCACTCTTACCAAGTTTCGCAGTGCGAAAAGGCCGCAAAAGGGCTGAAAAAACCAGCTAAATTGAATTTTAATGTAACTGATCTTAAAGAACCTTCGTGCAACAGTAGAAAGTTTTGAAAAAGTTTTGTAAAAATCAATTTCTTTTGATTCACACAAAAAATAAAAAATAATGGCTCAAAATGGCACATTAGACAGCACACTTCCTGTGAAAATGTGGGTAAAAGGCCAACAATTAGGGCAAAAGGCCAACTATCGGTTTTGTAGAGTGTAGGGTAAATCATGAAAAAGGTACAGTAGATGCAAGTCACCAAAAGTGCACAGGGCATTTCCCAATACATTATCATGCTGGTTTCTGCAATATATGCCAGTATAAAAAACATTGTCATGCTTGCTGTGGCCATACATTTCTATGCTGGCTCCACCAAAATATGCTAGTATTCCCATATAAAACCATACTCATGTTCGCTTTAAGATGTTCTTTTATAGTATCATCACTGGCAATGGGCACAAACTTGGCTCTGCCAATACATGCCAGTACTCCTATGTAAAAACATAATGCTGTTGGTTTGGCCATTAAAAGTGAAAGGTCACAATATGATAACCAGTATAAACTGGTTCCAATGTAAGCCAGTCTAGACCCATTGAAACACTTATCATGCTTGATTCATCATAGATGTTCACTTGATAAAAAGTCATGCTACAGTAAAAGATATACAGGCCGCTACACCAAATCATGAGTTTAGCATTCTCTACACAGGCACACACCCACCCACAACATTCAAAAACACACTGGCACATTCATACTCATTCACCCACCAGTCACTCACTAACACCTTCTCTTACATCCACTCATTGCATTCTCTACACAGGTACACTCCCACCCACCCAGAGCATTAAAAAACAGACATCACATCACTTCTCATTCACCCACCATGCACATACATACATCTGACACGCACTTCACACATGCAGCAAAATACACATTTTTAAAAATATTCCTTCTTACTTTTTTTTGCAGCTTCGGTTCATCCTTCCAGGCCATCCTCAGCTCCTCCGTGCTGCTCACATACACATACAGGAACCAGGAAGCTGCAAGAGCTTCCTGGTTCCTGTATGTGAGTGCAAGGAAGCTGAGGGAGAAGGGGTTGGAGCTGAACGTGGCATGTGACATATGCCATATGTCACCTCCAACTTCAACCCCTACTGAGCATGTCCATGTCCCATCCTGCACCCTGATCCGTGAGGTTTGGGCCGGGGACGCCCCATAACTGGTGTGGTGGGGGACCCCACACTGCAGGGACTGTGGGGGCCCCAGCTACACCAGGAGCTTCCGGTTTTTGGGTTTTTTAAAAAACTTTTTTTTATCTTTAAAATCATTGGTGTCGCAGCGAGTCCCCAGGGGTTGCAAACTTTGACCCAGGGGTCGCAGTTGCGACCCCTGGTGACCCACAAATGATGTCCCTTTCCACATCATGGCATGAGATGGCAGCCGTATCTCGAACGTTTACCAAAAAATCATGTATCGTAATTCGCTTCTGGCATACTCAAGGTATCACCCATGAGCACTATGTGACAACCTCCCCATTGAGCAATTCCTGAGGTACAGATTGACCTGTACCCAACCTGGGGACTATACGATCCAGGCAGGCACCGTCAAAAAACAACTGGTACAAAGTGGTTACCTTAAAAGGATTGTAAACACCACATGCAATAGAGCCAGGAATATCCCAAGAGAAATTACCTTGCAGTAACAACCGAAACCACCAACCAGGGATAAGATAACGGCAGTGTTCAGTGATTCCCCACTCTTCAACACATTGAAAGGGGAAATATAAAATACTCTGGCCGATCCTTAGCACATGATCTAGCTCCCTGGCACCACCTTTCTTTGCAATCAAACATAGATAGAACCTAAGGGATAGGCTAGGCGATCCCCTGCCCAAAACTGACCCCCTGGAAGAGGGGAGGAATGGACAACAAACACTATGGGCAAGTGCCCCCCTACGAAGACATGCACCATGTGGTAGATGTTCGATGTGCGCACAAACACAGAACCGTACTAGCATCGACAATGGGTGGAAAACGCCATGGCAACAGAAGACTTTCACTAACTGTAACAGCACAGGTTTAGTGTATCTCCTGATGTGCCGGTGTTCATTGCTGGGGATGACATTACCAACCATCAGAAAAAGATTCATTATGCACAACTCATGTATAAGAACCCTCAAACTAGCAGCCCCTATGGAACCACACTTCAAGGAAATGGGCCACAACACTGAAGACTTCAAACGGCCATGTTGGAGAAGATACATTCCCCATGCATGGGGGGAGGGGGAGATTTTACAAATCTGCTCCTTAAAAAAGAACAACACTGGATTTTCTGTTTAGATACCTGCAGGAATGGCCTTAATGAAGCTATTCAATGGCACAATCTAGCAGTACTGCGATGAGTAATGGTCACCCAGATGTGACGAGGGTGGGACCAGTGACACCCATGCATGCAGAGGCAGCCATTCAGCTATACAGCTTCCCCTGGCCGAAGTAGCACTAGGGCCTTGGTAGCACTGACTCAGAACTCCCTATCTACCTCCATTAAGCCTATACAGACAGCAAACTATTTCCAAGGCAGCCACAGACATTGGTGATAAGAGTCAACTGAATCTCCCAGTTCTGATAAATGCATGAGTTTTCACCTTATATGCTCTTGCAGAGGCATAAAACAACTCAGACATCCTGGCCTGGACCGATGTAGTGGAAATACTCCTTTGACACCACACTCTGACTCACCATTCCAAGATGGCCGACCAGAAGAGCCATCTACTCTTACCAGTCGTGGCCCCACTCCCAAGTCACATGTATTTGCTTAGCCGCAACAGAAGTGTTGCTCAGCAACCTTCACATACACTGCGTCTGAACAGACGGATGCGGCAGGGATCCAAACCGAACGACTCGTGTAGCTCGAGACAGGTATGCACGCTCCTAAAATCCACATTTCCTGGGATGGTTCCGCAACCGAGACACAGTCACGGGGTGATGTGGCCACAACATGTAACATATTATTCGGACTGCATAGCCCATCCACTGACTACGCCTGCAGAAGGGCAGCAACTTAAACAAAGTTACGTTTCAGCATAACAACCAGCTACCGCGGCCGGACAGCCATGACCCAAGTTCTTGTCAAGCAGGGCAGACATAGCCTGCATAAGATATACAGGCGGTGCAGCCACACCGGCTTTACTTATGCACTGCCTCTTTCTCTCCCATTTTATCTCCTAGGCAGCAAGACGTTTGTCCCATGAATTAGCAGCCCGGAAAGCCAATATACTGTTCCTTAGGAGCCTAAAATACATGACTAAAGGGCCCAAAGCTATCCATTTCAATTCATAATTTCTCATGTTTAATTGATGTTTTAATTGTTAATTTGTATGTTTTCAAAAGCTTAAAATTACATGTGATTGTGCGGTGCCCTAGAATCCTTGGAGGGAGCCACTGTTGTGTCCTCAGTTATGGAAAACATTCTTTAAAACTGATTGTCCGCTGGCAGTTGTAGCATATTATTTTATGATTATCCACTTCACAGCACATAATTCAACAAGCGTTCATTATTCTCATAGATCATGGAATGGCTGCCCAATTCTGAGCTTTGGATCATAGCAAATGATACCTATCATTTCTCCCTTGGAGTGTGCTATCATATGTTATTTAACTATCTACCCCAATATAATTCGTTTTTTGACTTGGGGGAAAGTCCTCTCTCTCTTTCCTTTTCGATAGGCAGCACACCACCGATCTAAGGACAGTGCTTCCTGACAGGGACAGGGTGTGCTTCTACCTAGGGACAGTGTTAGTGGTTCTTGTGATTATTTCTGACACCAAATAAGTTTGTACTTGATGTGCTCCAATCCATTCCTGTGGGTTAAGACATGTTCTAGATGTAATGGTGGAGTTGAATATTACATTTCATTTTATAATTGCTTGGCCATCCCTGACTGTAATTGTAGGACAAACTGGTGGCAGCAGTTTACTTTACTGGTATTTTTACTTCTCTTTATTGTGCCATACCGCATTTATCTCGTTTGGTCCCTGACGGTGGCCAGTGCCGAAAATGGCCATGCCATGAAGTATTTTGTTCTGTCCTTCGGCCATCTCGTCCTTAGCTTTCACCCAGGTCAAGCTGACTCAGGACTTCCTTATTTGGGCATGCAGCCTCCCGTGAAAACCGCATCTTTTGCGGGCTCTTGCATGTCATGTGTGCTAGTGCCCAGAAAAAAGATTGGGACTGTCTGGTCCCAAACCACAATACTGGTGACAGGATGTCTGGTGTGTCTGAATGACTGAGACCACCTGGCGTGCATGCAAGAGAGCAGATCTTCCATTGGTTATCCCAGATTTGAGCACAAAAACGAATCTTGGATAAGAGAAGGGGCTCTGCATCCATTCCAGGTCGATCTACTGAAGTTCACTCCGAACTACAGAAGGAGCCAAGTATCCTGAAATGCTGAAGCAGAACCGTGAAACTGCCAGAGATGCACTGGAAGGTTTGGCACCCTGAGCGCCCTGCCGTCCCGTTGGACTCCTGTTTTTGTCATCGATCTTAGAAGTCCTGCAAGAGTGCTTTGACCCTTTGGAGTATTGGGAACAACTACTCCCTGCACCTCCTGATTACCCACCAAAAGTGCCTTCTCGGAAGTGTTCCTGGGTCGTCCAGTGAACTGACCAGCTCTACCCCAGGGTATCGCATAGGAGCACCGCCGTGCCGAGTTGACACTCGAGACTTGGGAAATTAGTAGGTTTTGGTGTTTGGCCCTCTCCCGCCAATTTGCGTAGTGCTAGCTCCTCAGTCGCAATCTAGGAGAGTGCACCACACTGCAAGTCTTTGTGATTCCTGCGTCACTATGTTGTGGTGACGGTCACTGTAAGTGCTTTGCCTATCTGCCCTCCTGGGCCCTGAAGCCTGCTGCACTTGAATTTTCTTCCTCTCTTCTTTGTGAGCTGAGAAAAGACTACTGTCCCATCACGGATGATCGAGCGCTGAGAAACTGCAGAGCTCGAACCTACAAGCAACCTCAACTACACTGGCAAACTTTGGTCCGACATGTGCCGAGGGGTGGTGAGTATTTGCTTCACTTACCGGTGACCGCTAGCACAACCAATATATCTTAACGCATGAGAATCCCTTAAAAGATCCTCTCTTTGGCTGGGTTAGCCTGCGCTCCCTAGCTTTTCCCGAACGCCGAAAGTCGCTTTGCCTGCAAGGGTAGGTAGACCCTCCTCCAATAGTGGAACTTTACTCTTCATCACATCAAGCCCTTTCCTGAACTGCTACAGTCCCCTGAAGAGGCACAGTTTTTCGTTCATGACCACGACTGAGCATTGTAAACGCAATGCTGTACTTTTGAGAGCAAGGCTCCCCACTTCATAGGGTTGAACTGCTTAAGTTAGGGTTTGGATTCTGAAGATCGCCCAGTGCAATAATTGTGTTAACCCCCTTGTGTTACAGGTTTTGGATGTGTTTTCCCCATCTTGAATTAGGCTAAAAGCAATTGTATATATGTAACATAGTGATACGCTGTTATTCGTGTTTGATTATAAGGCCTATAATAAATGCATATGTATTTTTGATATACATCTGTCTAAGAGTAATCTGTGGCTAGTTACTGTGTGAGCTCATTGTGGGCTTCCGATCACTCTCACCCCTCCTGAGACTTAGTCTCGACTGCCGCCAAACTACCTTGATTGTTCTGGCTTGTCCAGAAGGTTCCTGTGTTCCACTAAACTAGGGTGGCCTCCTAAACTACTGCCCACCAGGTGAGAGTTTGGAAATTCATCTCCAGGTATGGTGTCTGTAAAGTCCTAGAACAGAAAGGTCATCTGAACTATCTAATATCATCACCCGGCCAGTGCTAGAAAACGCAGGTCTCTCACGTAATCTTGCTTATGAAGTGTAAAATAGACGCTAGTCAGAAAACCACTGTTACCATGGCAGCCCTCCTTACACGGTCCCCTAAGGAAAATATCTTCATTTTTCTAGAACTGTTCAAGATTTCTTAGACCAATTTCCAGAACTATTGTCAGACCAACCAGGAACAGTTAATAATATCTTGCATTTTATTAGAACACCAGCAGGGAATACTATAAAGTGGCACAGCGAGCAGAGCGCTCGCTTTGACATCCGTGCAGAGCCTGCTAACGCAGGTTCGAATACCGGCGGGGCCAAACTCAGCGTTTCATCCTTCCGAAGTCGATAAATGAGCACCACGCACCGTGGTTAATAATAAGCAGCACTCAGATACCTGAGGGTTCGCAGCGCTATATAAATGCCAAATTATTATTATTACCTTTAACCATACAGAATCCCTTAGCCCTGACCAAAAAAAAGTGATAGTACAGAAAATAGATGATATGCTTAGAGCATACATAATCAAACCTTCAGAAAGTACCTGATATACCCCTGTAGTGTTAGTTGCTAAACCCGATCAGTATTGGCGTTTTTGCCTTGACTTCAGGAAACTGAGCTCAATATCGTTATTCAATAATTATCCAATGCCAAGAATCGATGAACTCATTGAGAAATTGGGTTCAGCTAAATATACATCAAACTTATCTGACTAAAGTATATTGGCAGGTACCTCATAATCCCGATGACCAAGAGAAAACAGCTTTTTTCGACCCCATTGTGTCTGTTTCAGTCCAAAGTTTTGCCTTTTGGCCTCCACAGAACCCCAGCCACATTTCATTGGTTAATTGACTGAATATTAAAACCTTATTCTTCATTCTGTGGGGCTTACCTAGATGATATTATGGCCCATAGTGGTAGATGGCCGAAACATCTTCACCACCTCTATGAAATCACCCGGCCCTGAGAAAAGCTGGCCTCAGAGCCAACCCATTCATCATGCCATCTGGGCAAGTCTGTAATACAATACCTAGGCTTCTTTGTTGGGAACAGCCTCATTCAACCCCAAACTGAAAAGGTGAAGGTGATCCTAAAAACACCTAACCCCAAGACGAAGAGAGAACCTCATGCCTTCTTGGGGTTGACAGGTTAATATAGAAGATTCATCACTAACTATTCTAACTTAGATGCTTCTAACGTTGGGCTCAGAGCTGTACTCGCTCAAGAATACGAGGGAATCCAGCACACTGTATTCTACACATGCCGGAAACCTTTTTCCCGGCAACAGTTCTATGCTACTGTGGAACTGAAAACCTTAGCCATAAATTTGATGTCACCCACTTATGATATTATTTGACTGGCAGAAGATTTATGTTAATCACATCACAGACCATTCTCCCCTTACCTGGACAAGTTTGACAAAAGACACCAAGGCAAGAGTAACGAGGTGGTTCCTGGACTTACAACCTTTCTGGTTTTCAATGGAATGCCGAAAAGGGCACGAACAGGGGAACGTCAATTTCCTGAGCTGCTTTCCCCTTCAATCCGGAAGGGGAAGCCACAGAGATAAGGGAGAGGGGAGGGGATGTGACGTATCAAGGGAATTTGTCCCTTCGCCCCAAGAGGGAGCCCCCCAGTGATGCAAGAAAGCAGGCCTGCTCCGCAATTCCCTCGCTAGGAGTAGTAGCAGGTGGGACCTCACCAAGAAAGATTGTCCCTTTGGGGACATGGACTCAAGCTGGATGTATTATGGCCTACATGGGATATTCATATACAGAGAAATTAGAAATCCACCATTGGGCATTGTTAATTTACTTATTTATCAATTACATTTTGTAAATTCAGGTATCTGTACCTTATATCCCATTCAGAGTACATGGCATTATTGTCTTAAACAACAGTTATTGCGAAAAAATGAATAGTTCAAATGCTTCTTGAAAATCTGACCGGTATTTATTTTTGTGGTCATCAACAATTATTACATATAACAACATACAAACAAATTACTTAAAACAATGTGTACCCCAGGGGCAGTACTTTGGATAGGATAATAGTATTGCATAAAGATATATAGAATGCCTACAGTGTGTGTTATGACCTTAGTCATGATATAAAAGGCGAAAAAGAATGTGTAAAGACAATTTTTAAAAATAAATAAATGAAATAATGCGATCAAGTGCTGAAAACCCTTTGTTTTATGGTTTCCAAACAGTGTAGCGGGGCTTGTTTCCTTATTTCTTAGGGTCTGTCTCCTGAATTGAAGACTGTCTGCATCTGCATGAATGTATTATATTAGTTATGAGTTCATTTTTTCTAGAATAGGGTCTGCCAACGTGTTAGAGACATCAAAATGGTGGATTTTGAATTTTTGGGGATATGAATATTTTGCCCAAGCCACCACTGGCAGAATGGGTTTACACTACCTTTGCAAACTGCATGGGATGTTTTACAATATCAGAAAACACTAAGTGTCAAGCATGGGGTGAAGAAACTCCTAAGGGATACCGTGATCTTATGAGAAAAGATCATGTCCCTTTAAATCAGATGCCCATGCTACTGGGACAAGCATGTTAAATAGCATACCTTCAGAGAGAGACAAGAGAGAAGCAGGAAAAGAAAGAGGGTCACGTATGCAAAAGGGAAGGCTCTAAGCTGCGTAGCAAATGGTGAAAATGAGAACCGGGAAGCCTGTGAGTTTCAAACTCGCTTGCAATTGCTACACGGGATGCCAGAGTTGCATCGTGCCGAGATCCCGAGAAACCAGCAGGGCAGAAGCCCAACCGAAGGTGATGGCGAGACCACAAAGATGAATCCAGGGTGTACAGACGGTCCGCAGAACATCACCGATACCACTGGCAACAAAAGGTTGCAGTGTGTCCAGGCGTGTAGTCAAGCACTGGGACACCATAAAAAGATGCGAGAGAGCAAAGAGGCAGACGCTGTAGAGGAGGTGTTAGAGACCCTCCTCCCTCAAACTGAATGAAGTTAACTTGTCAGGCTGATCAATAGTTCCAGTATTGCAAAAATCAGAATTGCAGAGATTTTAAGACACAAAAAAAGCACATTTTAGGGCGACATATATTTTATAGGGTCAGAATGCCTTATGCAGGATCGGGTATCTCAGGTATTACACATATATTGTGAATATGAAAAAATAGGCTGAAAACTGAACATAAAATTGAGTTATGCTTAAAAGCAGAGTGGTCAGCCATTTTGTAGTTGAATAGAGCAATCAGATTGAGACATGGTCAGGCAAATTCTAAAATGGTTGCCAGAAAACAAGATGGTGGAATTTCCCATAGTTATGCTGAAATAATTAAATAATTCTCCAATAGCAGTTCATTGAATGCTCACTGCTCTATGCCATCCAGGTGAGGCATGCCCAGGCATGTTTTGTGTACCTGATTAGTGGCAGTCAAGCCAACCAACCCCAGAATGAAAAAGGGTTTGTCAGAGCCAATCAGAATGTATTGTGTAATAAATTATAAAGTTACATCAGCCTTGAAACAGTAATAACATAGTTGATGTTAAGAGCCCAGTGCTGTTATTTCTGATGTCTGAATAAAGATGATGTTTGAAAATCAGTCCAGGTACCTGCCTGCCTCACTGCCTCATGTCTCCAGTCTTTGCATGCCTGAATCCACAGGTGTCTACTACCACAGAGGGCCTGGGCCCTCTTCGTCACTTGGCTGACCACAAAGGGGCCCTGAAGACTCAGAGGACTGTCCTTCCAGGGTCAAGAATCCAGACATCAGGCACATGCTGACAGAACTGGGAGATGGATGCTGGTAGGAATGGCAGGGTAAGCAAATTAATCTGCAGTGTGCCCCCATCTTGACAGGGGGGCCTCCTATGGCTGTCAGAATGTGATGATGGTGGGCATGCTTTGACACCTGTGGATTTCAGTATGTATATGGGGACTGGGGTAGAGAGGGAGGGAATAAAATACATTTATTATTAAGGGGTCTTTAAAAAGTAATCAAAGAGTAATCAGGGGTCTTTGAAAAATTATTCTCGAAGTAATCCAAAAATAATATGGAGAATATGCAGAATGATAAATGTGCAAAGGAGACTAGTCAGAAGAGCTCCTCCTGTACATTAAAGGAATAGTGCACTCAAAAATGTTATTGTCCCGAGCATGTGGTTTTAAGCCAACTGTGATCGATCATAAAAACATTTCCTATGGACCTTACTTTAATTTTCTGCACTTTTACACATGTGAAATCAATGAGCGGAGCGCTGCCATCTTATTCTTCTCTGATCCGTGGATCGATCACCCTAAATTGAAGTGCCTTCGTGGCACTAAATCATATCACCCGCCCCTGAAGGTGACACCACTAGACGCGTACGGCCCATTTCACAATGCAAATGCATGTCTCGTGTCAAGGTTCTCTGTGCGCCATCTAATGACGTGTATCCATGGATATGGCAGGACGCCTCTTTCCTCAGTAAGTATAAACAGACCATTTCTCATCAGACAACATCATAATTGCTTTTTCAATTGTTTCACTGTTTTTTTGTATAGCCTGTGACTCATTTCTGCTGTGTTCAGCTATCTCTGTTGCATGGAGCCCCTGCAGATACTTATACTAGCATTACTTTTTATTTTTTTTATCTGATTTAGTTGCAAGCAACTTTTCAAATAACAAGAAAAAAGGAAAAATAGATCCCTTTAAGAGGGAGATCAAACTAGGTATTAATTGCCACGCCAGTGTAACCTAGACTAGTCCATCTTCAACCAATCTTGGTACATACTCATATTTACATTTCCTTTACACATGGCGATATTATTCGTAAAAATTGAACTAGGGCAATCTGGACCCTCATACGCCCATTTGTAAACAGAATTTGCCAAATTTGATCACTCTCCCACTCTGTGTGAAGCAAAAACACGTTATTAAAACACCTCGCTCGCACTTTATTAAGGCATTACATTCCACCACCAGATGTTGTAGTGTTTCCTTTTGTTGTAATGCTAGACAATATCTGCAATCATTTTGATCACTCATCAGCAATTTCCTTTTACAAAGTACCTCACGCGTACTCCATATATCCAATCTGAATCTTAAATAATCAGAGCGGACCTTTGGAGACGGGTTCTTTAATAAATATGGGGCTGTTAAACCATACCTCAGACCATTCTCCCCTTACCTGGACAAGTTTGACAAAAGACACCAAGGCAAGAGTAACAAGGTGGCTCTTGGATTTACAACGTTTCTGGTTTTCAATAGAATGCCGAAAAGGGCAAGAACAGGGGAACGTCAATTTCCTGAGCTGCTTTTTTCAATCCGGAAGGGGAAGCCACAGAGATAAGGGAGAGGGGAGGGGATGTGACGTATCAAGGGAATTTGTCCCTTCGCCCCAAGGGGGAGCCCCCAAGTGATGCAAGAAAGCAGGCCTGCGCCGCAATTCCCTCGCTAGGAGTAGTAGCAGGTGGTACCTCAGCAAGAAAGATTGTCCCTTTGGGGACATGGACTCAAGCTGAATGTGTTATGGCCTACATGGGATATTCATATACAAAGAAATTAGAAATCCACCATTGGGCATTGTTAATTTACTTATTTATCAATTAAATATTCCTATGGCTGTCAGAATGTGATGATGGTGGGCATGCTTTGACACCTGTGGCTTTCGGTATGTATATGGGGACTGGGGTAGAATATGCAGAATGATAAATGTGTAAAGGGGACTAGTCAGAAGAGCTCCTCCTGTACATTAAAGGAATAGTGCACTCAAAAATGTTATTGTCCCGAGCATGTGGTTTTAAGCCAACTGTGATCGATCATAAAAACATTTCCTATGCACCTTACTTTAATTTTCTGCACTTTTACACATGTGAAATCAATGAGCGGAGCGCTGCCATCTTATTCTACTCTGATCCGTGGATCGATCACCCTAAGTTCAAGTGCCTTCGTGGCACTAAATCATATCACCCGCCCCTGAAGCTGAGACCACTAGATGCGTACGGCCCATTTCACAATGCAAATGCATGTCTCGTGTCAAGGTTCTCTGTGCGCCATCTAATGACGTGTATCCATGGATATGGCAGGACACCTCTTTCCTCAGTAAGTATTAACAGACCATTTCTCATCAGACAACATCATAATTGCTTTTTCAATCGTTTCACTGTTTATTTTTTGTATAGCCTGTGACTCATTTCTGCTGTGTTCAGCTATCTCCGTTTCACGGAGCCCCTGCATATACTTATACTAGCATTACTTTTTATTTTTTATTTTTTTTTATCTGATTTAGTTGCAAGCAACTTTTCAAATTAGTATACAAAATACATACCAGTACAATTCATATATTATACACAATACATACAAATAAAATTCTTATATTACTCAACACAATAAATCCAATACATAATTAAAAAAAAGAAGAAAAAAGGAATAATAGATCCCCTTAAGAGGGAGATCAAACTAGGTATTAATTGCCACGCCAGTGTAACCTAGACTAGTCCGTCTTCAACCAATCTTGGTACATACTCATATTTACATTTCCTTTACACATGGCAATATTATTCGTAAAAATTGAACTAGGGCAATCTGGACCCTCATACACCCATTTGTAAACAGCATTTGCCAAATTTGATCACTCTCCCACTCTGTGTGAAGCAAAAACACGTTATTAGAACACCTCGCTCGCACTTTATTAAGGCATTACATTCCACCACCAGATGTTGTAGTGTTTCCTTTTGTTATAATGCTAGACAATATCTGCAATCATTTTGATCACTCATCAGCAATTTCCTTTTACAAAGCACCTCACGCGTACTCCATATATCCAATCTGAATCTTAAATAATCAGAGCGGACCTTTGGAGACGGGTACTTTAATAAATATGGGGCTGTTAAACCATACCTCTTTATCTCAAACAGCCAAATGTTGAAATCATTATATTGAGTACACCTTGACAGGTTCCTGGCCCAATCAGCTTGATACATTTTCAGCTTAGCTCGTGCAGGATTCAGGACTAACAGATCTAATGAAATATCTGCTTCTGCCAAACTATTCACAACTTTATTTCTCCATATTCTTGGGAAGGTTTTACCTGATTTAACCAGAGTGTGACCTAATATTTCTAGAATGTTCCCACTCTTTAGCCCCACCAAGCATTTGCGGAAAAAATCTCCACCGTGCCTGCGCGTAAAGGGAGACCAAAATTACTATTGATTTAAATTTTGTTGTATAATGGCAACAATACAGCGCTACCAGTACGAGGTGGAATTACTTGATAGAGAAAGATGGGGAAACAATGGAGCATCGGACGACAGTTAGGAAGAGGAATCAATGGATCCCGAGCCAGAGTCTAATTGCATGGAAGACGTTTCCGCATGGTGTACCTGCAATCGGTGCAAGGTCATGTCAACCGAGGAGGAGAACTGCAGAGAAAACTCTGGATGCTTGGCCTACATATCGGGGGAAGACCCACCACCGCTATGCGTTACCGAGCTGCATGACTTCAGGGCAGCCTGCCTCACAAGGTCCGGATTGAGGATTATGATGGTTCTTATGCACAAACTTTGCGCAACAGTTTGCCCTTGCAATCCACGTAATGATTAAGTGTACTCTAGGTGAGATGTCATTTTGACCACTGAGACAAATAATATTTCATGTTTGTCTCCTATATTGTGGTAACTTCATCTTATGTGTCTTTCACGTTCAACTAAGAAACAATATTTCTCTGTGCCCCAAACGTTATGGATTGCACTTTTGTAATGTGTCTACACTTCAAAGCCCAAGTTGATTGATCCATGAAGTAACATTTGTATGGGCCATAGGATACAGGGTGCATTTTCAAGTAAGATTTCTACACTTCTCAGGTTCATTTAAATACAGTATGTGTGTTTCTCTTCCACAGGTGGTACCGGCTGGTGGCCTACTGTTCATTTACATGGTGGCTTTATGGGATGCTTGGATTCCGCATTCGACGAGTAGTACCTGCCTGTGTGTCATGATGCCTACCCCCGGAGCACCAGGCCAGGCCCAGCACCCCCGGGAGCAGGCATCACGCCCCCGGGTAAAAGCCCAGCGGCCCTTTATAAGGGCTCTTTGGACTCTGTCCTGGCGCCGTTGGCGCCAGGCTCATGTTGGACATCAGTCCTGGTGCCATAGGCGCCAGGCTCATAAGGGGAAGTGTTTGGTGCACTTACCTGAAGCAGACGATGCTGCACACTCACCTGATGCAGACCATGCTGCATGAAGAACCAAGCCAAATGAGGCTTAGGAGGGACTATTTTTCTGAAGGAACTATTTTTGTTACTTGGGTGGGGCTGTGGAAGAATACACACCTGGAACTTCTTCCAAAGCTATTTAAGCCACGCCCGGACAGCCACACGTGCTTCGCGTTGTTCTGCATCCCAGCAGCTGAACGCTCACCGTGTCTGCTCCTGCACCTGGACTCCAGCCACGCCCGCCTCGAACCTGGAACACCTGTAAGGGAATAAGAGAAGAGAAAGGTGAAAACCAAGAACTTATTGAACCTTCTTACCTGCATCCGGAATCTTCACGCCAGCATTCCTGAAGGAAGACTTCCATTTAAAAGCACTGTGTTGCTCGCTGCAGCGCTGCGCTTCACTCACCTGTTCCCGAGACGCCGCCCGGCTCCATCGCGGCTCTCAGCACCGGTCGCCACATCTCTGCACCTAGGGGAGAGAAGAAGAGACAAAAGGTGAGCAAGGGAACACAAGAGGAAAGCCGGATTTTCAGCCATATTACTTATCGGCTTTTCTTGGTGAACCATTCCACATCTCGGGTTGGCGCCGCATCTTTGGCAGGCATCGCAACCCGGCCCCTATGGGGAAAGGACAAAAGACATTACTGGGGAACTATAAAGACATTTAGAGGGGTCACCCTCATCACTAACTCACCTGATTTTACCACCGGCAATTTAACCCCTCAACGCATCGCCTTTGTTCTGCACCTGAAATAAAGGACAGAAAAAACAACATAAAAGGAGGCTCACACTTGAACTTTTGCATCTTCATACTTACGGCGTATCGCTCAGAAAAGTCAAGTGGATGGGCCAGCGGCATTCTGAAAACCAGTGAAGTAACTGGACGAACACGCGCCCCTTCACCAGAAGCAGGATGGAGAGTTCATCCTTCCAAACCATAAGGTGAGCTTAAACCGGGGGTTTTGGAGGAAGTCAGAGAAGAACGAAGGGGGAAAGGGGGGAGCAAGCACACTATTCAGCAGACAGTTAATCCCCTTTCTCATCTGCAGAAGGATATTCCTACGGGCCAGACAAGCAAGATATGGGGGTCCTGTTCAATCGGTGGTCCGGATTCTGCGCATCACGCTTGAAGAGGCCACAGCAACCCAGACCAGACCAGCGCCTCCGTGGGAGCCAGGTGAGCGTTACACTGTGTCGTTGGAGCCATTTGCAGCAAATTCCCCAGTGACAGTGGACAGTACAGGCCCACACTGTTCTGCAACCTGAAGTATGCAATTTGTAGTATATTTGTGCCATCAACATCATCAACAAAATAAAATACAGAAGAGCTTTTATGAATAGTTGTTTCAATTTTTTCCGTGAATCAAGGACACGCTCACTTGTCTATGAGGGACATGAAAGAATAGTTGGTGCCCTTTTACGCTCACCTCCTCTGCAACAATCCATCCCCCCTCCATTATAAAAGGCCATGGTGCCAAACGCCATGTACACTTCAAAGGTATCTTCCGCACAGGGGCCATTGTTCACATGGCCTCCCCAGACCCAGTGTCTCCAGGCTCCCCTGAAGCAGACCGCGCCCCTGCAATCCACATAAGTGTGTCTCTCTTCAGCACTGGTCTGGGCCTCGTCTGCCCGCCTCTTGCCCATACATCCCCCCTCCACTATCAATGGCAGTTCGCACCTGTGGCCTTGCATTCCCAAGGGGGCTGGCAGGGTGGGAACAGCCAAAGTGCCAAACACCATGTACACTTCAAAGATATCTTCCGCACAGGGGCCATTGTTCACATGGCCTCCCCAGACCCAGTGTCTCTAGGATCCCCTATAGCAGACACAGACAGAAACATGTCAGACATTCACATACACACCCACTTTTCAAATCCTTTATAAATCCCTTAATATTTAGCCGGAGGACTTCTCTGAGCACTGGAACTCTTGATCGTGCTACCAGTTCTCCTGCTACTAACTCCCCTGCTTGCTGAATCTAATTGTTTGTTAGTCCAGGTAAGGGCAGGTCACCTATTAACTTCACAAATTCACTATATTCATCTCTTTCTGATCAAATGTTCTATCTATTTCGACCGAATGTACCCAGTAGTGTAATATTCATTCATCTCAATGAGTTTACCATTGTCTAATGTTTCAAGTGTTCTGATCTCGATATACAGCACATTCCATCAGTGTCCACTGTAATAAAATTGCATCTTTCACGGACCATGCCTATAAGCACATTTTCTTTTGATGCATGAAAGTACATTCAACGGACGAGTAACACGTTACGATTTGCGTCATATAAATCAATTCTGTATGAAAGTTATCCCAGAGTATATTAGACTACGCTACACAGTTTTTGCTTCTTTGACCAAAGCAAACATTGCATAGAAAGCTGTGCTATAATTACATCAATCTTGTGCATACAGTACAATTGTTTTGTAATTATTTATACTTTTTTTGGACAGATCTTATAGATTTTTCAAGAATGCCTGCTTGTATGGTTTTGGGTTGCCGTTCTAGGAGCCATGTCAAAAGTCAGGGCACAAGCCTGCATAAATTCCTGAAGGATATTGATTTAATAAGAAGATGGGTTCAATATTGTGGTTTTGCTGTGGATGAGATTGAAAGTAGTTCTCCTGCTATTAACTCCCCTGCTTGCTGAATCTAATTGTTTGTTAGTCCAGGTAAGGGCAGGTCACCTATTAACTTCACAAATTCACTATATTCATCTCTTTCTGATCAAATGTTCTATCTATTTCGACCGAATGTACCCAGTAGTGTAATATTCATTCATCTCAATGAGTTTACCATTGTCTAATGTTTCAAGTGTTCTGATCTCGATATATAGCAAATTTCATCAGTGCCCATTGTAATAAAATTGCATCTTTCTCGGACCATGTCTATAAGCACATTTCCTTTTGATGCATGAAAGTACATTCAACGGACGAGTAACACATTACGATTTGCGTCATATAAATCAATTCTGTATGAAAGTTATCCCAGTGTATATTCGACTACGCTACACAGTTTTTGCTTCTTTGACCAAAACAAACATTGCATAGAAAGCTGTGCTATAATTACATCAATCTCGTGCATACAGTACAATTGTTTTGTAATTATTTATACTTTTTTTGGACAGATCTTATAGATTTTTCAAGAATGCCTGCTTGTATGGTTTTGGGTTGCCATTCTAGGAGCCATGTCAAAATTCAGGGCACAAGCCTGCATACATTCCCAAAGGATATTGATTTAATAAGAAGATGGGTTCAATATTGTGGTTTTGCTGTGGATGAGATTGAAAGTAGAGCCCAGGCTGTCTTGGGACACTTGAGGGCCAATCGATTCCGCATTTGCAAATGCAATTCCAACTCTATTGATGCACATGCTGCCTCAGGTGAGTCCCTGGTGATGAATTAGCTGTAGGCGGTGGGTTACTGAAAAGGTAACTTGATGAACGGATTGGTGCTTTTGGTGTAAATGTTTCTTATTAAAGTTTGCATATTTACCAGATTGTATTACATTTTAACTATACCACATTTTACTATACATCTGTCCCTGGTTTATGGAGCCTCAAATGAAGTAATTATGACCATGGAGAACAATGCCATACTGACCTTTAAAAGAAGCATAATGTTTTCGTAATCGGTTGCTTGACATGTCCATTTATTTAGGAGAGCATACTGACGGAAGCACAGACCCTCGCAAGTCACGAAACCACTGTCCAGTATACCAATGGTGAGCCCTACAGACTTGCAGAAGTTCATATTCTTCAACAGTTGCATCTTCCCACATATCTAATGCAAATCTAATTTTCCCTTTTACTACTTCAGGACAATGCACTGAAAATGAAGGAGCAAGTTTCTGCATCCATTTCTTTTCCGGACTCATCAACAACAACAAGCGCCTATCAGGTAATTTTATTTCACTTTTCAATTACAAGAATGTATTATGCTTGTAATTTCAAATAATATGAAATCCTTTATGCATCCTGTCGGTTGTTTACAATAAGTATCAGTTGTGGGTTTCTCTTTATATGTACCATTGTCTCTGTTCCATTTCGCTGTTTTCATCCGTACTAAAACAAGTACTGTGTTACAGGGGGATGCTGGTACTTCGACTACAATTACATCGTCCTTTGCAGCTGGTCCAGAGTGTGAGGTATGCATACTTACAGTTTCCTTGAATGAAAGAAAGTAAATCTTACATAGGATACTATTACAGTGGCATTCATATAAACGTGCAGTGTTTCAAACTTTTATGATTTCAGTTCTAACGTTACACTTCCTCCCTAATGCAGAATACATTGCAAAATGTTTGAGGGCAACATTAAAAACTGTATATTTTGCACAGTGATCTCTGATCAAGTACACTTGCCATCAATCAGGAGAAATTTGAAATGTATATTTTTACTAAATGACGTACACTGTTTGCGAGGGTATGTGTGTAAGCGCTGTGTGCGATGAAAGACTTTAATTTACAATACGATTGACTTTTTTTTTTAATGAATATTCTATTCAAGAATGTACACAAGGTGTGGAATTAGAAGTGGAGGCACATGGATCAGAGGTGGTGGATCAGCTTGCTGGTGCGGTCGTGTCAGAGAAGACCACGGTTTCACAGAAAATCAACAAAACAAGGGTAACTAACAAACATTTGTGTTTTCTAGAAGTTTTTTGGCCTCGTGTTTTCTTCATAAAATGCTTTTGTATTTATAGTGCTATCTGCTGTATGTGTGCTATACATTGAACATGTTTTCACAACACATCTAGAGAACTAGAAGGAAAAGAAGTATAAAGATACAGACAACAAATAAAACCAAAGATGTCGCTTGCCAAACAGATTTCACCATGGAGTAACTACAATTTGAGGTGCAGCGTGGTCCAGTCAATAAGCAGACTCGTGATGCTCATGCCCAATGGCCTGAAACTGAATTGAATGTGACCGGCGAAGCCAGCAAAGTGTACTTGGACCATTGCTACAATGTGAGAACTCAACAAGATGAAACTGAATATAATGAAGATGCATTGGAATTCCTTGCAGACCACTTGACACAATCTACACCTGCAAACAAAGGTCCACCAATAAACATTCAAATTTGACAGTTTCTCCAATTTGTGTGCATATAACTCAAGCTGAATTAACAGAGACTGAAGCTTCAATGCAATTGACCGATGAACTTGCCAAAAATCTCGACTTCAGTTTGGATAGTTTGGGCGATTTGTCCACCACAGTTGAGTCACAAACCACATTCATGCAGGACGATTGGCTAATAAAGGAGCAAAAATACATTGTATTAGACAGCTGCCTGATAGACATTATACTGATGCTGAAATGTGTCCATACTTTGAGGAGGAAAATATATGGGCAGCCATTGGTGTATGTGTCTCGTGTATTACAAGGCACTAACCTGAAAATCCAAGCCAGCTGTATCAGCCTCCATCATACATTTTCATAGTCCGCCCAACCGATGCTGGGTAAAGTGCCAGCTGGAAATTTATGTTCCGCAGCTTTACTTTTCAGTAGCTCGACTTTCAGTAAGATGTCCAGTTTCTGTCAATTTGTGGGAGTTCAGTTCCTTGCTAAACCCCAGTACTAAAAATATCAAAGGGAATTCTTATTCCCCGCTATTAGTCAAACCTGGAAAATTGAACAGATGTCAATTGAAAGCACATTCTCTAGCAAACGGTTCTGGCTAGCTGGCGACGGACAGTGTGACAGCCCTGGATTTTCAGAAAAGTACTGCACATACCACTTTCAAGACATGGAAACTAAAAGAATTGTGAGTTCAGAGATTGTGCAGGTGTACCAATGTAAATCCTCAGTGGCCATGGAGAAACATGGTTTCATAAAATTCCTCGAACATCTTCAATCGAGGGGAATGCAAATAGACCTCATAGCCACTGACAGACATGTTTCAATAGCCAACGCCATGCGAGAGCAGTTTCCAAACATTCGTCATCAATTTGATCTATGGCACGTTGCCAAATCAGTGAGTAAAAATATTATAGCTGCTGGTAAAAAAAAAAGGGTTTGGAAAACATTTCACAGTGGTCTCAGTCTTTCAGCAACCATCTTTGGTGGAGCTTCAAAACTTGTGATGGTTCTGTGGAAATTGTACTTGAAAAATGGCGCTCATTGATGCACCACTGTTCCAACATTCACTCATTGACAGAAAACAGACTGTTATCGGAGGAGCAGGAATGCAAGAAGTGGTTGGTGCCATGTTCACCTCCACACAAAACTCATGAGAAGATTGTGTATGATAAAACTCTTTCAAGAGACTTAAAGGGACTCACAGAACTCTGTCACACCAGTGATTTGGAGGTGTTCCACAATATGTGCCTAAAGTACAGGCCCAAAAGGTTGTAATTCCACATAGACGGTATGCTAGCCCGAACATTACTAGCCGTATTAGCGCATAATGAGAACTTGGATAGAGAACAATCGAGAACTGCCAGAAACTTTGGGATGCTTCGTTACACCGTGACCTTTACAAAACGAAGCAAAAAATGGGTGGCAAAGTCAATATACCAAGAAATTGAATTCTATTTTCTGAAAGATCTCACTTTGACTGTGTTGGCTATGCATACTCATGGAACGGATCCTGATTTGTTCCTAGGACACATGCAATGCCACAAAACATTGAAAACGAGCCGTGTCCACCTAAAGCTGAACTTGGTGAACTGTTGACTTCCCGGTATAAATGATTTGCAGCAGTGTTCTTAATGTGCTCACTACACTTTCGGGATATTTTCCCCAATGTTTGTACATTGTACACCAACAATGGAATGCTATTAAACTCGAATTTCAATGCTATAAAAAGTATTAAGAAGTGCTTAATTATGCAGATTTAATCTGGTTTATGATTGATTAATTTATATCTTTTGCCTTCCCTTCACTTATATTACTGGATCTCGAACGATAACATGTATGTCTGTGGTTGCTAGGTGCCTGTAAATCCCTCTGCTGCACCCAAACCACATCCACACATGCAGTGCATGGCTCAGGCGTTGATGGCCTAAATTGTCTTTTCAAATGTATCCTCTTCGTCAACTTTTTGCCACGCTCTTTTCCCCTTTCCCCTTTCCCCCTGAACTGGACATGCGCGATCATCTGCCCTGTTTGGGTCCTCAGGATATAGGTAGATGTGTGTTGCTTTTTGGGAGAATATATTACTACATGGGATAAGGGCTATGATGTGGCTCCTTGACTGATCAGGGCATGCAAGGGTTTTTTGGATATCAGCATGAAAGGAACTGTGGGGTCTGAGCTTTTGGGCTCAGGCCTGGTGGGGTGGAGGTTGTTAATGCACAGGAAGTTCAGTGGAGATGAATGGGCACTTGCATTTATGACTTGTCAGTGTCTCATGTTATTGGCAGAGCACATTCCTCCACGAGAACAGGGCGCGCGTATACGTGGCAATGGGGAGGAGATGGTGTGGGAAGGCTGAGCGAGGCGCTGGGGATGAAAGAGCTGCATTTGTACAGAGAGATGGATTTTAGGCCTAGTAGAAAGATGTAATTTGGACTATGTCATTCAGGATATTTCAAAATGGTTTCCTAATGCTGGGCTTGAAACTATAGTGTATGTGTTATTTGCGATGGGGTGTGGTGCAACGGGATGTTGCGAGGGTTGGCTATGCCTCCCCCCTTGGTTATTATATATGTTATGTTATGTTTCAAGAGTGACAAACGAGGAGGAGGGGGGGCAAGGATCATCTACTTCCCAACACTAGTAAGATCGTTGTCTCTGTCTTCCCTCTGTTCCCCCTACATTGCCTCATCGCACCTTGAAGCACTTGTGCAGTGGCGCATTATAAATGCAAAATAATATCTTCATATGCTATCACAGTTGGTTTCAGACAGACACAAATGGAATCTTAGGTTACACCAGACTTTCAGTGGCTAATATTATCTTCTTTACTGACCTTTAGTGTAACTGGTGGATGCCAGCAAACAATTTGTTTATTTTTCGAACATATTTCAAATGCCACTTTGGTCAGCAGGGCTCATCGCTCCCATGAAGTGAAGGTCACGTCGTATGATGTTGCCTGTGGGTAGTTCATACCGACGCGTTTTGTACAGTATGTTTTAGATTTATGGCTGTCCTTCACAAAAACAAAACCGACCAAGAATACAAGTTCTAAAGAAGCTTCAATTGTTATTCAATCTTGGACGAAAGGGAGGATTCGCTATGGCTTGAAGGGAGGAAGTTATCAAATACCCGCAAAAATTATAAGTTTCACTATTTTAAAACTGGATATTGGAACATTTATTCATTTATTTTCATTCTATGAAAACCGCTGTTCTGAGCTTACACGCTGCGTCACGCCAAGAGAATGGAAATACCAAATATTATGTAAGTTGAACTATTCAGTTTACAGATGGGTTTATAAGCAAACGAGTAAAGGTTTCATTTTCTGACCGGTATTGCTTGCTTACATTGTTATGGGTTGTTAGTTGGAGCATAATGTGACGATTATTCATCGATGACACGCAACCACAACCTGTATGCAGGCTAGTGATATCTAAACCATTTTGTCCCATGGCATATCAGTGTGTGCTATCAACGTTGTATTATTGGACGAGCCGGGTACAGAACATTTTCCAAGGAGACTTGGTTTGCTTGTCGAAATTAGATTTTGCCAGTTCCCTTACATTTTTAAAAAAGGTAGTAGGTGCCCCTCGCTAGAAAGAACATGGCATTATAAACTGTTGTTTTTTTTTACACTTTGAGTGTCCACAGCTGTGTGTTTCCATTGCTTGTGGTTTGTGTTCGTCATTAGGTTTCACCTGGTGCAGAATTACAGGGTAAATGGATACATGTGAATAAAGAACAGTTACTAAAATATATTTTTATTATGTTTTCTACACAGCTATATTTTGCAGTTCTGCGAATGCCATAGTATCCAGATTCCATAGATTGATTTTTCAGCCAGCAATGGCAGATATTCCTAAATGGATGGATTTCCATCACGCTGATGTGGGACGATCGCCCGGGATCGATATGCCCTTTGGCGGTACCAGCGACAAGGAGCAACCTATCATTGTTTACGGTGGTCTAGCAAGAAGCTGATACCAAAGCCTTGCAATTCAAGGTGCGTCGAATGCACATCTTCTCCGGAAAGGAACACTGTGTGAATCATGATAAAGTTTTGATTCTATAACCCAAAGACTTTCAATAATTGGTGGTAAATTGAAATCACTGGATGTTTGCCAAGTGTTTTTTGTGAAATAAAAGCACATTGTAAATTGCAGAGTATTGATGTTTCCTTTAAAAATAGTGTTTTCTATTCCAATTTGAGGCGCGCTGTGCTGTGAGAGGATGTGTGTGTTGATATTCTGGGTTATGCGTCAACTGACATTAAGACGTAGGTGATGACTGGGTGCGTTTGGCTACGCTGCCCACTAACGTCATGAAAATAGGTGGAGAATATCGCTAGGAATAGTGATGTCAGCTTCAGGGGCGGGTGATATGATTTAGTGCCGCGAGGGCACTTGAATTTAGGGCGATCGAGCCACAGATATGATTAGCACAAGATGGCCGCGCCCGGCTCGTTGATTTCACATGTGTAAAAGTGCATAAAACTAAGGTAAGGCGCATAGGAATTGTTTTTATGATCGATCACAGTTTGCTTAAAACCACATGCCCGAACGCTCGGGACAGTACATATTTTGAGCGCACTATTCCTTTAAATATATGGCTTGACAGAGCACATTGTGTGCACATGTGAAAGCCAAGGAGATGCGGAAGATGAACATTTCTCAAGAGAGGGGACAGTGTATTCCCCAGTATATAGCTTATAAGCTAAGGAAGGGTTTTGCCCTGGATCAGACAGCATATCAGACCAAGCGCTGAGAGTACAATAGGTACAGCAGCTAGAAAAAGTACAAAACGGATTCACTGCAGGGGCAAGTGCATTGAGCATCATGCAGATTTAGTGATGTGCAGTCACAGAATAGGTAGCGACACCCAGAATAAGAGGTGCCATTATGGCGGAAGGAAATCCATTTACAGGAGCAAGGGTATGCATGCACCCACAATAGGATAGCTCACAAGGTGGATTGATGTACTAAGAATTATTAATGACATTAGGCCCCAAATGGTGCCATGGGTTAATGTGGCAGTAGGAGATAAAATATTTACTCTATTGGTAGACACTGGCACTGCACGTCCATGACTGAAGAAGGAAAGGTGTTTTAATGATGGGAATTGTCAGAAGACTGAGGGTTGTTTTGGAGGTACAAGTTGAATGTCTTTTTATTTATGAGCTATTAGTCTCTGAAGGAGAGTGTGTCATGACTGATTCTTGTTATATGTGCGACAGACACCTGTCAATGTTTTGGGAAGGGATTGGATGACAGAACTTAACATGATGATTTTATTTAGTTGATCAAGGGATAGTGTGTTCCACTTCTGGGATGCACCATTTAAACGCGGGTGAATTCATGCTGGTGTGCAAAGGGCAAGTGGCGCTCTGGAAGGTGTTTTTGGTAAAACAAGAGGTATTTTCTGTTGTGAGGTGAGCATGGTGTTAAACATTGTTATTTGGCTTAGTTGAGACAATTATGAGAATATCAAATGAATTGTTGTTTAAACCATGGATACCTATGGATAAAGAGAGGGGACAGATAACCCCCATGAAATTAAAGGCAGTCATAATGCGAAAGAAAATGAACTTGCTCAAAGGAAGGGACAATAAGAGCGGACCATGGAGGACAGTGGTGGTTCTCAAGGAAGGGTTTAGGTTGATTTACGTCACTGATGACAACATATTTAGACAGGATTTAACAGATGATGAAGTAGTGTTTCTTTAAAAGCATCACACACTGAAAAAAGAAAAGGGGAAAATCTCATAGCATGTGGCAATAATGTAGCCACGTGTAGCATATTTTCAGGAAGGATTGGAGAGAATGCCAAGTGGCATGTGGACCACAGGCCCTCATGGCATGGGTCCAGTAAAATGAGTAAGGGAATAAAATAAAAATGAATGATTGGCTATTAACCATTTAACTACCATGGGTTTTCTCCCCAGCGCCAAGGCTTTTCTTGGTGATTTCTGAATGCCGCCATTCAATCCCTTGTAACTTTTTTGTTACATAAGATATCTTGGCCAAATTTGACCCCTTTTTTCCCACATGTAGGCGTCATAACCCCACCAGGTGATCCTGGATTGCTGTAGGGGGTGAGAGAAAATAACCAAAAAGGGCGAAAATGTTGGTGTTTTTCAGAAAATGCCAATAAAATGATGTACAACGAAGCATCATTTTCCGAGTAAGTGCTAGGAACAAATGGTTTGCTGTGCTGAATTCCCCATTTTCCAGGCTTTCAAGAACAGGTTGAGTGGAAACCAAAAAAAAACATTTTTTAATATGGTTACCAGCCGTTTTGTGAGAGGTAGGCGATTTTGGCCTTTTTTTCCAATAGGACATGCGTAGACGGAATGGAAGAGAAGGGTAGGAAAGCTGAATGGGAAGACAGAAAGGCATACATTTCTGAAAAGTAGACAAAATTACAAGTATTAGGAAGGGGTGATTTGCGCAGGTCAGGAAACAACTTTGCAGGCAAAAATTCAATAGCTTGGGGACAAATTGGGAAAATGACAGAAAAGAAGGTATGTGTTGGAGATGGTTGGCCCGGTAAGCCAATGGCTTCTGTGATTTTTGAGAAAAACAAAGCTCTGCTACATTTCCCCGACTCTTCCAGTTAGGAAAAAACACATTTTTTGTAAGCGACTAAATGTAGGTCACATTTGGGAAATGAAAGGGTTTTGTGTGACAAAGTGCAGCAGAAAATGGTCGAAAACGTTATGAAAACATATTTTGAGGAATTTTGCTCATGTGGACAACCTACAGATTTGGGCCTAAGGTGTCAAAACCCCCAGGAAACAGGGAACCCCATGCATTTTCCAAAAAGAAGATACCCGTGGGAATGCACAGAGGTCAGGTCACAATTTTCGGACATTTCACTCTGCTCACCCACTGAACTACGCTGCAAACAACACATGTCCTATCCTACCCACGTTCCCACAGGTGTCCCGATGAAAATGGTACCTCACATGTGTGGGTGCACCTACCTCGGTGCAAAAGGAAAAGGCTAAACCCCTGGTAACCCCAAGTTTTTCGGCAGAGCAGATTGAGGAATTTTGCTCTTGTGGACAATCTACAGATTTGGGCCTGGGGTGACACAGCCACCTAGGAAAACAGGGAACCCCATGCATTTCTGAAAAGAGGACACCTCTGGGAATCCAGAGGTGTGACTTGTGCAAATCGCATACAGAATGTATTACCCACAATCCCCGGCAAAGTCCGTAATTTGACTAAAAAAACAACGTTTTCAGACATTTCACTCTGGCCACCCACCCAAACACCGCCATCAACACATGTCCAACCTTCCCACGTTGCCACAGGTGTCCCAACGAAAACGGCACCTCACATGTGTGGATTCACCTACCTGGGCGCAAAGATAAAAGGCTATCCCACTGGTAACCCCAAGCCTTTCGGCAGAGCAGATTTTGCTGGATTTTGCTCAGGTGGACAACCTGCAGATTTTGGACTAGGATGTCAAAGACACCAAGTAAAACAGGGAACCCCATGCACTTCTGAAAAGTAGACACCGGTAGGCACCCGCCCTTCCACTAAAAACATCCATGGTGGTTTAGTGGTCCCGCCACACTCAACCAAAACATGTTATAATTTTGTTTTACTTTTCTTTTTATTTTGCCCCTTTCGTAGGGGCAGATGGGCACATTAGTGGGCCCATTTGACCCCAGGGTGGCCAAAACTTACTGCCCCATGCATAGGGGGCCATTCCAATGTTTTCTGGTGGCCCTCTCCCCCACCACCCCAAATGGATGGGGGGCATCTCATGTACTCCATCCTAGGGGCAGATTGCACTAGCAATCTGCCCCCAGGGAGGGCTACATGAGATGCCCCCCATCCATTTGCGGTGAGAGGGGAGAGGGCCACCCTTTTCCACTAAAAACATCCATTGTGATTTAGTGCCCCCCACACCCACCCAAAACAAGTTATCATTTTGTTTTACTTTTGTTTTTGTTTTGCCCCTTTCCTAGGGGCATATGGGCACATATGTGTGTTCATCTGCCCCCAGGGTGGGCAAAACGTACTGCCCCATGCGTTGGGGACCATTCCAATGTTTTCTGGTGGCCCTCTCCCTCCCCCACCCCAAATGGATGGGGGCATCTCATGTACTCCTTCCTAAGGGCAGATTTCACTAGCACTAGAAGGGCTGCAATCTTCCCCTAGGAAGGAGTACATGAGATGCCCCCATCCATTTTGGGTGGGGGGAGAGGGCCACCCCCCTTTCCAGTAAAAACCTCCATGATGATTTAGTGCCCCCCACACTCACCCAAAACAAGATATATATATATATATATTTCTTGTATTGGACATTTCCTATGGGCAGATGGGCACATTAGTGTGCCCATTTAGCCCCAGGGTGGGGTGGAGAAAATGTACTGCCCAAGGCTTGGGGGAGAAATGCAGGGAGGGCTGTGGCAAGATTTCTGGTGGCCCTCTCCCCCACCCCAAATGGATGGGTGAGCATGCGTCATGATGCCTACCCCAGGGCATCGGGATCGAGTCCATCAGCCCCGGGAGCAGGCATCCAGATACTTGTACAACCCCAGCAGCCCCGGCTGGGGGCTGTTTGGGTTCAGTCCTGGCGCCTTGGGCGCCAGGCTCATTTTAGGAACCAGTCCTGGCGCCATAGGCGCCAGGCTCATAGACATTACTTACCTCATGCAGACCATGATGCAAATGAATCCAAGCCAACGTGAGGCCTGGATGGGACTATTTTGTTACAGGGACTATTTCTTACTCGGGTGTTGTTCTGGGGAACTTCTTTCCTGGAACTACTTTGGAGGCTATTTAAACCACGCCCGAACAGCAGTACACGCTTCGTGTTATTCTGCATCCTGCAGCGTAACGCTCACCGTGCCTGCAAGTCAGCATCCAGTCTTCTGCCACGACCGCCTCGAATCCGGAGCTCCTAGAAAAAGGGGAAAAAGGGAGAAAAGGTTAGATCACAGACATTATTTTAATTCCTTACCTGATTCCGGATCCAGCACGTCTCCGAGCCTGGAAAGGACATTATTTCAGCACGCGTTGCATCACCAGCAGCAGCACTGTGTTATATTCACCAGTCCACAGCATCTTTCGACTCGGCGCTGCCTCCATCATTTTCTTCGTCGAACTCCAGCACCAGGGGGAAAACAAAAGAAACAACAAGGTGAGCCAAGAGAGCCGACAAATACAATCTCTTACCACCATAGGTTTACCTGATTTACCACTGGAGGCATTACCCTTTAATAAACCTCATCTTCATATGCCGCACCCATAAAGGGAGAGAAAACAACAAGTTAAACTCATGCAACTTTTCCCGGACAGTGTTGGGTAATACAGACTCTTACCTGAACGCCATCAGCTGCCTCCAGGAAATATTCTTTTGAACCAGCTGCAATTCAACAAGGGAATGGAACAAGAGTGAACATCGGACATATTGAACTCTTTGAACTTTATAAACCCCGGAGTCAATATTCCTCCGGAACTCCTCCAGTACCTTCAAACCAGTGAAGTAACTGGTATCTACTCATCCCTGCATGCCATGCAGGATGGAGAGCTCATCATTTAAAAACATAAGGTGAGGTTACTAAAAGGGGATATCGGAGGTGATAAGTGGGGAGAACGAGAACAGTGGGAGGGGGCCATTGCTAAAATCCACGGGTGGCTAAATCCCTTTCTCCACTTGCAGGAGAATACTTCTACGGATCAAGCAGACCAGATTAGGCAGGCCAGTCCAGACAGTCATCTCGGCACTAGGCATCACGTTGGTGGAGACCGCAGCTGTCCGGGTCCGATCGACGCCCCTGTGGGAACCAGGTGAGCGTAACAGCATGTAGCCTTCTCTGGGGCAGATAGGGGCAGAAACCTGCCCCCAGGGAGGGCTACATAAGGTGCCCCCATCCATTTAAGGTGGGGGTGAGAGGGCCACACCCCTTTCATGATTAAAAAAAGCCTGGTGGTCAGTGGCCCTGGGTGTCTCCCCCACCCCCACCCCAACCTGAAATCATTTTTTTGTGTGTTGTTTTGTTTGGGACCCTTTCCATAGAGGCAGATGGGTACCCATCTGCCCCAGGGGGTCCCAAACCTGCATCCCCATGCTTGGGGGGGCCGCACCAACATTTCTGGTGGCCCTCTCCCCCCACCCCAAATGAATGGGGGTGGCATCTCATGTACACCCCACTGAGGGCTACATGAGGCGCCTCCATCCACTTTGGATGGGGAGAGGAGGCCAACCTGCTTTCATCACACAACAAATCCTGTGGTCTAGTGGACCCCCCCAAACTCTTTATTTCTGTATGTATTTGTTTGGGCCCCTTTCCTAGGAGCAGATGGGCACCCATATGCCCCAAGGGGGGCCAAACCTGCAGCCCCATGCACCAACATTTCTGGTGGCCCTGACCCAACACAAATGGGGGGCATCTCATGGAGCCCTCCCTGGGGGCAGATAGGGGCAGAAATCTGCCCCCAGGGAGTCCTATATGAGGTGCCCCCCATCCACTTAGTGTTGGGGGAGAGTGCCACCCCCCTTTCATTTGGCAAAAAATTATTGGTGGCTAGTGGACCCACCCCCACCAAAAACAGTTTATTCTTTTGTTTTAAAAAAAGCAAGATAGGTGCAACGAGGTGCCAGTATAGGATAGCACATATACGCAAGCAAGGCCATCTCTAACGGCAAGGATGCACAAGATTTCATAAAATTAAAAGTTTGTTGAATAGCAAAATACCAAAATGGTAGATTTGGCAGAAGTGAAGGAAATGTGTAGAATAGGCAAACAATGTATTTCTTTTGTCAAACCTCGTAGGCTCTTAGTAGGAACAGTACGGGATCCCAAATCACAGGGGTAGGCTAGATTAGTGCAGTGCGAGCAGCAAGCGGCAAACAGCGAGCAATAAGCGATAAGCGGCGCAATATGTTTATTATATTTTAACAGGATCAAGGTACAGCAAATAAGAAGAAGATAACCGTGGTCCTACGCGAACAAAGGGAAGACTTCTAAGGACATAAAGAAGAACGTTCAGCTAAGCAGGAAGAAGTCAAGTACAGGCCAGAGTGTGATGCTAATTAAATGAAGTGTTTTTTTTATGTGCAACAACAATCAAGATAAAGCAAGCCTATAGTTCAGTGGGCTGAGAATGCCAGAGAGATGATCTTAGCAAACCTCTTTTTCATTAACAGAAAGGAGCAAGGGTCTATGTTAGGGAGACACCTGACCCCCTTGCCAGTCTCCAAATTACTTTTGCCTCTATTGCGATTTTCTACAGAAAGTGAGAACTCAGGCCAGCGTTGTCCTCTCAAGTTACGGATGTACCAAGAACATAGAAGGAGAGCAACACAAGAAGACATCTCTTTTTCAAATGTTTTATTATGTTGTTTGTCGTTTGTTATTTTTGACTCGTTGGTCTGAAAATGTCAAGCTTAAGGGAACAATGTGTCCTTTAAAAGGATATGTAATTTTTTGAAGAAAATAAGCTCATAAAAAGAAGGCCGATAACAGACAGAGGTCGATGTATTTATTGCATAAATCCAGATTGTAAGCCAGGTCCTGACATCAGCCAGCATGTATTTAAATGCAAGTTCAAAATGAGTGTAAAAAAAAGAAGAGCAGTCATTTTGGTATATTAGAAATAAAGAAAGACAGTGAAGAGATTGTTTAAGAGGCAGGAATGTTTGAAAGAAACACACAAGTAGCTTTTTAAGGGTTGGGGTTGAGGAGGAAGCACTGATGATAGAGAAATATTTATTTTCCAGAGAAAACTCATTCAGTTTTATATTACAGGTGGACAGGAGAGACGTATATACTCAGAGAATTGACGGCACACAAACCTATGAGCAGAGAGAAAAGGCCAAGAGATCCAGCAAGATGCCCAGTTGTAATTCATTCTCTGTGTTTGAGAATTGCTTTTACCGAAGACTTCCCCACCCTTGTGTTCCCTAGCAAAATGCCCCCTCCTGTTAATTTCCAAACTATGAAAAAATGAACTAAGAGTCTGAGTACTGTGTGAAATAAAGGACGATGGACTAATTGGCCTAAGAATTAAATGGCACAGGAACTTGCTGCAAGGCAGCCCACAAAAGGACAAAGTCAACCGGACAAAGACGGTCCATGGATATCAAACCAAGAGGAATCAGGTGGAAGATGTGGCGATGAAAGATGAATGGAGAAGAGAAGAAATAGCACTAAGAATGTGCAAGAGGAAAATAATAGGACCAAGGAAATGTTCTGGAATGGGAGTAAGGAAAAAGTGTGCATATAAAATCGCACATGAACGATTTATGAAAATGAGCTGGTGGATTCCCTCAAGGAATGATTTTCTCTCGATTCTCATAGTGGCCGTAATTACCCGGCGTATATAGCTAGTGCAAAAATGACTGGGTAATAGAGGTGGGATTCAGATAAAAGCAAACAAAGGTGTTCTTTGGGGATACATGCATGTTTAGACTAGGAGAATACAATATGTTATTACTGACTCTGTAGTCATGTTTTATGATACCTCACATATTGAAACAGATCACCACACTGAGGGGAGTGATTATGACAGAGATGTGTAGGTACACTGAATATAGGAGAGGGTGGACATTGGATTTAGTGGCTTTTTATTAAATAGGTATATAAAATCCATGCCAGAGGGGGGACTGTAGAGGAGGTGTTAGAGACCCCCCGTCCCTCAAACTTAATGCGGGTAATTTGTCAGGCTGATCAATAGTTCCAGTATTGCAAAAATCAGAATTGTAGCGCTTTTATGGCCAAATAAATCTAGGCTGAAAACTGAACAGAAATGAGTTATGCTTAAAAGCAGAGTGTCCAGCCATTTTGTAGTTGAATAGAGCATTCAGATTGAGACAAGGTCAGGCAAATTCTAAAATGGTTGCCGGAAAACAAGATGGTGGAATTTCACATTGTCATGCTGAAATAATGAAATAATTGTCTAATAGCAGTTCATTGAAAGTTCACTGCTCTATGCCAGCCAAGTGAGGCATACCTAGACATGTTTTGTGTACCTGATGAGTGTCAGTCAAGCCAACCAACCCCGGAATGAAAAGGGGTTTGTCTTTAGTTGTCAGACCCAATCAGAATGTACTGTGTAATACATTATAAAGTTACATCAGCCTTGGAACATAATAAAAAGAGCTGAAGTTAAGAGCCCAGAGCTGTTATTTCTGATGTCTGAATAAAGATAATGTTCGAAAATCAGTCCAGGTATCTGCCTGCCTCGCTGCCTCATGTATACAGTTTTTGCATGCCTGAATCCAAAGGTATCTACTACCACAGAGGGCCTGGGCCCTCTTCTCCAATGCCATAGACGAAACGATACCGGTGCTCCATGAGCAGAGAGTGAGACTCCGGGAAAGAAGACTTCCTAAAATGTTCCCCTTCCAAAATGAAAGAAACAGGGAGAACGAGAAGTACGGGGAGACTCAAGGGTATCATTATACTGCACAGTTAAATTGCCACAGTAGAAGTTATGAAACAAAGTTAAATTCAAATTCAAGCATATATAAAGGTTGTGAACCAATAGAAAAAGTTGGTGAAAAGCTGGGCAATGAGAGAGAGAACCAGTGTATGAAAATACCCTGGGAAAGGGGGAAATAACTTGCTACCCAAAACAAGAGCAAAATAGTACTAAAGAGAAAGAAAAGACATGGTCATTAGCCTACATACCCAAGCCAGATACAAAACCAAGGGATCCAAGAAAAATTGAACTGTTATAAGAGTAAAAAACAATCAAAATTATATTCGCTCACAAGGGCATGCAAAAGTGTATGCTGATAAGAGACCGCCAAAAAGGGATTTCAAGTGAAGAGAAAAAAACTGAACATTCCCCTTGTGGAGCTAAATAGACTAATACAAGAACTCAAAAGAGACTATTTGCGGATTGTCTATTAAAGTCTGGTACTAGAAGTACCCTTAGGAGAAAGGAGTCATTCTCCTAACTTAAGTTAGTTTTCTTAGTGTTAGGGTCAGTTAGGGTAGTTTTGGACATTGGACATCAGACTTATTTTCTTTGGGTATTCAAGACTGACAAACGAGCACCTTTGTTACTAACATAGGTGGGGACCACCCATAGTTGCAGGGAAAGTTAGGCCTTATCTCGTTATGTTAATAAAATATTGTAGATAATGTCCTCTGAGAGTCTGTGACCTTCCTCTGACTCTACACAGGGGAGAACAGGAGAAGCGGTAGACCGCCAGGGCACCGTTATGAAACAAGAACAACTCATCTCAGTGAATACACGATCAGGCGAATACTGAATAAACCAGAAATAAAAGTAATTAGAGACTGGGCACGAATACCATGGGAAGAGCGGAAAGTGCCCCATGGTTTAACAAGTGAAGAGTGGAGAAAACCAAAGATAAAACCCAGTGATCATGAATGGGAAATCAAAATATCTTATGAACATGATAAGGGGAGAGACAATCAGAGTGAGAAACCCCAGGAGAGGGGAAAGGTCACATGGGAACAACGCATTCTCAAACTAAGAACACCTGGGCTACAAGACTCATAGAGGCATACAAGTTTAGCCCAGTGTATAAGGAAGTGTATCAGGGAGAACTGTCGAAAACCTGTCCCTATAAAGGGAATAAAATCGAGTATGTTCTGAACGAATTACAAGAACTTATCAAGGAGGTGTCAAGAGACTCTTTTAAAGAGACGTTAGGAAGAAAACCTTGGAATAAAGAAGAGACATTTCTAGAAGAAACAACCACTAGAAGAGAGACATTGGGCCTCATTACAAGAGTGGCGGAATGGGTTGACGGGTGCTGCAAAAGGATGCGGACCCGTTAACACCATTCCGCCACATTACGAGGTCCCCTCGCGGGACCCGCTCTGCACGTTTGGCTTCACCAGACATGCAGAGCTGGTCCCGCGAGGGGAAGAGGGAGCTATCAACAGGCCGGTCGTAAGCGGCCCATTGTTATCTCCCTTCCCCATTCCCATTCAGCCCTATAGGGGATGAATGGGAATGGGGAAGGTCCGGGCCCGGGTTCCTAGAGGGAGGAATTACCGGGCCCTCTGAACTCGGAATGGCCCAGTAATTCCCCATTCTGGGAACCCGGACCCGATTTTGGCAGCAGCCATGGCTGTTGCCAAAATCGTAATGAGGCCCATTCTCTTGGTCCCATTTAAGTTAGTAAACATACTGGTAGGGTCAGTTAGAGTCATGGAGGAGGCCATGGAAATGATACCCAAAGTGACCCCACATCACACCAACTACAAGGCAACCTGATTCCCAAGAGTAAATGTGGAAACACCACACAAAATAGGCCCAGGTTGCAGAGGACTACCATGAGATCACCAGAGTACTCAATAGACCAGTTCACCTCTGATAATGCAGTGGCCACTGCACATGACACTTGACCGGAGACAGCATGTTAGGCTGACATGATAGGAGTGCAACTGGAATGCCACTCATGAAATTAACCTACTGCGTCAGCTCCCACCAGAATCATGTGCACAGGAACATCCCGAGGAGACTGTGTTCAAGCATAGAGTTTTGGATGTGCAACCAGGCAACCAGAAACCCAAAGCACACGCAGAGATGATCATGGAGACATGCGCACACACAAACATGTAGGCCAACCCACTTCTTCAATGACAGTGACAATCACCCAAACATCATCAAATCACATCATCCATACAAACCCTTAATGTGCAACAGCATGCCACAATAGGGGTGCAGATGTCACCAGCCATGTGCAATATTGACAGTGCACAACCATACCTGCTGGTGCAGCTGTGGTGCAGTGAATCCCTCATCACCTCAACCTAACACTGGCACTCCGCATTGATGCAAGCAAGGCTAGATTCTGGTAATAACATAGGACATTTGCAGGGATCAAAATTAAGACCTGTTGAACGGGCGCAAAAAAGCATCTCTTAGGTATCTGGCTTCACCAATCCGGCAGGGGCATCCTCTGGAGAACCAGGAGCCAGTCCACATCGCACAGCAAATCTAACATGTACACAAGATTTCAAATCAAACTTGTTGTCCATTACCTATTATACAATATGCTTGAGAACCAACTTGGGTCCAAGACCTGGGGGTGTTAGCTCGGATAATCACAATTCATGGCCCTGGGGGGGGGGAACGGGGCCACCAACCAATCAGTGGGTCCACATACTGAAAACATTTAGAAGTAACACTTTTTGGGGCTGACCCAGGCCTGACACCTTCCATGGGAGAGCCAATTAAATAGCCTCTATAGGGACCGCTATAAGGGGACTACTATTCACTAACCAATCCCGAGGGGTGATAGGTTTGCTTGAGAAGGGCCCAGGTTGTGATGTCAGTGTGACGTAGATTTGCCTAAAAACTGGCCTGCGAGCCATTGTTCACCTGGGCTTCTATCAGTGTGCTAGATCCCTGTTGGTTTTTGGACTGTAATAAACCACAGTTGAAATTACTACCTGCCTGGACTTGAGTTCCTTTTGTGAAAGGGGTAGGAGTTAGGCCTTCCATGAGTTCTGAGTCTGCGAACTCCTAGCAACCCAACCCGCTTGCCTGGGAGTTCTCCCTAACAAGTTGCTAGCAGGGGTGATGGTTCGAGGTGTCAGCCCAGCCAGATGCTGCCTCCTTCACCGCCAGACATGAAAGGCTGTGGGACCCTCACTGGTATTGCGAGAGACCGGAACAGCGCTAACCGGAGAAAGGCCATCGGGAGCCGTTTTGGAAATGATCCCGTCTGCAATCGGTGCAGGGTCCAAGGCAGACCGGAAGGTCGAGGCGTGCAGTTGATGGGGAGCCAGCGGCCAAGCAGTGTCATGACACTGCTTCCAAGGAGTCAGGACCAACCCAACACCCTTGGAAGCAGGCTCATAACATATACCATCGGCGCCAGCCAGTCCCAATGGGGACATTTTGGACTCTGTCCTGGCACCGGTGGTGCCAGGCTCATAAAATGGACCAGTCCCGGCACAGGAAGCGCCGGGCTCATAACAAGTGTGAAAGTGCTTGGGTGGACCTACCTGCAGCAGACCATGCTGCTTACTTACCAGCAGAATGATGTTTCATTCTCTTCTGGCAGGGACTACTTTTTCTTCTGGGTGGGGCAGGCACCACTCCCTGGATCATTGATGCTGGAATCCTTCTGGAAGCAGGAACTCTTTTTTCCTGGGCGAGGCTGAGGAAGGAGACACCTAAGCACTCCTGTGGGCTATTTAAACCACACCCGATTGGTGCAACGTGCTTCGCGTTATTCTGCATCTGCAGCAGGACGCTCACCGTGTCAGCTCCAGGGAATCTTCAGCTCCGGATCCTGTGAATAAGAAAATTACCTGCTGGAACCAATCTGCAGTCTTCAGCAACTCCTGCAAAAACAAAAGGCACAGGTTAGGCAAAAGCAAGGTTGGCGCTTCAACTTACCCGATCCATCGGCAGCATCCAAGGCGTTTTTTCTGCATTTCTCGTCCGGCATCGGGCCTGCAAAGACAAAGAACATTGGTTACTAACGCTTAGTTGCAAAACGACTTACCTGCATTACGCTCGCCTCAACTCTGCTCGCGCCGCATTCCATCACCTGTAAAGACAAAAAGAGACATTAAGGTGCATTCTACAGCCCTAGAGCAGCCTTTCTTCTTACGTGCCATCCTATTCTCCATCTTCTTGCTTTATTCATTGCCACGAACCGGGAGGGCATCTTCTTTGGCACCGGCAGCAACTGAAAAGGAAAAAGACATAGGCCCTCATTACGACCCTGGCGGAAATCGAAAAACGATGGCGGAAATGCAATACCGCCATCGAATAGCGCTCGGTGCGACTATGACCCGTCACCGCAAAGTACGAAGCCATTAGCGACACCGTAGTGAACGCCAACGCTAACTGCACCAAGCACGCGCGCGCGCGCCATGCCAAACCGCAAACACCACCATGGTGCAACGGTACGCCAATTCCGACCCTAGCGGACATGTACCTAACGCCATCAGGCATGGCGTAATGTACCATTCCGCCATGGCGAGAAGTACGGCATCGCGAATCAACCGTAAACGGCCCCACTGAGTGCCTGTACACCGCTCCCTGCCCACAAAGTACAACTCCCCGTAGGTGCAATGAAGCCACAATGCAACCATTGAAATGTACAAGTCACCCATGCATGCCAACGAACAAAAGAAACACAACAGGGGCCAATGGGAGCTGCAGGGCACAGATGGCACGAATACAGAAGCCATCCCAATGGACATGACCACAGTCCCCCACCAAGAAACGCACGCAAACACAGGCACCTGTGACCAGCAATATTCCGAAAATCACATCATTCCACCAGTCCACCTGGCTGACCGGCATCTGTCACACAAAACCCAATCCCCCGCCCCTGAGCATGACAACATTCAAACTGTCATATTGGCAGCCCCCATCCCTGACCTCACTGGGCTTCGTAGGCAAACGCGCCCAGTACAGTACCACGCAACTAAACCCCGAAGCCGGAACCCGATGCAGATCTCCTCACAATACATCGCCCCCCAAATTGGCATATGCCACATCACTTGCAAAGAAAAACGCTACACGGGCCAAATCCGAATAGAAATTTAATGCACATCAAAATCACCAAGCCCATACAGCCATCAGGCCATGAACTCCAAAACACCAATCACCATTGTGGGCTGCTTCCGCAAGAAATGACCAGCCACTACCTGTGTGTCGCCCTGTTCCCCCATGGTACACAGAGCCACAATCACGTACGAAAAGGCAACATGGAAGCGCACAGAACCGCAGGCCCGTCCCAATGGGGAGGCACTAGTCCAGCTGAAAGGCCGAAATGTTGCTCCGAGCCACCAGTACTGCGTAAGGGCATGTGGCCCATTGGCGATCGTCCCATAAGATCATAATGCTGCTCCACTGATTAACACGAAGCAGCAGGTGTCGGGAGTAAAATCCATCTGCAGGAGTGGCATACAGATGGCAGTGGCAAAAGGGGAGGAGATACCTGTCAACCAAAAGAAAAGAAAAAGAACAGAATGGCCATCAGAACTACATTCCAACTACTCACTTCAATGATCACACGAAATCCACAGCCATATGCATGCTAGCCCAACCAAAAGGATCATCACCACCCCAAAACCACTTGCGACTCATAACCATCTATATCGAGGTGCAAACACCATCACAAACGAGTGTACCTGTGCATGCGTCTGTCAAAACAGATTCCATCAGATGGGAATGTTAACGTGCATGGACACAAGTGTCTGAGGGCGCCTCGAGACAGGGAGGGCTCAACAAGGCCAGATGGACGATGGTCCCACAATGGCAGCCCTGCATCACATAGCGTAGGGGAGGCGGATAGATCCCAAGAAGCCCTGTACATGGCAAACTCTGTATCAAATCACCTGCCCATGCATCCATCCATCATTCCCTCATCCCGGGATCAAAATGCCTGAATAATTACTCACATAACATTAGAAACATCCATTGAGTCCGTGCGTTATGCAGCCTGCTAAATCCACAGTGCCCCAGCCCGTAATTCCAGTGTTGTGAAGTAACATGTTTTTGGGAACGGACGGCCTCATCGCCCACGTAGCTATTGCGATTCCCAAACTATTCATATCAATCATTGCTCCCTCGCCATGGGCCCTGTCTCAAGGACATAGAACAATAGAACGTTACATTTGCAGTCAGACCTGTGGGCATCTCCTCGCCGCTAGCTGGAAACCGAAAGCGCCGCCCCTCGAATTCCTCATTTGCAACATCACGTCGAAAAGGCATCTGTGGCCGTTTGAAATCACTAATTATTCCATCGAGTGCGGCTGTGTGTGAAAATGGCAACTGCCTTCACCCACGAATGGGACGCCCCGCCCGTCGTTGAACCTCGGTGCAGTGATGCATGAGGGTCCACCGTTACTCGAGTACTACGTTCCACTGACCCCTCACAAGTCAGTTCGCGACTGCACAGATAGTATGTGAAACAATGGGACCACAGCAGAATGAACATATCAACCAATCTTACACGGCCATCGGGTACAAATACATGATTGCAATAGCAAGATACAATTCCCCGAATTGCAGCGTTGTGCACGGGACGTGCTCGGCCAAAGGGGAGAGCAGTTTGCACAGGTGGAATCAATCACCACAGGTGGAGGCCATACAGCCTGAAAACACATAAATTGCACAGCCAGTCTCCTCCCACAACCACACCGAAATGCTACCGGCAGGACTCGCGATGTTGGCCCTGGGGGACCTGATAGCACTGCAAGCGCTCCGACTCCAAGAAGAAGACGAACACCAACTACAACCAGCCGCACGGAGGAGACGCAGGAGGAGGAGGAGGCCAAGGCAGGGCCAGCAAGGGCTGCCAGCACAGCCACTACCACCACGCAGGCAGCCCGCAATCCCACGCCTCCGAGCACATCCGTTCAACCTCACTGATGAGCAGATCCACACCCTCTACCGTCTGGACCGGGACACCATAACCGCCATTGTGGACATGACACAGGCTGACCTTGTCAGCATGATAGATAGCCCAACCGCCATCCCACCCCTACTGAAGGTGGTGTCTGTACTCCACTTCCTGGCCACAGGCACCTACCAGCACACAGTCGGACAGTTGCATGGCATTTCTCAGCCACTGTTCTCATGGACACTATTGCAAGTGCTCGATGCCCTCCTGAAGCACGCAGACGACTACATCTCTCTACCACGCTCGGAGCAGGAAATAACCAACACAAAAGTGGGATTCCATGCACTTGCCGGCATACCGGGTTGCATTGGTGCCATCGACTGCACCCATGTTGAATTGGTCGTCCCACATGCCATGGAGGCCCAGTACCGCAACCGAAAACAATTTCATTCCCTGAATGTACAGATGGTGTGTGACTCCAACAGGATCATTACACATTGTTGTGCCCGATTCCCTGGATCAACCCATGATTCGATGGTCTTGAGGAACTCTACAATACCACGCTACATGGAGCGACACGCAGGGAACAGATCCTGGCTACTCGGTGAGTCTCATTACATGCATGATGATGTGGGGTATGTGAATTGGCATTGACCTGCCAGGAAGGGGGGGGGGGGGGTGTGCGTACGTATCAATGGCATTCCACATCATACGTTTCTCGTCCACATACAGGTGATGCTGGATATCCACTGAAGAGATGGCTCCTCACACCAGTCCGGAACCCACGGGACCAGCATGAGGAGGACTACAACCATGCCCACTCACGTACCCGTGTAGTCATTGAACAGGCATTCGGCCTACTGAAGACCCGTTTCCGCTGCCTCAGCAGGTCTGGCGGGGCACTCCTGTACCGCCATGAGAAGGTTGCAAAGATGGTGATGGCATGTGTCATGCTCCACAACATGTGCGTACGTAGAAATGTGCCCATGCCCCCTGACGCAGAACTGCAAGCACCTGATGATGGTCATGATGAGGGTGGGGATGTGGCAGCACCTCATGGAGTCTGCGAGGCACCGGAGGCCCGTGACATTCGTCAGCATCTCATTGATGTATGCTTCTAGCACTCACGCCTGGTGGCTGATACATGGACACGGGACTCGTGGCACTGCGTGTGTCTGGGACATGCACAATATGGACTGTACGCCTATGATGGCCTAGTACACAAAGATCAATGTCCACACTTCTCATTGGTTGATCGTGCACTTTTTATGGCATATGTGATATCATGTTGAACACCCTATCGACCCGCCACCCAAGTGAGCCCAACACACCCCCTCCACCCTCCTACCTCCCCCCCCGAACACCAGTGTCCAAAGATGCTCATTGTAAGTGGGCTGTCGCTATTGCATGCCCCCTCTGCGGGTATCAGGGGCACCCCTGCCTGTGGAGCGCAGGTTCCTCCCAGATCTACGTTGGGGGCTGCCCTGGACGGAACTTGCAACGGATGATGTGTCTGCCTGCTCACGTCCATGCATGTCCCTAAGGGTTTGCGAGAGCTCAGTGAGCACACGGCGCACTGCGGCAAGTTCGGCACATACGTCTTTGGACGTCGCATGCAGTTCCCCCCTCAGGCTCTCGGTGCTTCTCTCAATTTGTGCCCTTAGCGTCTCTGTACCTCTCTCCATTTCTGCCCTAAGTGTCTCTGTTGATGTTTCTATGTCTGCCTTAGTGCCCCCACATTCATCGGCATGGTCCTTGAGGAGTGTGGCCAGTTGCTGCTGTTGTTCGATCAACTGGTCGAGGGACTGTTGCCTCTGCTGGGCCATGGCCATTTGCGGGGGTGTCACAGAGGGGCTGTTGTCCTCATGTTGCCTTGCCACAGGGCTTGTGGGGGATGGCCAGTCGTCGTCTGGTGGGTGCCCCTGCGTGGTATCCTCATGTTGTACGGGATGGAACAGACAGGGGGATTGGGACAGGTCATGGATGGATCTGACTTCGGCATCCCCGTTTTCTGTGTCCGAGCATGCTGCCATCAATGGGGTGTCACCTATGGTGCTGCTGCCACCAGAGGCAGTGCCTTCTGTGGCATCCATTGGGGGGACCTGTGGTGGTGGTGTTGTGGGCATGCTGGCTGCTGGGGTGCCTGTTGATGTTCCCTCCTCTGTGCTGCCACCTGATTTGTGCTGCTGCCGTGTCTTGATGCGTGCAGCTGAGGTGGAGGGTCTCTGGCCGTTGGTCTTGGCCCTCTTTGCAGGTGTGCTGGTAGGGGTGTCCTGTAGCTCGTCGTTTGGATCGGACCCTGTGGTGGAGTAAAGGAGGGCGAGGGTTATTGATGGGTCTGTGGGAATTGGAATGGCATTGTATCACATGCATTGGGCTGGTACCTGAGGGTGATTTGGGTCGGGGCCTTGGAGGTGCTTTGATTTGTGTGTGGAGTGAGGGTGCAGTTGTCTGGCAGCCTGCAGTTAGGGTGTGCCTGCTGCACGTGTAGTGCGTGTATTAGGGGTTTTTAATTATTTATGTATTTATTGTGGGTTTTAACGTGCGCTTGCAGGCCGATGTGTGTGGACGTTCTCCTGGACATGTGTTTCTGTTGCACTATGTGGACGCATGGTACTTCACATGGATGGACTGTGTGGATTTGGCATTGTTTTATCTGGCCCACCTACCTGAATCTTCGGATGTCTGCACTCCTTTCTCCATCCCTCCGACTCCCTCTATGCTCTCCATTCCGATGGTGGAGGCACAGATTTCTTCCCAGGGGGTCAACTTGATGGGTGATTCAGGACCTCCCCCGGTGGCTGTGGCAATGTTGCGGTTGGCAGAGAGTATGCTGCGGACGCGTATCCGCAGGTCGTCCCATCGCTTGCGGCATTGCTGTGGGGTGCGGGGTGCGGTCCCCACCGCACTTACCCGCTGTGCCACCAGAGCCCATATGGCCTTCTTGTTTGCAAGTGCCGTCCTGGTCATTTGCGTGCAGAAGACGACGGCAGCATTCTCCTGGAGGGTCTCTGTTAGCACGGTGAGTTCCTCACGGGAGAAGTGGACCTGCCGCTTGCGGTCGCACGCTTTCTTCGCTACTTTTCCCATTTTTCTTGGTTTCGCTAGGGTGGTTGACGGGTTGGGGTGTGTTTCAGGGTAGTGATTTTAGTGGTTGTGTGGTTTTAGTGTATTTATAGGTGTACGCCGGGATGTTTCCCGTTCCGGGCCCATGTTTTAACTTCCGTTTCCGTATATTTCCGGCCACCGTACTTTCCGGTAGGCGCACACTGCGGTGACCGCTAAGAGGGGTGGCGGTATTGCACCTAGGGCGCCGTACGGCGGCGGTGTGGGCCGTTTTGGGGTCATTTCTGCCATCGCGGACTTTGCACTTCCGCCATGCCGTGGTGCTCGTGCCCGATGGGTCGGAATGGGCCGCACTTTGCTCCTTCGTGCAATGGCGGAAACGCTATTTACGCTGTGGCGCTCCGGTCAGTCGCTTTCCGCCAGGGTCGTAATGAGGGCCATAGACATTATAAGAGAGCAATCTAAAAAGAACTTTAATACTTACAAGTCACGCTCGTGCAGCAAACGGCGGCATCGCTCTCAAATCACCCTCTGCAATCAAGAGGCTAAACTCGAATCCAGTGAAGTAACTGGACCCAGCGCCCCTGCACAAGACGCAGGATGGAGAGCCCGGCATTCACCTATTTAAGCTGAGCGCGACTACAACCCAGTACCACGGGGAGAGAGGGAGAGAGTGGCTTGGAACTTCTCCCAACCTTCCAGCCACTAATACCTAGATTTTCTACTTGCAGACACCTCACCCTTCGGGTCAAATTTTCAGTGAAGAAGGGGCCTAATCCGGGAGCCAAACGAATCCTACGCCTAACGCTGAAGACGGTTTCACCGCCCAGTCAAGACCCGCGCCTCCGAGGGAATCAGGTGAGCGTTACAGAACGCGAAGCCTTACCACATATTTCCCGCCCAGGCGCAATGGAAACTTCAGACACAGACCAATTGGCCCAGTTACTTGGGGAGTTGAGGGCAGAAGTACACGCAGCACACCAGGAAACGAATGCCTTAAGGAGGGAGTTAGTGGTCTCTAAGGAACGAACAGACGACTTGGCTAGACAATTGCTGCAAGCCCAAGCGGGACAAACTCCTCTGCCTACTCCTAGTGGGGGTCATGCTTCAACGACTTCTACCAATCCGGTGCACATTAACCTACCAGGAAATGTACCTTTGGCTCCGCCCGAGCGCTTTTCAGGTGATCCGAAAAGATTTGCTGTGTTCATCAATCAGTGTCGCTTGCATTTTTTATGCAGACCCGCCGCTTTCCCAACGGACCAGGCTAAGGTGGCCTTCGTGCTCTCATATCTTAGTGGCAGCGCCGCAGATTGGTCTATTCCTTTAGTGACTCGAGATGACCCTGTTCTTCATAACTTCCAGGATTTCCAAGCTAGTATGGAAAAATTGTTTGCAAGACACTCGCAGGGTCAGGCCCTGGACAATGAACTTCTTTCACTACGACAGGGCAATCAAGATCTTCTGGCCTACATTGCATCGTTCAACAGATTAGTAGTTGAAACCGGATGGCCTGAGGACAAGAGAATCACCCTTTTCTACAGAGGCCTGCGTGGAGAACTTAAAGACGTTCTGGCTCAGGTGGTGAATCCTCCACAAGACTGTTCCGAATACATCGACCTGGTGGTTCAATTGGATCATAGAATACAGAATCGGAAGGCCGATCGTTCCAGATTTGAAACTCGAGTTTTTTCTAGACCACAGAGTTCAGCTAAAGGAAATGATACCGTGGAACCCATGCAGATTGGGGTTGTGAAAGGACCTCTAACCCAAAAGGAAAGGGAAAGAAGAAGACAATTGCAATTGTGCCTTTATTGCGGAAACTCTGGACACTTTCTTCGAGATTGCCCAGTGAAACCAAGGAAGAAGATAGTAGGAGCTTCTGATAAAGGTGCCGAAGGTTCTGAGTCAGAAAACGACCTCGCCCGACAAGTGTAGAGGTCCCCTTGCCGAGCGTTAAAACCAGTTCTTTGACCTCGCATTTCATCATGCCCATGGTCCTCGTGAGTCCAGAACAACCTAATCGTATGCATGCCCTTAAAGCATACATTGATAGTGGCGCAATCGGCAATTACGTGGACTGTGAATTGGCCGCCAGGATGAATCTATCTCTTTGTCCTAAGACGGTGAAAGACGTCATCACCACCGTGGATGGTACGGAAATAGCTTCCGGACCAGTAACTCACACCACCATGGAAGTGACATTGATAAGCCAAGATGGACATCAAGAGAAGATCGTGTTTGACGTGATCAAGGCTCCGCAGTTTCAAGTTATCCTGGGAATCCCTTGGTTGGAGAAGCACAATCCTCAAATTGATTGGCGAGCAAAGACAATCCGGTTTCCAGAATGTGCTCCTACCTGTTATCCTCAGCCCCTTACTAAACTGGCAGCAACTACTTTTGAGAATCCTCAACTGCCTCCAGAATACCGGGAATTTCAAGATGTCTTTCGGAAAGATCAAGCTAATTCACTGCCTCCTCACAGATCCTACGACTGCCAGATAGACTTGATTCCGGGATCCACTCCTCCGTGCAGTCGAATTTATGCCCTCACAGAACCTGAAAATCTTCACCTGAGGCAGTATTTGGACCAGTACCTGGCTAATGGATTTATCCGTCCTTCGAAGTCCCCAGCCTCCTCAGCTCTGTTCTTCGTTCCAAAAAAAGAGGGAGACCTAAGAACATGTATAGATTATCGTGCCCTAAACCAGATTTACGATTAAGAACAGGTATCCGTTACCATTGATCCCTGAACTTCTTGACCAAGTTAAAAGTGCCTGTATCTACACAAAGCTGGACCTCAGAGGAGCTTACCATTTGGTGCGAATAAAAGAGGGCGATGAATGGAAGACAGCCTTTCGTACTAAATATGGACTGTTCGAGTACCAAGTAATGCCCTTTGGATTATGCAACGCACCGGCTGCCTTTCAGTATTTTATGAATGACGTCCTCAGAGAGCTCATTGACGTGTGTGTAGTTGTCTATATAGATGACATTCTGGTCTACTCGTCCTCTGAGGCGGAACATTGAAAACATGTCACAGCAGTACTGGAGAGGCTCGTAAACACAGACTTTTTGCAAAGCTGGAGAAATGCGTTTTTCATGTCACTGAGGTCGAATTTTTAGGATTTATTTTGTCACCTAATGGTGTCCACATGGACTCAAGGAAAGTGGACGCTATCATTAAGTGGCCCTCACCAACGTCTGTGAAAGGTGTTCAAAGCATGTTGGGCTTCGCCAACTTTTATCGTAGGTTCATTCCAGATTTCTCTCGAGTAGTCCAACCCATTACAGCCCTCCTTAGAAAAAATAAACGTTTCAAGTGGTCGACAGAGGCTGAACAAGCTTTTCAAGAACTAAAAACAAAATTCACCTCGGCTCCGGTTTTAAAACATCCTCGTCCGGAACTCCCCTATATCGTTGAGACCGATGCTTCCAGTCTCGCAATGGGAGCAGTGCTTTCGCAAAGAGACCCAGAGACAAACCAGTTACACCCAGTGGCATTTTGGTCCCGCAAATTTTCGGCTCCCGAAATCAACTATACCATTACAGATAAGGAACTTTTGGCTATTAAGTCCGCCTTTAAAGCCTGGCGGCATTATCTCCTGGGAGCCCGACACACAGTCACCGTCATTACGGATCATCGTAATTTACAGTACCTTAAATCAGCCAAAGCTCAATCCTCTAGACAACTTCGCTGGGCACTATTTTTCGCCGAATTCGACTTTGTGATAACTTACCGACCTGGCAACAAGAATGGTAAAGCTGATGCCCTCTCCCGAATTGGAGTAGATGAACTCACGACCAATCCTGAACCCGTGCCCATAATTTCGGAACAGAGAATCCTGGGTTTGGTTAATGCACAATCCATTGAAGACTTTGAAGTTACAGTTAAAAAACTTCTGACTCCAGCAGAGGTGCTAGACTGGCAACTCAAGGGAAAAGACTTCACTACGGATAAGAACTTACTATACTTTCGAGGAAGGTTATATCTACCTGGTACTGATTTACAAAAACAGGTGATCTCATGTTACCATGACTCCTTAATGGAAGGACATCCAGGTATTGCCAAAACGTCAGAAAAGATAAAAAGGCATTTTTGGTGGCCGTCTTGGAGAAAGGACATTAAGGATTTCATAAATTCCTGTGGTGTGTGCGCCCAAAGCAAAAGCCAGAAGGAGAAACCAGCAGGCCTCTTACAACCCCTAGACATTCCTCCACACCCGTGGCATACTCTCTCCATGGACTTCATCACGGATTTACCACCATGCTCCGGATTTAATACAATTTTAGTAATTGTAGACCTATTCTCGAAAATGGCTCATTTTATCCCATTAAAAGGGTTACCCACAGCTTCAATTCTGGCCCGAGAGTTCCTCGAAAACATCGTTCGGCTGCACGGCTTTCCTTCAGTTTTAATCTCAGACAGAGGAAGTCAATTTATTTCCCACTTCTGGCGGAGTTGTTGTCCCCTAGCCCAAATTGATGTAAGACTTTCAACCAGCCATCATCCCCAGACCGACGGGCAGACCGAGAGGACCAACCAAACCCTGGAACAATATTTGCGCTGCATGTTACAACAATCGGAGAGTACTTGGAAAGACATTCTCTGGATTGCGGAGTACGCTTATAATAATTCAGTCCATGCTGGAACCGGAAAGACTCCTTTTTTTCTTTTATATGGAATCCACCCCCGCACCTCAAATCTTGATCCACCTCAGACTCTTGGGACCCCAGCTGTAGATCATCTGCATTCTACAATCACTCAAGCCTTTAAAGAGGCCACGTCTCACCTTAAGCGAGCCAAGGAACAATACAAGAAGTGTGCAGACCTACGTCGAAAGGAGGCCCCTCAATATCTTGTGGGAGATCAAGTCTGGCTATCAACCAAACATTTACCTCTCAAAGGACCGCGTACTTTCAATCCACGATACCTGGGACCTTACCCAATCACTGCCATAATAAATCCAGTGGCAGTTAAATTGGGGCTACCTGCCCATATGAAAATACATCCAGTTTTCCACGTTTCTCTACTGAAGCCCATGCAACCTGGAACCCGTTTGACGAAATCTCCAGACCCTATTCTTGTGGACGGAGAACTGGAATTCGAAATACAAGACATCCTAGACTCCAAGATTTCCAAATCAAAACTATACTATCTGATTGACTGGAAAGGTTATGGCCCTCAGGAAAGATCTTGGGAACCGTCGAAACATGTTCATGCACCCCGTCTGGTTAAGAAGTTTCATCGAACTTTTCCTGATAAACCGAAACCCCCGGGGAAGACGAATTTGGGAGGGGCCTTGAGGGGGGGTGCTGTCATGACCACTGCTTCCAAGGAGTCAGGACCAACCCAACACCCTTGGAAGCAGGCTCATAACATATACCATCGGCGCCAGCCAGTCCCAATGGGGACCTTTTGGACTCTGTCCTGGCACCGGTGGTGCCAGGCTCATAAAATGGACCAGTCCCAGCACAGGAAGCGCCGGGCTCATAACAAGTGTGAAAGTGCTTGGGTGGACCTACCTGCAGCAGACCATGCTGCTTACTTACCAGCAGAATGATGGTTCATTCTCTTCTGGCAGGGACTACTTTTTCTTCTGGGTGGGGCAGACACCACTCCCTGGATCATTGATGCTGGAATCCTTCTGGAAGCAGGAACTCTTTTTTCCTGGGCGAGGCTGAGGAAGGAGACACCTAAGCACTCCTGTGGGCTATTTAAACCACACCCGATTGGTGCAACGTGCTTCGCGTTATTCTGCATCTGCAGCAGGACGCTCACCGTGTCAGCTCCAGGGAATCTTCAGCTCCGGATCCTGTGAATAAGAAAATTACCTGCTGGAACCAATCTGCAGTCTTCAGCAACTCCTGCAAAAACAAAAGGCACAGGTTAGGCAAAAGCAAGGTTGGCGCTTCAACTTACCCGATCCATCGGCAGCATCCAAGGCGTTTTTTCTGCATTTCTCGTCCGGCATCGGGCCTGCAAAGACAAAGAACATTGGTTACTAACGCTTAGTTGCAAAACGACTTACCTGCATTACGCTCGCCTCAACTCTGCTCGCGCCGCATTCCATCACCTGTAAAGACAAAAAGAGACATTAAGGTGCATTCTACAGCCCTAGAGCAGCCTTTCTTCTTACGTGCCATCCTATTCTCCATCTTCTTGCTTTATTCATTGCCACGAACCGGGAGGGCATCTTCTTTGGCACCGGCAGCAACTGAAAAGGAAAAAGACATAGACATTATAAGAGAGCAATCTAAAAAGAACTTTAATACTTACAAGTCACGCTCGTGCAGCAAACGGCGGCATCGCTCTCAAATCACCCTCTGCAATCAAGAGGCTGAACTCGAATCCAGTGAAGTAACTGGACCCAGCGCCCCTGCACAAGACGCAGGATGGAGAGCCCGGCATTCACCTATTTAAGGTGAGCGCGACTACAACCCAGTACCACGGGGAGAGAGGGAGAGAGGGGCTTGGAACTTCTCCCAACCTTCCAGCCACTAATACCTAGATTTTCTACTTGCAGACACCTCACCCTTCGGGTCAAATTTTCAGTGAAGAAGGGGCCTAATCCGGGAGCCAAACGAATCCTACGCCTAACGCTGAAGACGGTTTCACCGCCCAGTCAAGACCTGCGCCTCCGAGGGAATCAGGTGAGCGTTACAAGCAGCGTCACCGGGCACAGAACATAAGTATTGGTCCAGGCAATTAGCAATGTGGGCATAAGGGAGGGTGTTGAGTAATTGTTGGGAGGAGGGAAGTATTGTAGACAGTATTAGTAGTATGTTTTAGTATTGTAAGTAGTGTCTTTGAGTAGGGACCGGGTGGAGGTAGTAGTCCCTTTTCGCTCTTCGAGGTAAAAGGTTCTAGTTATTGTTATTGTGATTTTGCATTTATATAGCGCCTTATATACCATTGGTATGGTCTGAAGGCGCTGGTAGGTTGAACGCCCTTGGGAACCGAAGTTCAGATCAGTAGAGAGAGTAGAGAGAGTCAAAAGGTACGTGTGAGCACCGGGTATGTGTGCAGCTCGTGCGGTATCCGTGTAATGGCTGCTTTCTAGCGGAAGATGTGATGGTTGAGAGGTCAGGAGTATGTGTTCGTTCTGACAGGATTTATCCAGACCGGATGTGGCTGCGTTAGGCCTGAGGAGAACACCTGGCTGGGGGGGGGGGTGTAACCAGCAGTGATTACTTAGAATGATGTGGAGTGAGCGGTGAATGTTGGCATGGGAACAGTTATACCGAATGGTGTCATAGTATAGCTGTGTTCTAGTTGAGTGGTGATGTAAGGAGAGAGTAAGCGTGGTGGTGAGATATGATGGGTTATATGCCCTTTCAGACATTCTCTTTATTCCAAACCATACTATATACATCATACAAATTCTATGTGCTCGAGTCCGTTCCATGCACTCCTATCCACTCCATGCACCCCAGTCTGCTCCGTACATTCCGGTCCGCTCCACGCATTCATGCATTCCGGCTTGCCGTGAGCGTTTGAGTCCTCTGCACGCGCTCCAGTTCGCTGTGCGTACTCCAGTCAAGGTGGGTTATATGCTCTTTCAAGCATTCTCTCCTATACGCACTCATCCAATCTACGCACTCACCCCCTCTACGCACTCATCCCCTCTACGCACTCACCCCCTCTACGCACTCACCCCCTCTACGCACTCATCCCCTCAACCCACTCGCCCCCTCTACGCACTCTACGCAGTAAACAACTAGGACCATAGACTTGAACGGCTTGCATTTTAAAAGTATGTAAATAAAGAATACCTGTGAATTGGGCATTGTAGCATGCAGCATAAATGGCATTTTCCCATAGGGGTTAGCTGCAGCTATCCTAGATTGTGGAAGTGTATTAACTGGTTAAGTCTCCTGGAGAGAGGCGTTTCATATGTTAGACGACGCAACAGATGCAGTTAATTACAAGAAAATAGAATTATACTCTGCCCTGGAGAGGTGGGAAGACAGCTGAGGGGTTACAGAATTGTTGGGGAATTTTGTGCATGGTGCCGGTGAAGGCAGCAACTTTGAAGTCTGGGCTGTGTGCGCAGCACACCGTGCAAGGTGCAGAGCAAGTGAGCTCGTAGCAATTGAAATACATATCCAGGGCAGTTAAACCCTTTTTCCTGACAGCGGATTATTGAAACCCTCGATTAGAGATCAGGTAAACTAATAATGAACCCCACGTATCAGGAAGTGATCCGGGGACCGACCCCGATCAAACATCTTTGCAAGACCCTGCCACTGTATAAAGATAAGATTATTAAATACAGTGTTGAATGGGCTAGCACTGCAGGGAAAGTAACATGGCCATGGCCGCCAAGCAGCAGCTTCTCCAAGGGCGTGCAGCAATCACTACTGACACACCTACAGAACACATACAAAGGGAAGAAGTTGGCAAAACACATGGCAATATTTGAGTTATGGCGCGTATTTCAAGAGGGGCGACAAACCGGGTATGGCTGATGAACCAGCAGGAGTTGAAGGAAGAGGCACCCGACCCTTCAGCACCTCTTCTGCCGCTCCTAGCATAGTATCTGATGACACAGAGGAAGCACAGGGAATATATCCATTAAGAGAACTGCGGGCAGCAGAGGGATACTCAAATCCAACGTATAAACCACCACCATATACTCAAGAAGAGAGCTCACGAGGTACAAGGCAGCCCACTCTCATCAGTGAGGCAGACGGGGAAGGGCTGCAGAGAGTGGAGGCAGTATTTGAGTGCATAGATACTGAGGAGAGGATAGCTGAACAAATACTCCTGAAACTTAAAGGGAAAACAACGGGGGTCGCAGAAGGAGCAACAAGGGCCATAGAGGGCTTGGAAAGGGAACAGGGGAGGCCTGACTGGGAGGCTCAAGTAGAGCAGGAAGAACAATGGAAAAGGGACAAGAAGGCTGGGATAGAGCAGGAAGAGAGGGAAAGGAAGGAGAAATTGAAACAGGAGGAAAGGGAATGGAGAAGGGAGAAGGAGCATATGGATAAGGAACGGGTGGAGAGACTAGAAAAGGAACAGAGAGAGGAGGGGAGAATGGGAAAGGAAGGGAAGTGACAAAAAAGAAGTAGAACTGGCAGAGTGGAGAGGAAGATAATTCAGCAAGAAAAACGTATGTATGAAGAAAGGAGGTAGAGGAAGTTGCAGATAGACAGACTGAAGAAGGAACAAGCACGGAAGGAGAAGGATGAGCGAGAAATGAGAGCGGCGGGGGAGCAAACTGCATCAGAATGGAAAAGGAAACAACGGGAAGGAGAGAGGTGACCAGAACTAGATAGCACAGAGGTATGCCTGGATAGCTCAGTAAGGCAAGGCACTGCACGATTCGGAATATGGAAAGGCGGAAATAAATACAATTTAGTGGATATTGATCTTGATACACAACACAACCCCGCCTCTACATCACTTACGTTTTGTAGACAATTTCTGCATTGATATGGACATAGACTCTGACAAAGAGGACATGCATGATGAGGATGAAAGGGGAGGGCATAACAAACTATCTCACAAGAACAGGTGAAGGGACATCCTGGGAATCCAGGTCACAGGGACAACGGGGAGGAGGGACGGAGTCACACAACCAAAAGCAACACACCTGACAGGTACACCACACCACCCGCATACATTAACAGACGGAGGGATCTTCCAGGGCGTAGGTGGGAGTAGACAGCATTGGCACATTCCAGGGGACGACTGTCTCGAGCACATGAAGAGACGAAACGGATACCAATGCTAGAACCCACAGACAAACGCACAGACGATGAGGACGAGAGAGGGCCCATTCAGATCAGACAGTACCGGAGAACACCAGAGAAGAGGGCAGCATTTTAGCAGATGCGCCTACTTAAAAGAGGAGGGACAAGGCCTCAGTATGTACCCTGAAAACACACCGACAAGGAGAACGTCAAATGCAGATTTCCCTCATTAAGTGTAGGAGCTGGGAAATGGATATATGAAATGGAGAAGCTGTCACTGGGCACAGGCTAGCAGTAGGTGATGTCAAGGGGCTGTTGGTATCGATACTGGGTGACGCAGCTGACATATGGAAGAGGGCAGGTTTCCCAGGCGTGGCTAAACATAACACAGCACACAACGGGTCACCATTCGCAAACTGTAGAGCAGCAGTGTAGCAAGCACTGCGTACACAGTACCCTGACACATCAGACATAGGGGCAATTAGGTCACACAAAATGCGGGACAATGAGGATCCTGTTGAGTGCATTCAAGTGATTTAAGAGCTTTGGCATCTCGAGACTTGGGAGCCGTGGGACAAAATGATAGCAATCTTTTATCACATCCTAGTACAAGGGCTACCAGACCCCGTACAGAAGAGTTTGAAGAAATTGGTGGGGATGGAAGCAAAGGGATGGCCAGAAATACAGCTAACAATAGTACACCATTGCAGGCTGTGGCAGGAGAAGGTCATACAAAAGGCAAAAGAGAGGCAAGCTGCAAGGCCAAACTAGTAAACATTTTTGTTATCAAAATATGCCATAGAAGAGGCAGTAATAACTAGCCCTGTACCACAGACACAAGCACCAGGACCACAGCAACAGTATCGGCCACCACAAGCTTCAAAATACGCACCACCCACAGGGGGGATACATCGGGTGGGTTGGGTTCCAGCAGGGGTTCAGAGGAAGGGGAGGATTTCAGAGGGGGCGTGGTTTTGGACCACAGATGCATCATAATCAGGGAGGGTTTCGATGTTATGGACAGCAGGGACCACAGAATACAGGAGATTTTTTGGGAGGATTTCAGGGACAGGGAAGGGAGCCACCCCAGTGTTGGACATGTGGCCAGTTAGGGCACATTTCAAGAACATGTCAATTTGGGGGGCTTCAACAGAATTGGTGGGATGAAGGACAACATCAGTACACGACAGGGAGACTACGGTGCTCAGAACCAACAGGGGCAGACACAGGGCTCATTTCAACAAGCATCACAGACACCACCACCACAGGTACAGAAACAAACACCACAAATGGCAGCACCCTTACTCCAGTATCTACAAGCATCACAACCCAGAGGAACTGTACAGCAATTTGCACAAATACAGAGCACTGACACAACGGAACCCATGGACACCATAGCAATGGTCCCAGTAAGGTGATTGGGAGGGGTCACCATGGTGGGAAACAACCCGTTCACAGGGAACAGACTATCCATGTATCCACAATAGGACAGCCCACAGACGAACTTGATGTGTCCCATCCTGTCGGTCACGCCCAATCCTGTGGAGGACCGAGCATAGGGGTGACGATAGGTGACAAAACTTTTTCCTTTCTTGTTGACACTGGGGCAACTACGTCATGCATTTAGGAGGGGATATTTGCGTTGTCAGGCGATGCCATGAGCACTCAAGGATTCTCTGGGGCTCGAGAAGTGGTTCCTTTTACTGATAATATCTCCCTATCTGTCGAAGATCACAATTTAACTTTATCCTTACTTTATTCTAGACAGGCACCTGTAAACCTATTGGGATGAGACATCATGAGCAGACTAAACATGACCATTTCATTCACTGACAAAGGCATAATATTTTCCACGCCAGGCATACACATGTTGAATGTAAGGAAGATTGTCCAGGCATATTGTGGGAGCACAGTAGAGAGAGGGGTGGCCTTGTACCCAGAAATGTTCCAGTATGGGGCGAACATGGCTATTGCATGGATGCCATGCATTGCAGGGAAGGTGTGGTGGGTGCCAGGTGAGTACCTATTCAGACCAGAGACACCATTGGATGAGTCAGAGGGAACAATAGTGCCAGTGGACATCGAGGCAGCTTTGGCAAGGGAGGATTGGATTGCAGTGCATGCCACAGACGATAAAGGGAGAGCATGGAGAGTCATAATTGGGGTGGTGAAAGGGTGTGGACTCACAACAGTGAAACACGAGGAGCTCTTTGGAGAAGAGAACCTGGAGATGGAAATGATGTTCATAATGAGTGTAAGGTTTTGGTTGCAGATAAGCTACAGAGAGGTTGCACAAAAAATGGCAATGGCGCTGGAGACACTGCCAACAGTCTGGGAGGAGGACATGGCAAAGGTATCTGACAGCTTATGGACCACAAGTCCCTATGATGTGGGGTGCATAAAGAGCATAGGGCGAGTAAAGATAAAACTGAAACCTGGAGCAATTTTACCACAGGTAAAGCAATATCCCCTCAACAAAGGAAGCAGACAAGGGCATTTATGAAACCATCAGTGCCCTCATTGAGAGAGGCATCTTGGTACCATCAGAATCTCCATGCAACTCCGCAGTGTACCCGCTGTGCAAGGCGAACGGGGGTCAGGGCGTTTTATCCAGCATTTACGCCCTCTTAAACACATTGTAAAAGAAGAATATCCAGTAGCAGCGAACCCAGCAACGTTCCTGTGTGGCATCCCAGCAGAAGCCACATGTTTCACTGTAATTGACTTGAAAAATGCATTCTTTTCAGTGCCATTACACCCAGACTCACAAAACTTGACCAGCCTTATGTATCACAACCAGAAGTAGAAACACACTTGTTTGCCACAAGAGTACTGCAAGTCACCATCTATCTTCAACAGAATGATCCAGATGGACCTAAGTAATATTGAGACTGAAAGCCTAGTGTTACAATATGTAGATGACATCCTGATTTACAGTGAGACAGAAGACCAGTGCAGGACAGACTCAGTAAACATGTTGACATTATTGGCTGCGTCCTAAATTAAGGTATGTGTACAGCGTTAGACGCTGGAGCATACTGACATAGGCTGTTACCTTTTACAGAACTTTACCATTAGGCTGCACTGAGAAGCTGTTAACACTTTTGAAAAATTTCATATGGATCACTGTGTGACAGGCCATACCATTTTTTGATGTCGCACACTTTGCAGGTCAAGTTGAAAAACATCATACTGTTGCCTGCTAGTGCAATAATAAGGAGCTCCGCGCTCAAATACCAAAGAGAGGTACGCCCAATGTAAATGAACACTCGTGGGGAGAGGTATAACCCTGCCTAATCTGTACTTAAGTAATGATTAACAGTAGAAATCAGCTGGAATCGATTACATGATCTACTATAGACTACTGGCATACTCCTATTAGACCAGAGGTTAATTCTGAATTTTAAATTCACATTGAATCCTGCCTACTTCCTGTCGGTCCTCCTTGTAGGAATAAAACACAAATTTGCATGTGCATACCACCCGCAAGCAAACAGGATGCGTGAATGCCTCAATGGCCTCCTGAAGGAAAGCACTGCCAAAACCCAGCAAAGCACCAAGAAAAACTGGCTTCACAGTTTGCCATTGGCACTTTTCGAATTGTGCAACAAGCCAGGGTCTGACCACCATTTAACGCCCCAGGAGGTGGTGACAGGATGGTGCCTTTGCACCTCCCATTGGCTCCTCCCACTAAGGCACTAAAGGATTTTGAGAGTACTGCTGACATTTTGGGTCAAGAAATGTACGAATATGTTACTTCACTTGTTTCTAGCGCTTCTTTTATCTCTCACCAGATACAGCGGACCCAGGGCAGGCCAGAAGACGACGAACAAGAGAACTCTGATGGCACAGCACAAGAAACAAATAAGGAACATCTAGTGCAAATAGGAGATCTTGTACTGTTAAAGAACTTTACAAGACGTTGGAACGTGCCCAGTGTAACGCTCACCTGATTCCCGTAGAGGCGCCGGTCTTGACTGGGCGTATACCGTATCTTCAAAGGTGATGTGTAACACACGGCTGGCTCTTTGGGCTGGACCTCTGTGCACTGTATGTCTGACTCGAAGGGTAAGATGTCTGCAGATAGAAAATATGGGATTAAGGAACTGGGTTATTGAATGTCTCTCTCTTCTTCCCTTTCTCTTCTCCTGTAGAACCCCAAAGGTTAACGCTCTCACCTTAGGTAAGTGAACGCCGTGCTCTCGATCTGCCTCGGGGCAGGGTGCTGTAACCAGTTTCTTCACTGGATAAGGGGAGCAGGCCTCTTGACTTCAGAGGACTGCTGTCCGTCGTTTACTGCACGAACGGTAAGTTTCGAGTAATTCTAATGTCTTTAAAGTCTTTAGTAATGATGTTTCTTGTTTTGCAGGGTTCCGGCGATGGCGCATTACGGGCTGAAGTGAGTTGAAGATGGAGCCCGTGTGATGAATAGAAGCGCCTGGAAGCACGTAAGTAAGCGCTTGTTGCCTGCTTCACGATGCGCTCTGTCTTTTTATTTTGCAGGTACAAGTTCAGAGCGGCTGCAGGGTGCCGGAATACCCACTGGGTTAGATGTGGAAAGGAGTAATGGCACGTGAGTATTAAAGTTCCCCAATGTCTTTAAACGCACCTTGTTTTGTCTTTCAGATGCGGGATGCAGCACCGAAGGCCTCCGGAGCGTGCGAAGAGTTGGTAAGCTTTTGTCTTTCAGATGCCGGAATGCAGTGTGAAGACCTCCGGAGCGCACGAAGAGTAGGTAAGCCTTTGTCTTTCAGATGCCGGAATGCAGCGCGAGGCGTTGGTGATAGCCGATGGACCAGGTAAGTGAAGAGCTGTCACTGAAGACCGTAATGCTAACCTGTCCTTTCTTGTCTTTATAGGTGTTGCTGAAGACTTGATTCAGGATGGTAAGCCTTTTTCCTTAGGCCCAGGATCAGATGCAGAAGACACGATGAGCGTTCTGCTGCAGAGGATGCATAATAACGCAAAGCAAGATTCATCCATCGGGTGTGGTTTAAATAGCCTCCTGTAGTGCTTAGGTGTCTCCTTCCACAGCCACGCCTAGGTAAGAAAAGAGGTCCTGCTTTCCAGAAGAGTTCCAGTGTTCTGAATCTAGGGAGTGGCTCCTGCCCCACCCAACAGGAAAAGTAGTTCCAAACAGAAGAGGATCAGAGGCTCAACTGGCAGGCAAGTAAGCAGCATGGTCTGCTGCAGGTAAGTCCACCCAAGCATTATGAGCCCGGCGCTTCCAGCGCTGGGACTGGGCATATTTATGAGCCTGGTGCCACTGGCGCCAGGACTGGGTCCAAAAGGTCCCAATTGGGACTGGTTGGCACTCGGAACCTGGGTTATGGATCTGCTTCCAAGGGAGTTGGGAAAACCCTGACCTTTTGGAAGCAGAGATCATGACACCCAGGTTCACAGGACCTCATAAAGTGGAGGCTGTGACTGGGCGGGCCATTCCATTAGAAGGGAAGACTGCCTGGAATCATCTGCAAGATGTCAAGCCCTACAAAGCATCAGCCTTGCCCAGAAGCAGAACTGCAGAGATCGCCAGGGAAAACAGTGATTAGACACTCCCAAGTTTCTGATGCAGCCACTGTAATGCTGGTGCAACTTGACCAGTGACAAACATTGCCCTTGCTATTTCCCTGCACCTGCCAAATACAACCTGCCACCTGAACCAGTTCCACACACTTGACAGTTGAGACACAATATATATATGAACTAACCCTTCTTCTGCACATGCAGAATATGGAGCAGTAATTAATATTTGTGCACAACAGCCATAACACAATTTAATCTCTCTCTCTCTCTCTCTCTCTCTCTCTCTCTCTCTCTCTCTCTCTCTCTCTCTCTCTCTCTCTCTCTCTCTCGCACATGCAGGTTGTTGCATTTATTGTTAGAACTGTGTAGGGAATGTCCTTAATGTTGCCCCCCATTGACCACCCTGAAGCTCTATTCAACCAATTTGTCCACTCTATAAGAAGACCCAGACACTTTGGAGCACAACCTCCTGAAATATATTTCAGAGTATTCGTATGGTACTTGGCACAAGCCTATCCCCAACTTGAACACAGCGCATGCACTGTCGTACCGACACTAAGTGACCCATCCATCAGAAAAGTCTTGGAGGAAGTATTTGCTTTCACGCTCTAAATGACTATTTAGTTTGCAGAGCTCGAGTGCACTGACAAGTACTAACCTATTAAACGCCTTTCTTGCGATTTTCAGGTGGGCAACTTTATCATCTCATCGGTTGCCAGACATTTGCTCGAAAAAAATTGGTCGACCAGACAAATGGTCGAACCAATTTGGTCGAAAACCAAATGGTCGAATTTTTTTTTTTTTTTCACTCTTTTTTTTTTTTTTTTTGGGGGGGTCCCCCCCAACCCCCTTTTTTTTCTAAAAAAACCCTTTTTTTAAAAACGAAAACCCGAAAAATAAATATATAATAAAAAAAAAAAATTCGACCATTTGGTTTTCGACCAAATTGTGTCGACCAAATGTCATTCGACCAGTTTTTCCTCGACCTAATGACTGGACACCATCTCATCAGCTGCAAGGACATAGAAGCGTAACTGGCTATGGGCAAGAAAATAAAAACTGTTATTATCTGGTGGGAAGTGTTAATGTTTACTGCAATATTGGGGGTGGTCCTGTGGAAATTACATGTGATGCTGAGCTTTCTCACTGCACCCCCTACAAATGCTCCCCTGACCCAAGCAGCAGGAACTACCATGAGGAAACAATGCTGATAAGGCAGGGAGAGGTAAGCGCAGTGTTGATGCAGACATAAAGGGAGTTGACACGTATCTCACAGACACAGCACGGTTAATTAATAACATGTGGTATAAGCACATGTTGAAAGTCGGTAGGGCCACCACCAGGGAGGGTTGTTATTTCTGGTCCCCTACGCCCAGAGTGCCTCCAGAACCTTTGTTGCAACTTTAAAGTACCATTGCCTGTCCTGTGCCTGATGTCTCCACCTCTGCAGTTTGTCGCCGAGTCCCAGGGGAGCAGGAGCTCCTCACCACTGCAGGAGCAGTTGCACCTTCATCTCAGCAGTGCTATGCTCTGAGGTAAGCCGGGATGGCTTTATTCTGATCGTCTTCGATGCCGATGCCACTTTCAAATGCATTTCTGCTGACCGCGCCGCATTTGTACATGGGCAAGCTATTTTGCATTCACCATATTCGCATGGCTGTGAATACCTAATTCTATCTGCCTAAGAGCTTGCAATGGCTAGACTCCATTTGCAGCATTCGAAGCCTGTCCCTTCTAAGATGGCGGCCAAGTAAATACCGGCCCGCCCTCGGCCACTCTACGAAGGACCACGAACGAAGGACCATCACCTGTCCTGTGCCTGTCCTAGCCGCCTACGCCGCTAGCCAGAACCCCTGGCTGACTACTTCAGTCATTGTACCTGTACCAAAGATAATCATACTTATTCATGCTCTCTTATTTGCCCTCATGTCTCCTTGGCTTAACATATTGCCTAACTACTAGACTCTGAACCTACCTTTTGCGGGCAACTCCTCATGAATACGATCTCCAATCGACTTGCTCTATTACTGTATGACCTATGCCCTCATTGCCTTCTACAGACGCTATACCACATGTTCTCCGCTACATCACAAAGCTTACAGCTACATGGCTCTGATTACTCATGGCTGGTGTGGTGCTGCACTAATGTTCACTAAGCCCCTTGTCGATTGTGCTCTTCAGCTTAGTCAACCTCGTGCCTACTCTGTGTATCTCAGCCTTTTCGAACTTACCCATCCCTAGATACACTGTGCTAACTCGCCATACTTTTGTGTGCTTTCCAGCCTAGTCGATTCTGTGCCTATTCTGTGTATTTTAGCCATTTTGAATCTGCCTATCCGCAGGAATATTGTGCTAAATTGATCCTGCTTAATTGTGCTTTCCAGCCTAGTCGATTCTGTGCCTATTCTGTGTATTTTAGCCATTTTGAATCTGCCTATCCGCAGGAATATTGTGCTAATTGATCCTGCTTAATTGTGCTTTCCAGCCCATCTCGATTCTGTGCCTATTTTGTGTATTTTAGCCATTTTGAATCTGCCTATCCGCAGGAATATTGTGCTAATTGATCCTGCTTAATTGTGCTTTCCAGCCTAGTCGATTCTGTGCCTATTCTGTGTATTTTAGCCATTTTGAATCTGCCTATCCGCAGGAATATTATGCTAATTGATCATGCTTACTTGTACACTCTAGACTAGCCCACTTTGTGCCAACCCTGAATATCTTAGCCAAGTCAAATATACCTTTCGTGATTGTTCAGCTAATAATACACCTCTGTCCCTGAGCGCTAGTCATTACTCTCCCCGACAACGTTACTGGAAAATGGTAACCTTAGTACTACTGTTATGCACCTTGATGCCTATCAGCTCCCTACTGACACCATCCTCAAAACTTAGCCCACCGATGCCAATAAACAGTCACAAATCTGGGCACCATGAGCCAACCTACATATAACAGGGGTTGCACTACAATACCATTTGCCTCTTTACCTTGCGACATTACTAAGAGAAATGCGAGTCTCTGTGGTAGACTACCTAAACTATATGAACCACTAAGAAGATCACTTCCAACTATCAACCCCAAAACTAACCTTAAGACCAAACTGTCTCCGCCACCATCTACATGGGACACCAATATCCCCCAGAATAACAACCACAAGTGTAAGTCGCGTGCTAATAGTGCTAACAAATCTATCCCTGTCAAGGTATCTACCGGGTCCCCCCCCCTCAAAGGGGCCCTTCTCAATGCTAGATCGCTCGTAGCACATGCCACTGACATTGCCGACCTCATCACAGAGGGTAAATTGGACTTCCTATCTATCACGGAAACCTGGCTCCATAGTGCAGCAGGACCTGCTCTCATGCTAGCGATCCCCGATGGCTATACTATAACCATACAAGACCGTGACAGTACCCGAGGAGGTGGCATCGCCATCATCTCTACAATATCTCTATGCCTACGACTAGCCCCAGCCCATTTGTCACAATCGTGTGAAGCCCTTTCTGCCAAACTCAGGATAAATAACTCTCAAACTTTCGACCATTCACCTAATATATAGACCGCCTGGCCCACTGGGTACCTTTGAGGAGGACCTGCACAACATAATTACCAACAACTTCAAACCCTCCACGCAAATACTCTTATTAGGGGACCTCAACCTTGGCTTTATGGACCAAACAGATAAACATGCCAAAGATATAGCTAACACAATTAAGGCAGTAGGTCTTTCACAAAATGTTAACCTACCGACCCATCAAAAAGGTAGAATACTGGACTGGATAGCGGACTGCAATTGCACAGCTACCATATCTTCCATCCTACCGCTCTCCTGGACAGACCACTCACTGGTGTCCTTTGACCTATCTACTACAGGATTTTACCCCTCAGCTACCCCTAGTAGCGCCACCCTGCCTAAACAGAAATAAAAAAAGTATCACAGCAGAGAAAATGATCCCTGCTATCCTTTCCACCCTCCACTCCCTACCAGAAAATCTTGACCGCAGCTCCCTAGTTTAAGAATTTAACAACATTATGCTCTCCACCATGGACAGAATTGCCCCCCTCAAATTTAGGCCTAGTAAACCTATGGCCCACCTAAATAAATGGTTTACGCCCCAATTTAAAGACCTCTGCACATTAAAAAGAAAAAGCGAAACCAATTGGAGACTATGCCCTTCGAGTGAGAATAAGACTAAACTATCATCTCTGTCCTCACTTTACAAGAAAGAAATCTGTCAGGCCAAACGCAAATCGTACGATGAGCGCATTGCCAACTCTAACTCTAATATGAAAGAACTTTTCTCCATACTTAAAGAACTTGAATCCCCAATTGTGGCTCCCGACATCTGCTCAAAAGATAAATCTTGGTGCTCAGACATACAACAAGCTCCAGCCACCAAAATTGTCACCCTGCAAAATAAAATTCAGCAAAAAAAAGGTGTTGAACCTACAGCATTCGCTCAACAGCCCTGCAACTAATGTCCCACTACAGGACCATAATAACACGTTCAACTTCTCTAAAATGTCTTCCCTCGAAGTAGAAAAAATGATCCTGTCTCTGAAGCCTTCCAATTGCAAAGGTGACATATACCCGGCCCAACTTATAAAAGACGCTGCCAGAGAACTATCCCCATTTATTACCAAATTGATCAACGCCTCTTTTGCCACAGGTACCATCCCTGCCAACCTCAAACAGTCTTGGGTGCTACCACTCCTTAAGAAACAATCATTAGACCCACTCATCCCCACCAATTACCGACCCATCACCACGGTGCCATTCCTACTCAAAATTCTAGACAAAGCTGCTTACGTTCAAATTCAAAAACACCTCGAACAGTTTAAACTCCTTGGTAACAGACAATCTGGCTTCCGCCCATTACATGGAACAGAAACAGCCCTTATTGATTTAAAGACCCAAAATCAATGAGCTGAGGGACAAAGGGAAGTCAGCACTTCTGCTCGTACTTGATCTTTCAGCCGCGTTTGATCTGGTCAACCACAATGTCCTCTGCCGACACCTTGACTCTGCTGCCCACTTCTCCCCGGAAGCTATCAAATGGATTAGGTCCTTCCTTAGTGAGAGAACAATGAGAGTTTTCTCTCCCTCGGCAGCTGCTGACCCTACGCCCATTCTCTGCGGGGTCCCTCAAGGATCCTGCGTCTTACCAACTCTCTATAATATCTTCACCAAACCATTGTTCAATGATCTGGATAATATGGGTGTCACCTACACGAAATACGCAGATGACACCCAGATTCTCCTCCCGCATTCTGGGGATCACAGCAAGGACACGGTGTTGGTGAACAAAGTATATCTTAACATCCAAGCTTGGATGGCCACTCACGGCCTCTGCTTGAATGATGATAAGACAGAGTTGATAATTCTGGGTTCACAAGCCAACATCAAAAAACTAGGGCAAGAATTCTCCTCCTTCCACATTGATGGGAACATCATTAGAGTCTCCAAAGAGGTAAAAACCCTTGGCTTCTACTTGGACTCCACACTGTCCTTTGATAAACAGATCAAATCACTGACCTCCTGATTCCAAGATGGCGGCTGGTAGAGGGTAAACGTACCAGCCGTGCGCTCTGGCTCCTCGGGGGGAAATTGTGCAGTCCACCACCCCGCCACGAGACGGTTCCACCCGCAAACCTGAGGGAGAGCCCCCCGGCGTGCCTGCGGGAGGAGACTTCCGGGCTATCGCCAAGAGGAAGGCTAATCCCCGGCGGTGCGTGTGCCCTGGGCTGGATCGGCCTGCGCTGTCGCCGAAGAGTCTGCCTTGCGCGGTGCGGAGCCTGAGGGGAGGAGTCTGATGGGCGGCAGGCGGTGCCGGGCTGGTGCCACCTGGCTGGGGGTGCCCAGGCCCGGGGGCTGTGCCGAAGCGGGGAGCGGATGCCACCAGTTGGAGCGCTGAGTGCACAGGAGGCGCTGCGGCTCTGGGCAGGCACCCGCTGCGACAGGCAGAAGAAGGAGGGAGAAGAAGAAGGAGAACCGGCCGGGTCCCCGCCCGTGAGACGGGCTTAGTCGCCGAGCTTCGGGAGGAAAAGCGCCACATCCCTAAGGCATTGCGGTGAGTCGGGGACCTCGCAGGGAGGCCCGAGGAGGAGCGGGCTGGTCCCCGGCCACCTGGAAGAGAACTGCGGCTGGAGTGTGCGGCAGGAGCTGCCCCAGCCGCTCCCGCAGTATTGGGGGTACGGGCAGGGGCGGCAGAGTAGCCCAAGCTGACCCCGTATTCGATCTTTTACGGGAGGAGGACGCTGCATTTGAGAAGCCCGTTGTGCCCCCTCACCACAAGGCTTTAACTATAGGGGCCAATTGATATTTCATCCAGTGCTAAGGCTGGTGATTGTGGATCACTCCAGGGTGTGTGGTCCCCCATATTGTTTACATAGGTGGAACTTGAGACTATAATTGACAACCCCTACAGCATCTAACCCCCGCCCCCCAATTGTAGCTCTTCAGCGGTGTCATACTAGTGGTACACTGAGGTGAGGGCTCCCGGGGCACAGCAGACGCCGCAAACATACTTAAAGGCCCTGGTGGGGGAAGGACTCGGGGAGGGGGGGAGATTATCGGCGCGTCACTGGCCTGGGCTAGGAGGCGTGTGGGCAGGCGGACCCCCGTGAAGATACTAGGGGGAGGGGAGGCCGCATTAGGAGGTGAAGGACTGAAGGGGAAGCAAGTGCTGGATCCCACTTTGTGCTAGAAATGTATGCGATGGCGGCACGGAACAAAGGGAAAAGCGGCAAGTCATCACAGGACCCACGGGACGCACAAGGTACCCTCCGCTCTTTGTGGTCAGTTCAGGATAGAGGGTATGGCTCGGAGGGCAGTACCGAAGGGCCTGAGGGGAAGGGACCCGCAGGGGAGACGCAGGACTTATCCCCGGTCAACATGCAGGAGTTTGTGGGTGATATCCAGGCCCTCCACACCAGCTTCGCTAAGACTTTCCAGGAGCAGTTCCAGCTTATGCAGACAGACTTAAATGAAGCGCTGGGGGAAATCAAGCGAGATTTAAGGCAGCTAGGGGAAAGGACTGATCTTCTGCAAAGGGGGCTTCAGGAAGTGGAAAGGGATTCTACTGCTAACAGCGAAGCCATAGAGCGCCTTGATGTGGCAACCCACAACCTGGAGGTGCAGATGGAGGATCTAGAGAACAGATCTCGAAGGATTAACATACGGGTGAAGCTACTGCCGGAGTCGATATCGGACAAGGACTTAAAACAAGAAATTCAGGGCCTTTTCGCAGAAATATTGTGGGAGGCTGCCTCGGGCAGTATCGAGCTGGACCTTGTCCACAGAGCGGGCAGGCTCTCCAAGGGGCCCTCCTCGAGACCGAGGGACGTCCTCGCGGCCTTCACCAGATACGCTCAGAAGGAGGCAGTCCTCTAGGCCGCAAGGAAAAAAGAGCCAATAGTGTTTAAAGGCCAACAAATAGCTTTATATCAAGACCTGGCAAGTGTCACCTTGATAAAGAGGAGACAGATGGCGCCGGTGCTGAAGGTATTAAATGAGCGTGGTGTGCGCTACAAATGGACTTTTCCATTCAGCCTCGTTTTTGACTGGGAGGGCCATCAGAAACGGATAACATCTGTCCAGGAGGGGGCTAATGTGTTGCAGATCGACTTGGAAGGAGGGTCCTCCGGCGGTGAGTGTTCGGTTGCAACCAGCAGGCCAAGGCAGAGGAAGTGGGAATGGTCAACGGTGGGGGACAAAAGGCGGAAGGGAACACGAGGGAATGGTAGTTCATCTAGGGAGGGCGGGAAGGTGGCAGATGAGCTCAGGGGCTGGGGGTGCAACATACTGGGATCAGGAAGGGCGATAAGGCCCGGTTGGGGGGAGGGAAGGACCAGAGGGAGCGGCTGCTCTGGGGAACTGGTAAGTGGGGTCGGAGGGGGTTCTCACCCTAAGTTGGGGATTCAGGGTGTGAGAAGAGAGGGGGGGAGTTGGGTGGAGGTTGTAGCGTCCAGTGGGTAAGTTCGGATTTCAAGGGAGTAAGACATGGAGGTAAGGGGCATAGGGGTAATGGAGGCTCAAAACTTTTCGATGAGGGAGAGGAAGGGTGGGGTGTAGGGCGGGACCTGGTGCAACTGTCAGGTGCCGATCAGGAGATGCGCGCTAGTCACCAACTCAGTATTCAAGTGGTTAACGCATAATGTTAGGGGTTTGAACTCCCCTCTTAAGCGTAAGAAATTAGAGCAGTTTCCAGGTCCCAGAGACCAGATGTTTTGGCGATTCAGGAAACCCGTTTTCTGCAGAAGGACCAGCATCGCCTGCAGTTGAAAGGCTACTCGCAAATATTGTTTGTTCCACTAAGAAAGGGGGAGTGGCCTTGGCATTCGGGAGGGGGATGGACTTTCATGTGAACGATACCCTCTGGGATAAAAACGGCAGGTTTATCATGGTGAGGGGTGAGTACATGGGCACTCCATACACGATAGCTTCGGTGTATGGCCCAAATGTGGGCCAGGATCAGTTCCTTCAGGAGACCTTGGGCATTTTACAGGATTTTGCGAGAGGGCAGGTGATTCTGATGGGTGATCTTAACCTGGTTTAGGATAGGAGGGGTGACCGCACGCAGCAGGGGAGGGGTAGCAGAGGAGCAGTAGCTTCGTCTCAATTAAAGGGACGGTGGGAGGAAGCGGGTTTGCGGGATGTGTGGAGGGCGCTAAGGGGAGAAGAGGAGGGATTCACCTTTCTCTCAGAAGTTCATAGAACTCAGTCACAAATTGACTACATTTGGGTGTCGGCAAGCATGATCGGAGGGGTGGAGTCAGTAGAGGTAGGCCCCATGGGGATCGCAGATCACAAGGTTGTCCGAATGGAACTCCGACTGGGGGGGCGCAGGCTGGGGGTGTGGAGCTGGAAATTCCTGGAGACGCTCCTGAGGGACCAGGCGATGAGGGAGGAGATAGATGGTAAGATTCGGGATTTCTTTGTGCGGAACAATAGCGTCGATACGAGCATAGAGACTAGGTGGGATGCTTTTAAAGCGACCCTGAGAGGGGAATTGATTGCGCTGCAAGCGGAGAGAAATAGATTATTGAGGGGGCTAGAGGCACAGTTGGAATGCGAAGTCGAGGCCGCCAGAGTACGCATGGAGGAAAACCCTACCAGAAAGGTGTACAAGGAGTATAGGGCAGCAGAGGGTCAGTTGAGAATTCTAAGGACTAAAAAGGCTGAAGCGGCTATGCTTAGAGTTAAACAAAGATTCTATTCCTGGCGCGTTTACTGAGGGGGAACAGGGAACGGAATGTTATTGTGGCTATGAAGGATAAGAGGGGGGGAAAGGCTCACTCGGACAGAAGAGATTAAGGGGAGGTTAGCGGTGTTCTATGAAGAACTATACTCTTCACAAAATACGGCACTGGGACCACAGAGGGACTTTCTTGGGGCTCTCCCCCTTCCGCGGTTGTCCAGAGACGAGAGGAGTGAGTTAGGCCAAGACATCACGGAAGACAAGGTTAGAGCCACTATAGCGGCTCTCCCCCATGGTAAAGCTCCGGGCCCAGATGACTACCCAGCATCGTTTTATAAAACTTACTCCCATTTGTTGGCTCCACACCTAACACAATTATTCAACTCATTCGGATCTAGAGGTGGTATAACCCCATTGATGGAGGAGGCAAAAATAACACTCATACACAAGGCCGGTAAAGACCCTGAGGAGTGTACATCGTATCGGCCTATTGCCCTCATAAATACAGAGGCAAAAATATACACTAAAATATTGGCCAGACGGCTGGAAAAGCAATTGCCCTCGCTGATCCACCAGGATCAGACAGGGTTTGTGGCTGGGAGGAAGACGGCTGATAACATTAGACGGGTAGCCCACATTGTCGAGAAAACACGGAAGACGACCACTCCGGCGGTGCTCCTAGCGCTCGACGCCGAAAAGGCGTTTGATCGGGTGGAGTGGTCGTTCCTGTTCCTTGTTATGGAAACGATGGGTCTCGGATCAGAATTCATCAATATGGTTGCGGCGAACTATAAAAACCCTAGCTCACGGATCCTAGTTAATGGGGAAGTATCGCATCCAATTAGGCTTCGGCGGTGAACGAAACAGGGGTGTCCTCTGTCTCCCCTGCTTTTTACTATATATTCAGAACCCCTGTTAATAGCTATAAGGGAGACGGACAGGATTCAGGGCGCACCTTTTGGGGGATACCAGCACAAGGTTGCGGCCTTCACGGATGACATGCTTCTCATGTTGACGCAGCCGAAGGGATCCGTCAGGGCATGCATAGAAGTGCTGACCGAATTTGGGGAGGTGTCGGGGTTGCGGATTAATTGGCAGAAGTCCGAACTGATGAACCTATCCCTTGGGAGAACGAGGCTAAAGAATTGAAGGCACTCTCCCCGTTCAAATGGAGCCCGGGCGGGTTACGATACTTGGGGGTCCGGGTGACCCCTTCCCTAGGCAGCTGGTATGGTGCGAATTACTCCCCGATGTTAAGCAATCAAAAAGGATTTGAATAGGTGGAACAACCTTAGGATTTCGTGGCTCGGGAGGGGAGCAGTACTAAAAATGGTGATCCTTCCCTGCATACTTTATCTGTTCCAGGCAATCCCTCTATCTATCCCCGCGGGCTTCTTTCAGGAATTGGACCGGGTGGTCAAACAATTTGTTTGGGAGGGAAAGAGGCCGCGTGTCTCTTGGCGTCTTCTCATGGCGTCCAGAGGACATGGGGGTATGGGTCTACCGGACTTTAGGTGATATCATGAAGCTGCGCTTCTCCTGGTGATCAGGGAAAGGTTTGCAGTGGGCTATGAAAAGCATTGGGTGAAAATGGACAGGGCAGTCACCCAACATCACCTGGGTGAAGTACTATGGCCCCCCCGAAGGCAGAGACCGCCTCATATATACTTGAGCGATATTATGAAGGGTATGGTAGACATATCGGACAGGGCAGTGGAGAGGCGAGGGATCTCATCCTTCCCGTCCCCGTTTACACCGATCTTCAATAACGGGGACTTCACTCCGGGGCAGGAGAGAGGAGCGTTCCGAAGTGGGAGGATGGAGGATGTAGGACCCTTAGAGATATGTTTCATGCCCAGAGAGTGAAGACCTTTGAGGAATGTAAGCTGCACTTTGGAGTTGGTGAGGGGGAAAGGCTCCGATACTTTCAAATTAGACACTGGGTCATGTCAACGGAAGTCAAGAAGGCAGCAACACGCAATCTGACACAATTCGAATGTTTCCTCCTAACACACGATGGTTCCAGAGGTTTTATATCGGATTTATATAAACTGTTAGAGAGCATGGCCCCGAAGGTCACTTGG